>NW_027202715.1:31165989-31668489 GCF_024711535.1 Dipodomys merriami | reverse complement strand
CTGAGAGCTATGTTACTGTGTTACTGTGTTATACACCCACTGAAATCCCTTTTCATCTTATTTGTTTCTTCTCTCTCCCTGCCTCTAGGATTGTTTTTGTCATTGACCTTTAACAGTTGATAGACCTATTGTGTCTGCTCTAGAACTGTACATCTCAGCTTTAGTATCAAGTTTTCTGAAGAAGGTCACCTGAACCTGTTATACAACCTGGTTTTTGATATTCACAGCACCTATTTCCTTTGCTTACTTTATTTCTTCACTTATTTTCTGTCTTCCCTATGAGAAATATCTTTGTAGAAGCAGAAACCATGTTTCTCTTTGTGGAATCCATAGGTAGAATGAATGAGGGTTGAGATCTTGTGTTATCATTGAGTTATATTTTGAGCTTCCTCTGGAGAAACTCAAACATTTCTCTGTGATAGGGTGTTTTGTTTAAGATCTATTGGTTGGTTTTTAATGCAGAGTAGTGGATGGGATGAATATTTAGATCAGCAAATGTTTTCTGTAAATAGTCAGATAATTGATATTTTTGGATTTGTTTTAAAGCAACCATTAAGAAAGAGTCAAGACCATTTGTAGCCTTCACCACTAGGAAAATAGCTTTGGCCACATTTGGCCCATGGATCATAGTTTGTTTACATGGGCTTTTAAATGTGTAATTTTGAAGCTTATTTCCTACCTGCAAAATAAAAATATGACACTATCGACAGAAAGCAAATATCAAATGTATAAAGGATTAGAAAGAATAGCTGAATGAACCTGTATGGAAATAATGAAAAATTTCCATAAAATTTTCCCAGAATTTTTTTTACTCTTAATGTGCAGTAATTATACTTTAAATCAGATATAAATCCAGTCCTGAAAATTAAATCATTTTTCTTTTATCACAAAAGTATCCATATTTATTAGAGAAACTTTAGAAAGTAAAGAGGAGCATCAAACAAGAAAAATCATGCCCAATGACAGATTGTATATTTTTTATTTTCCACTTTTAAAAATTGCATGTTAATAATTTAAAATATTTTAAACAAATATAAGTAGCATTCAGAATTTTAGTTAGCTATTGGGATGTAGACACTCATAACCAAGAAAAGAATTTGAGGAAGTAGTTTTATGTGGTTATATAACTTCAAAATATAAAGATGATTTTGTTTTAATGTGAAGCCATCACATTTTATTAAACAGTTAAGGGATATTTAATCTTAAAAATATAAATTACCCTTGATAAACATCCCAATATGTAAATATTTTTCTCATTTCAGGCATAAAATGCAGGAAATTATAGGTCCTTATCCAAAAATACCCTCATCTTTTTTGGTATTGTTTGCTGTATTCCTCATTTGAGCCTGCCTTATGTAATCATTTTAATCTTTGACACATTCATTTTAGCTCATGTATTTTATATGTACTTTATGTCAGGAAATGTTTTATAGATCTGCAATATCAAGGTATACCATTGATTCATTGTTTTCAATAATAGAAAGAAAACAAACAGAAAAAAAACTTGTATTTTTTCCCAGGGCAAACATTGGTTTAAGAAAGTGATTAGACTATTAGAGCTCATAATCATGGATTGTGCTATGATGACTTGAAGAAACAACAGGTAATCAATAGGATAATTGTACAAACTAATAATATAATTTAAACTATTTAAAATATATGATAAGCATTGTCATCCTGAGTCTACTCTACTCTTGAGTCTACATCTTTATTAGGTGTATATTTAACATTAGTTATAGTACAATTCAAATTAGTATAACGACCCACATTGGGTGGGAAGCTTTCTGAATGTGTTCATCTAAAGAATGTGCTTCCTTATTCTAAGGAGAAATTTCCAGGTGGAGGAACCAGCCTATTTCCTAGTGTATATTCACTCTCGAGAAAAGGATAATTAGAATGTGAGAGTTGTTTTTTTCTTTTCTTTTTCTTTAACTATCAAATAAATGCACACTAGCTTTAGAAAATCTGAAAAATACCATTAGGAATTTTAAAAAAAGAACAAAACCCTCACAAAAATAATTCCATTTTTCAGACTCAAAGACTGTTTGCATGATAACACTGTAGCTCATTTCCTAAATATTTCTCTATGGCATTGTACATATACCAAGGTTTGTAAGGTTGGCTCTGGGAAGGTGGAACAGACTCCTCCCTCCTCTTGGTTAAGTCTCCACACAGTACCTGCATCACCTAGGTAAGTGGCACACTTGGAGGCAGTGACCTTTTCCCCGCCCCCCCCACCCCAGTTCACATCCACATTGGGCGTGGCCACACCTTCTCCCGCCCCTAGCCTTGGTAAATCGCTGCCAGCCTCTGGTTTAGCCTCTTTATTGCTGCTGCATGGGCTTCCAACTTGACTAGAGGAAGCCTACAAATAAACCTTTCCCTTGCCTGAATACCATGCTGCTCTCTTTCTCGGCTCCCAATTTAGTTTACCTAACAAAGTTCAGTTGTCAACTTAATAATTTTTTTATCAGTGGTATTTATTGAATGCCTACTGTATGCAAGGTAGGGTCTGTGTTACACTGATATCCTTTGATGAAAAAAATTTAGTCATCAATTACTAAAATATTCCATTTATAAAGACCCCAAACTTATGTTTAAACTTTCACAAGTATGACAAGTATGTGTTATTGTAGTAGTTGCTATGTAAAAAACTAACTCATGTTATTAAGTAACTTGCAAAATGCTATTTTTGGTAGTTGTATTTGCCCTGCTAGTGATAAGAGAGCACAAATTCATTACCCTGTGTTTCAAATTCTTGTTTAGCAAGAATCCAACATTTAATATCAGAGACTTCAAAGACATAGCAAAATAAATCCTTTGGAATGTAAGTAGCAAATTCCAAAATTCTAAACCCTCAGCCTAGGGGTTTACTCATTTGTAGATTGAGATGCTCTTCATCTTCACTTTTGTATAGAGTGAGGTTTTTAAAACTGTAAAGCAGATGCTGATGCTGCCTTCTTTCAATTTTGATAACCACCTTCATCTTTCTTATAATTCAGAGAAAGAGGATAGAAGAATTGAGACTAAAGAATTATTTTTTCTTAAATTCAAGAATTTGAAGTTGTGTCTTGACACATGCCTAAGTTTATTCTTTCACTATGAGTAATCTAGATTCCAAGTACAAAGAATCACAAAATCATGGCTGATAGAGTGGGGTAAGGAACTTGCTCATCTTTCGGGAAATTAAGGACCAAAGTAGTTAAAGCACCTGTTCAAGATCATACAACTTGTATGTGGTGAGGAACAGGCTAGATTGTAGCTCTTCTAATTGGAAATCATGGACAATTTACCACATTTTCCAATACAAATTAGAAGGGATTTTTTAACTCACTCAAAATTATTTCATCATGTATATATTTACATTTTTATTAGAGATTTTAGTTTCAAATACCAGCTTTCGAAATTTTAAGTTTCTATGTTATTAGAGAAATTGTGATCCAAAAGTAATTCTTCTAGTAAATATTAACATGACTCGTTACAAAATTTGGACTCAAATATTAAGACATTTTTGGCACACCTTGATATACTAATCTCTAAAATTACAATCTTAAAGGTTACAATATAACAGCTTTTAGTTTTCTCAAGCTGGCCAGAAATTTGGGCCAAAAAAAATGGAATCATGGCTTATAAATCCTCTATGTTATATAAACTTTTGACATAGTTTTTCTCATTAGGTATTGTAAATGATCCTAGAAGCTATCTCATTGTGTGTTAGTAAGGATTAAAAGAAGTAATATACACAGAACAGATAGGACAAGAATGCCCAATAAATGTTTACTATTATTTTGTTGGTTTTATGATTACTATTAACTTGTGAGCTAAATCCTAATTATTAACATTTTTGAGTTTATAGAATATATAGATGAAAGTAGCATACAAATTGGCTATATAGTTTAGGAGTATTTTATATGAAACCATTTTAAATTATAGTATCTATTTTTTCTCTTATGAAAATATTCTTAAATCATAGCTATGCAATTTTTTACTGGGGTAAAATTTTTTTTTTTTTTTTTTTTGGGTCCGGTCATGGGGCCTGAACTCTGGGCCTGGGCGCTGTCCCTCAGTTCTTCAGCTCAAGGCTAGCGCTCTACCACTTGAGCCACAGCGCCACTTCCAGCTTTTTTCTTTTTGCTTATGTGGTGCTGAGGAATCGAACCCACGGCCTCAGGCATGCAAGGCAAGCGCTCTACCACTGAGCCACCTTCCCAGCCCCATTGGGGTAAAATTTTTAATGAATCTTTATTATTGACTCTTTTTAAAAAATAAATTTGCAAACTTTCTTATAATGTGAAAATGAGGAGTCACAATTTCCTGTCCTGCAGAATTTTTTAAATGATCGCTGTTAGTAACTGAATATGATTTTATTTTAAGAGGATTTTAAGAGGGAGTTTGGGCCTCTGGTTTATGCACTGAGATAAATTATCTCAGTGATATACATAGGGTCCTTGCCCACAGGAGGATGAAGAGATAGAAGAAAGCCCTTTTTGTATTTTTACTTCCCTTATATCCTAGCAGCTTAGCAAAGCTTAGTGAAACACGTGAAAAGAGTCTTTAGAATTTACACAAAGATGTTTGGAGGGAGGAATTGGGAAGTGCCTTTTATTTTATGTAAAGCAGGGGAAGAATGGTAAGAAAGAACAACACATAGAAAATGTGCTCCCAGCCTTTAAACTGGGGAATGGTCCTGAGTTATCTAAAGGTGAGTGGTGAAGTGGCCTTGGAACTCCACCTTTGGTATGGCTGTCATATGTTAATCCTTAAAAATGCTGTTCTATTATTCTGGAAGCTAGGAGGTTGCTTTGTGCTATCTATACCTGTAGATTTATTTACTAAGATAAGCAATATATGTCTGTCTCCCGGAAACTAAGGTTGGACTACATAGAGGAACCAAATGTTATCTTTCATCCTCTCCAAAATCCACTGCCTAGTGCCTAAAGGAGCTCAGAAGAAAGAAGTTGAGTCAGAGAAAAGTGCAGCCAGGTCTTCAGTAGAAGTCTAAAAATTCTATAAACTATACCACATGCTTTCAATACTTATCAGGTCCAGAGAGCCAATGCTAGAATTAGTGAAGAAAAAACTTTCCTTCTCTTTGGCAAAGGAAAAAGAAACAAACTTTTTTGACTTTTTCTCCTTTGCTCTTAGTTCTCTTTTGTTTAGTTTGAGATGGGGGTCTATCTATGCAGTACAAGCTGGCTTGGAATTTAAGATTGATCTGCTACAATATTGGAATTACAGGCTCAAACCTCTATGTCCACTCCCTTTTCTGCTTTTATTTTTCTCTCTCTCCCTCTCTCTCTCTGTTTCATAACCAAGTCAGAAACTGTAGCTAGCAAGCTGGAGCAGAAACATATGTCAAGATTATCAAAATCACTCTCCACTCTGATGTGCATGGGGAAGGGAAATGGTGATTTAAAAAAAATAATTGTACTAGAATTAATTAATGTTTCAGTAAAAAAACACTTTTAATATTGGAAAGTCATGAAACTTGCCCTGAATTTTATTTTGGGGGAAAAAGGAAGAGCCAGCATTAGAATAAAGAAAAATTTTTAACATTTCAAGATTATTTCTCTTAAATTCTATTTGTTGAACATAATGATTTAGAAAACACCTCTAGTTCACTTCATAATTTCCTTGTTTTTAAACTTAGGTTTGTGATGGCTAGGTAATCGAAAGTTTGCTCTAGATAGGTTTGTCCATACTTAGTCTCTATGACTGGAAAATAAGAGACGTGAAGCACCTTAGATATATGAAGAGTGGTATATGGCTTTTAAAAGCTTTGAAATGCTTTCTCCTACCACTGCCCTTGCAACTGGTATATTTCAGATGTCAGGAAGATAAAAATAAAAAAAGATCTTATTTAAAAACACGTTTTATTTTATAAAATATTATAGAAGCATTGATTGCCAAAGGAAAGGAAACTCGCTCTTTGCATTTAACTATACCAGACCTTAAAAATAAAGTTAAATATACTTATTTTGTAGATTACATATTCTATAGAATTTTCTCTAATGTTTAGAAAATACTCCTTTAAGCAGAGTGAAAAGCTACCCAAAACTTTTAAATTATTTACTTGTGGCATATGGATTTTAGAGAAGAAAACATTAAATGATTACTAATGATTATAAAATACTTTAACATTCATTAAATATTGAAATAAATACATTAGTGTCTCCTTTGATTTAAATAAAACTTGAAAAAGTTAAACATGAAATAATAGGGTTTTTAAAACCTTAAGAAAGTGTAAAGTAGCACTCCTCATTGTGATGAATATAAATAATGTTGAGCATTGGATTATGCATAACAAAGCATATTATGGTTAATAAAATTAGTTGGAAATGGAATGTAGTATGCTTAGCAATCTGACAAATATAATGAAAGGATCCTGCTACATATTTTACTACTAATCACATGGCACTTTTATTCATAGTGGCACCTAAATTTGTTTAAGGTAGAAAGGCACCGTTGAAGGATTAAGATAAATTCTCTTACTAGAAAAAGAGCAATATTATTTGTTCTAATAGGATAACTTATATGTATCTAACACTACTTTGCTATTTGATGCAGCATATATTCTTTAAAGGAGCTACAGATAATTCCTAAGAACAAATATCTATGAATAGTTTGACCAGTCTTGTTTTCTTTTCCAAATGTTCTACTATGGACAAAAGTTAAGGTTATATATTTTAGACTGGATTAGTATCTACTTCAAGCAAACAAACAAATAATGAGATTGGCAAGGTTCTTTCTCCTACCCCGCATTCTCATCTAGAAGTATTCCTATATTTGTAATGACCTCTTTAGAAACCAAAGTTCCTTCCTGAGGAGTTTGTTCTCTGCCAATGCTTGAAACATGATTTCTTCATCTCCAAGAACTGAAAATCCCACCTGCCTTTTCGTATTTTAAGACACTCTTTGGCAATGGTGACAATCTCTCAGGCTTTAGGTACTGATTCTGTTTTCAAATGACATGTTTATGTTTGACTAGATAACCCATCATAGGATCAACACCATCAAGACTACCTTCAAAACTGAAAAGAGACAATCTTTTTCTTTTCTTTTCTGTAAAGAGAAATCTATCTGATGAGTTGCCTAACCGACTCTGCATGTTTTACCTCTGAGAATGCTACGACTCCCACTGTGCTGTGAGTTCAGTGACGAATCTTAGCAGACTACACATGAAGTTCCTACCTGGACCAAGCTATATCCTGTGCGCTGGACCAGTGCGCGGAGGGCCGCTTCCTTCTGGGTGCCGCTCAATCCATCCCCGGATTTGTGATTTGATTCCATTGAGAGTGATTATCAGCAAAAAATCAGGTTAATTAGGGTTGCTCACTGAAACCAAATTTAAGATAAATTAAGTAAATTACTGTTGCCAAGTGCAACCCCGTCCTGTTCATAAAGGCCATCTTTACGGAGGGAAACATTCTCTGTAAACGAGCCCACTCATTAAGATTCAAGCAACTAACAGCCACAATACAATGCAACCATAAGAATAAGACCAAACAAGTAAAACCAACCCCCCCCCCAAAAATCCCAACAAGTTGTTAGAAAATGTTGAATTTAGTTGAAATTTGGAAGTTAGCAACAAACAGTACTCATAATCCATTTAGACTGCTGATCTTGTGTAAATTGGTTCATGACAATTTAAAAAATTGGAAGGATGGTCCCTACAGATACAGGAAGAAAGGCATGATTATTAAACCAATAAGATAGGGCATCAAAAATTTGAAAGATTGGGCTTCATTTTTCTGTTCTATGTTACCTAAAATGTTTATCTTCCCACTTTCTCTATTCCAGAGAAAAATGTCTAGCACAGTGTGTGCAAATAACAGGTGATACAAATGTAAGATAGATTTGAACAAAACCAGGGTTATTGATTATTTTATGAGGGTTTTAGAAAAGTTTAATGAGCCTGGATTATGTACCACTCAATGAAGCATGTGAACCCTTTGTACAATCTAAGAAAGGATGAAAAATTTCACAGGTCCATATTGTGTACAAAGATATAAATACAGAAGTATAACATTTTGTTAGATTTTTCTGTTGGAACATAAACATGATTTGAACCTCATTGCAAATGTGGTGGTTGCTCAAATTTACAGGTTCTCGGGACAAGGATAATAGTTATTCTGAAGACTCTAGGCTGTGGTAGGATGATACCTGGAGTGCCTCTCTATGCTGGCATGAATGTTATTGGGCTGGGTTAGAATAGGAGCTGCTCAGGACAGAGGGAATGGCTTTACCAGTGGAGTGGACCAAATACAAGCCTATTGGTATTTGATCATGGTTCCTCTTGAAAGTTTTCTAATAAATGCATTAGATATTTCTTTATATTACTTTTATTATCATTTAAAGAATAAGAACGATAAGTAATAATGTAGGAAAATGGGTAAAGAAAAATCAAATGAAAGAAAAAATGTGAATGATAATTTCATAAAAATGCAGTTCAAGGTATTTTATTGCTAAAAATACTATTATTTAAGTGATAGAATAGTGATATATAATACTTAAAGGAATGTCAATGCTATCATGATAATTATGATTATTAATATTGCACTATTAATAATAGTTAATAATAGATATTCCAGTTTTGAAGTGATTGAAGAATAATCCTCCATCATATTTGTTAACTGTTATTCAGAACATAATATTTTCACCCAAAGGAATAATGTAAGATGCCAGAAGGGAGAACATCTGTCAGCTGATACAGGGATAGATTAGGTCATCCTCTGCATACAATGTGGCTATTTTACCTCTGACTTTTCTGATAATTCTTGCTTATTCTTTGATCACATATGACTTCACTTTGAAGTTATTTAAAAAAATTAGGTTGAAGTCTTTGAAACTAGGACAAAAAATAAGATTTAGAATTTGCTGTAAGTAACCTTTTACAGACTGAGGTTACTCAGTGGTGAAGCTCTTCACTACAGGAATGAGGCCTTCTGTCCCATCCCCAGCACAACAAAACAATGCAATAAAAACAATGCAAAACATAAAGCAGACTCTTGATCTTCAATTTTTACTTCTCAAAAGTCATACACTCTCCCAATATTGACCTAATCTAGTGGGTGAATTTGAATTCCAGATAAATATTTTTAAAAGCAAGTTGAACTTTTGTTCAAAAGCTTAGTCAATTTTGAAATGGAGATTTTGTAATATATTGCCTAATTTAGTACATTATTAATTCTTTAGATCTCGGACTAGAACACTTTGAAAAAAAATAATTTCCAATGTATTGATTAAGGCAATAGAATCAAAACCATGCACTCATAAATGTTGATTACTTCTTTATTTTTTATTTTTTATTTTTATTTTTTTTTTGGGGGGGGTCTGGTCGTGGGGCCTGAACTCTGGGGCCTGGACGCTGTCCCTCAACTCTTCAGCTCAAGGCTAGCACTCTACCACTTGAGCCACAGCGCCACTTCCGGCTTTTTTCTTTTTTGATTATGTGGTGCTGAGGAATTGAACCTAGGGCCTCATGCATGCAAGGCAAGTGCTCTACCACTGAGCCACCTTCTCAGCCCCTGTTGATTACTTCTTAACTGAAATAGTAGTATATACTATTTTTCCAAGATCTTTCAAGACATTGAAAATATAGCAGAAAACCAAGTGGGTGAGATGGTTTGGAAGTCAAGTAAAGAAAGGGTTAAACAACCAGTGCATGCTGCTGCTAGGTTGAATAATGCTTACCTAGGAACACAGACAAGGGAATTAGAATTAATGGAACTAAAATTTTGTTCCTCACTGGATTCTCTAGAGAAGTTCTTTAAACTGTCTTGTTTTACCATCCTCAACTGAAGCATGATTCACCTTTTTTTATATTGTGAAAATACTGAACAGAGGGGTTACAATTACATGGGCAAGATAATGAGTACATTTCTTATCAAGCATTGTTGCCTCCTCCTTTGTTTTCCCTTCCCATCCCTTCCCATCCCTTCCTATCTCCCCCCTCCCCCTGCCAAAGTTGTAAAGTTCATTTTTCGACATAACGACTTGTACATCTCATTGTTGCAATGGGTCTACCTGTATCCCTATTTAAATGATTTGTTTTTTCCCTTCCCCTCCACAAATTATACCAACAACAAATACAGTGAAAGCAGGGGTTATACCATGGGAGAGGGACATACAAAGCAACAAAATACTCATAAATACGTTAGAAACAATTGCATGAAAGAAAAAAACATTTGAATACTTATCTTGGGGTTCATTTGGTATATATACACAATGGAATTCTATGCCTCCATCAGAAAGAATGACATTGCCCCATTTGTTAGGAAATGGAAAGACTTGGAAAATTTTATATTAAGTGAAGTAAGCCAGGGCCACAGAAATATAGGTCCCATGGTTTCCCTTATTTGCAATAACTAGTATATGTCTAAGACAAGCAGAAAAGGTCAGATAAGTTGATGTTAGTTGAAATGAACCCCAAGATAAGCATGATTCACTTTCATTTAAGGACTGGATCCTAGGTATATGTCCTGACACTCACAGAGCATGCTCCTTTGTAACTCCTAGCTTATTGCTTGGGGTGTCTTTCCTTCCCATGTCTCTTGATTTGCCCATTTTGGCCTTACCATTCCTTCCTGGTTTTATTGAAATGTTTGTTCTGTGGTATTTTCTTTGACAATGTCCATGGATATCAATGAGGGCTGCCTGTACAAATCCAGTACATGACCATATTGTTGCTACACACAGCACTGTAATTATTTGCTTCTGTCTTTTTTATTCGTGTCCATTTGCTAAGTATGGAGACTATCTTTACTCATGGTTGTTTGTCCAAAAAGTTTAACTTGTGATTCTCATGCTAACTTAATAGATTCGTGTGGAATAACTGAAAAACATTGACCAACAATTTGAAGGAATTGAATTGATTTGCTCTCAATGAAAAGTAAAAATGACCTGAACCAAATACCATATTTCAATGACTTCCTGAGAGCTCTATTCTAGAAGAAACTATCATTATGTGACAAATTGATTTTTATTGTTTCTCTGCATTTATTTATGCCTACCTCATAGAGGGATAAGGAAACGAATCTCATGTTCGAAAAAGAGTTTTCAACATGTTTGAAAAAGAGTTGATATTTTGAAATACTTCTTTGTTTTCTAAAAATAAAATCATCCTTTTTTTTCTTCTATATGCCTTTCTTATTTTATATTTGCAAATGTTAGTGCCCATTTAATGAAGAAAGAATTAGAGGTCAGGGGAGGATAGAATTCATTCTATCTCCCTTGCTTGGCTGCACTGCTCAATAGAGTTCATCCAGAGTTCACAGATGGACAAGGTCAGAACAAGGGTTCATGACCCTATGGCCTCCAGTACCAGTGGGATCTGGTTCAGAGAGGTGGCATGGATACAGCAATAAGAAGGAAGATAGAAGAGAGGAGAAGAGATGAAAAGGAAAAAAGCCTATGTTTTTCAAAATTGTACTGAATCTGATGAATGTTATCTGCTCTTCTGCAATTGCAGCTCTATTCTGGATAGAATAAAATGAATTTATTTTGTACACAAAAAATTGTTCCCACATGGAGAACCAAGTTGGGAAAGCAAACCAGAAGGGCTTTGCACTGAGAATTGTGATTTGGATTTGCTGGAAGTTGTGGGAATGTTGGAGGGTTTTGTGGTCCAGGTATAATACATATGGATAACTGGAAAACTCAAAGTGATGTATTAAACTTTATTTTTTAAGGTCTACCAAAATGATAAACAGGGAAAAACATCAGTAAGACAAGAAAAGCACATTTAGAGAGTCTAGAAAAATAGCTTGGAGAGGATAAAATAAAAATTGAATATGGAGAAAACCTTTTTCAATGAAAAGCAGTGGAGAGGTGTTCTTTTGTAATTGAGTAGGAGCCTCTGGACCTGAGGTGGTAACATCTCACATTGTAATGTTTTTATTTGGTATTGAATACAATTGATCTCAGATTTATTTTGGAAATATGTTAGAGAATTAGCCTTTATTTGGGCTTTTATTATGAGGCAAAGAAAAATTAACACAGAACATCCATCTATAAATTCCTACAGTAGCTATAAAAATGTCACACAGTCTCAATATGTGACATCTTATTTTCCAGAAGTAAAAACCATCAGAAAAATAACCAGAATCCTCTCTATTGTCATTAAAGCATTAATAACAAGTTATTAAGGAATATGTAAGAAATTTTGCATTAGTTTTGGCTATGTCAATTTTAGACTAGACAAGTCTTATGATTTTAACTTTTCTGAGACTTGTTCTATTTTTTTAAGCATATAAACATTGATACTTAACTTGTGTATTGGGGTTATATATATTTAAGATTAAATGAAACTTTTGTTGTTAAAAAATAACAAACACTTCTAAGGTTATCAGTAGAACAATCCATCCTTTTATTGGCAAATAGCATCTGTCAGTAAACATGTAACACACTTTATCCTCAATATTGAAACAGTGCAATTATTCAGTCTCATTAGGAACTAATAAATCAACCATGTAAGACTATTACAACAAATAAAAGAATGCTGCAAAGGCAAGTATAAATATTTTCTAAGAGAAAAGTCAAACAAAATGTGAGAGGAAACATTAAGGAAATAGAATCTTCCACTGAAGTTTGAGAAATGTCAAAAACTTATGTGGATAAAATGGTAAAATTCTACTGAAAGACCAAAAGAGCATGTTATTTCATTATTATAAAAATGTCTATTTTTCCTATAAATCTATAAATCTAGCATGTTTCTCACTAAAATCCCAATAATATTTTTTGACATTTGAAAATTTGTTTTTGTCAATATCTGACAGTATAATATGCAGTAAAGTATTGATATCATACAGTGTATAAGCAAAGTGTAAACAAAATTAACAAGAAATCAAATGTGGAAATAGACAATTAGGTGAATGGAATGGAATAAAATCCTTGGACCCTAGTTGTGTTTATATTGGAATCTGCAAATAGCAGTGTCATAAACAATTTGAGAAAGAGACACAGTTGACATATCACCTAATAACCCATGCTCCAATTCTAAGTGTAAGGGATAATCTTTAAACAATGTTGTATAACCACTAGAAGAAAGCATAACAGAACAATTCACTCATTTCAGGAGAAGGTCTTCCAAACTAATGTGTAAAGAGTCATAATAAAGTCTAACTGGCTTATCTACATAAAAAATTACACCTTCTATATTGTCAAAATAACATTAAAAAGAAGCCAGAGACATGTAATATATAAAGATTACTTTAAAATCAGCAATAACAAATGAAAATAGCTCATAAACTTATGGCTTAATTATGGTCATCTTGAACAATCAGGAAAATACAAACTAAAACAAAACCTGAGATACTGTTTTATTTTTAACCTGTTATATTGCGAAAGTTTTAAAATAAGAATAATAAAATAGCAAACATTTACCAAGCACATATTGCATGATATGTTTCAAAACCTTAAAATATGATCCATTTTATCTTCATAAAGGTAGAGTTGGGATAGGTGAGAGGAGAACAATGGAAGGGGTAATAGACCAAGAAGCATTGTACTCACAAACTGACATGATGAACTGAAACCTCTCTGTACAACTGTGTACTCATAAAAAAATTACTCAGTAAAGTAGGCATTATTATTCTTTTAGCACAGGTAATAAACCAAGATGGAGAAATGTGGGTTAATGTGGCCAAGATCACATAGGTAGGAAGCGACAGACAGATGATCTGAATCTTCGGGTCCTGACTTTACTGTTCTAGAGTTTACTTTTTTCCTTAAGAAAAAGTAGACAGGAGATGGAGATACGATAATAGCTACCTGCTTCCCTTAACATGTAGTTGTGACAAACCCAAGGGACCATAATGAAACTCATGATGGTGGTAAGCTATGGGTCTGCATTCTCTTTTGTGGGACCACAAGCTTCATCTGCAGCACTTTGTGACTTAGCGTCTGTCCTGAAATGAAAATGAGCTATTATAATAGCTCTTGGTTCACTTGGACCCTGATCTGACCCCGTTTAGATATAGTCCAAAATGGCACATGTTCATTACCAGCTCTCTGTTATGTGCTGATTCGTATCGCACCCAAACAGTAATCCTTGCAGAGTGTTTTCCAAATGATGCTTGATCACTAGACACAGGATCTAACCCAGCTTTCATATTTACTTTTAATCTTATCTTGGAATAGAAGTATTGGCTCCTACTTTCCATTGATCTTTGGTTTTCTAGGTTATAGTTGGAAAGCAGTCGGTTCAAGATGAAACATCTTATGAAGTATTGCCAGAGTGGGTCACCAAAACAACAGGTGCTTCTCACAGCCCCATAACACAGGTACTTTGGGAGGTGAGTGGTTCACCTCCACCTTCCAGTGTTCATATAATTCCTTTTTCCTCCCATGCCTCTTACTCTCTTGCATTTTTATTCTTTCTCTGGCTTCCTTGGAGTTACAGAAGTTTTTGTCACCTCTACTTTTTTTTTTTTTTTTTTTTTTGTCGTTCATGGGGCTTGAACTCTGGGCCTGGGCGCTGTCCCTCAGCTCTTCAGCTCAAGGCGAGCGCTCTACCATTTGAGCTACAGCACCACTTCCGGTTTTCTGGTGGTTTCTTGGAGATAGGAATCTCACGGTCTTTCCTGCCCGGGCTGGCTTTGAACCGCGATCCTCAGATCTCACCCTCCTGAGTAGCTAGGATTACAGGTGTGAGCCACCAGCGCCCGGCTTGTCACCTCTACTTTTAAGAGGAGACTCTAAGTATTCTTAAGAACAGTAGTGATGAAAACTTTCTAAAAAGAAACAATTATTTTTGCAGAGGTGTATTGGGCCAATGATGCTTTGACAATTATTTGTTACTAGTTAAAATCCATCTAGCATTTTATTTGGGATCATTCTAAGTCCTAACTCTAGGAAAATAAAATAGTAAAACCTAAGATACTGGGGAATTTTCGTTGGAGTAAAATTATGTACAGAGAAAAGAATTAACTGATATTAGGAGAAAAATAACATTGGAGCTCCTGAGAGTTTGCCAGTGAAAAAAATAACCATATATAATAAAATTATACATATATACTTTTATGATTAAAATTATAATTTGCACGCATTTTTATATACATATATATGTATATATATACATATATATACATACATACATATATATATATATATATATATACACCTGTATGTACACAGGTGTATATACAACTGGAATAAATCAGGACATTAAAATATACAGGGGGAAGAGATAGGTTTTTTCCCTTTATTTTTATTTTGTATTTACATTTTTTAGTGAGTCAGAATTAAGACTCAGAGACAAACTTATTTAAAAAATTTCCCAAAGTCTTAGGAAAGTTAAACACACTTATCGGTCCAACAGATTATCATCCTTGCAAAATGACCCTGACATCTAGAAATCTTTTTTCACTTAAGATTAAAGTAATTTTAGACATAGAAATCTATTTTCATTTAAAATAAGCTTTAAATACTATGACTTGTGGCCCAATAGTAACACATCTGTGTTTTAGCATATTCTTGTTAAAACGGCATTACAGAGACACATTTTTATCTGCTTTAAAAGATACTTCACCATTTACTTGCTTTAAAAATGCCCTTTAGATTCAATGAGAATCCTTTTAAATCCCTGAGATTTAGCTTGGAGTGCTAACTTACAAAGACACGAGGAAGCATTAACCTATGTATATCTCTACAAAACAAGACTTTGAAATTTAACTGCCAGTGTTCTTAAATTTTAGGAAGCAACATTCACTCCATTTAGTCTTATCTGCCTCTATTTCTGTGATACTCTCAAAAATTTCACAGAATCTGTGCCTATAGTTTGAGCGAATTTCTGAACTGTGATTTCAATAATTTGCTTAAGGCCCCATTTTTATCCTATAATCAACACATTCTTTCCATTGGCATTAAATAATCACTGGATGTTGGCCTTAGCAAAGCCAGTTTCCTCAGTTCTAAAGATAAAGGCATACTACACTCATGTTTTCACCATAGCATCTAGAGAAATCCTGACCTTGAAACAGTATGGATGAGGGGTACCACTCAACTAATTCTGACCATATATGTTAGCATAATGCCAGCTTCCTCAAGGAAAAAGTCAAGATCCTGATCTCACAGGGAAGGTATACCAAATATCAATTAGGACAGTAGGATCTGCCATGTGGACAAGTGTCC
This sequence comes from Dipodomys merriami, assembly GCF_024711535.1. NCBI lineage: Eukaryota > Metazoa > Chordata > Mammalia > Rodentia > Heteromyidae > Dipodomys > Dipodomys merriami. Next base: position 31,652,358 of record NW_027202715.1, on the reverse strand, counting down.
TCAAAAAAAAAAAAAAGTTGTTGAATGGTATGGAGTAGAGATGGCCTCAAGATTCAATGATTACTAATGAACATATTAATGTGTGCTCCAATTCCTTGATTTTAGAACAAAGGTTTCAAGAATGGAACTCAGCATAGAGCAACACATGCTGTTCTAAAATATAGGCAGTAGAGTCTGACATTTTTATCCAGCCACTTCTGTTAAATGGATACTGACCACGATGGCTCCCACGGCAGTCCTGCTGGTCCACAGTCCCCTCACCTCCCACGTTTAGGTTTTTTTTTTTCTTTATGAATCTGTTCTTCCAAAGTCCCTTTGCCTCTGCCTCAGAGACTGATGTGAGACAGATCTATTTACTTTGTGCTTACATTTTTTATTATGCTACTTCTTCTACTACAGTCACTTTTAACTTTTTTTTGGGGGGGGAGTTCGGTTGTGGGGCCTGAACTCTGGGCCTGGGCGCTGTCCCTCAGCTCTTCAGCTCAAGACTAGCGCTCTACACTTGAGCCACAGAACCACTTCCGACTTTTTTCTTTTTGCTTATGTGGTGCTGAGGAATCAAACCCAGGGCCTCAGGCATGCAAGGCAAGCGCTCTACCACTGAGCCACCTTCCCAGCCCCACTACAGTCATTTTTATCAGTTGTTTTGAGGGCTAACTAAGTATTTTTTGGGGGGGGGTCCGGTCGTGGGGCCTCAACTCTGGGCCTGGGTGTTGTCCCTCAACTCTTCAGCTCAAGGCAAGCGCTCTACCACTGAGCCACCTTCCCAGCCCGGGCTAAGTATTTTTTGTGGTAACTCTGAAAATAACCAAGTTGGAGAGATTTTCACTTTGGAGTGAGGATTCTTCTTGTTTATTCTGCTTTCCTTGATAATGGCCCAGGTTCCATCAAATTGTTCTATATCAACCAAATCAGGTGGGTCTGTCAGTGACAGAAATCATTTCTACTTTGGAAAAACTGCAACAGCCAGGGAGATAGAGCCTCAATATTTCCTTAGAAGCCAGTGATGAGGATGAAGTTAATTTGTCATCTACTTTAATTCAGTCTCAAACCCACTGTCTACATTTCCTCTTCTTATCCTACCCCCATTTACTTCTACTGAAGCAGTGTCTTGTTCACACAGAGATGTGATGAGAATTATGGCTATAATAACTCAGTATTGTTCTAAACACTTTGCATATAATAATTTCTAATCTACTTAATGCTGGCTTTAACAGCTGAGGATTTAAGTACTAAGAAATTCTTTGTTCAGTGTCACATGCTAGTAAGTGATAGGAGTAGGAGTTAAGCCTAGAAATTCTGAGTCTCAAATCTATTACTTTAACTTAGAATTGGTTTCTTTCTGTCATTCCAACACTCCGTACCACTGGGCTGTAAGTACTGTAATTCTGAGTTATTGACTTATTTTAATGGAAAATGTTTGACTGTATGGCTTGCTTCTTAAGGGAAAATTTCTGGACACTGTATAATGTTTTCTCTTAGAATAAAATATCACTTAAATTAATATCCTTTAAAATATTAAGGGACCACATGACATTTCCTGGGTGATAGCAGTTCAAGTCAATGCACCCATATTAAGTATCTGTTACAATAAAGAACCAACATGGAGGGATTAATGTTTGTAAATGTGATGCCTGATTGATTTTAATAACAAATCAAAACATTTAATGAGTAAACTCTTCTAAAAAAAACAGACAAATATTACTTTCAAGTCCCTGGCATCCCCTTCTGTTTACTCTAGGCTGGCATTTAGCAGGTCTTCTCTTTCTCACCATTCAAACTTACTTTTCCTATGCATATACTTTTCCCACAATACTTGGCTAGATTTGTTAATCTGATAGGAGATTTTAGACTGCCATATCTTCATAGCTTACACAGTGAATCCTAATAAATTTGATTTATAACAAGCAAATCTCATTACACCTATCCTGGATGAATTAATATTTGAGCTGGTACATCTGGTATTTGGTAGTATCTGTGTTTCCATTTAAACTTCTAAATTAGGTAGCATAATATGGGATACCCTTAGTGACATGGACTTAGCGGCCCAGTTTTTCTTCTTTTGGGAGATGGGTACATCCTGTAGATGAGAGGTGCTATATTCTTTTTCAACACTAAGCATTTGAGTTCATGGCAGCCAAATCTGTCAGGACAATTACTTTGTTTTTAGTGATGCTCCATGGTTCTCCTGTTTCTAAATTTATGGTGCATGTATTTCTTTTTTTTTTTAATTTTTTGGGGTCCGGTTGTGGGGCCTGAACTCTGGGTCTGGGCACTGTCCCTCAGCTCTTCAGCTCAAAGCTAGCGCTCTACCACTTGAACCACAGCGCGACTTCCGGCTTTTTTTCTTTTTGCTTATGTGGTGCTGAGGAATTGAACCCAGGGCCTCAGGCATGCAAGGCAAGCGCTCTACCACTGAGCCCCCTGGTGCATGTATTTCTAATGGGAGTTGATCCTAGCAATCTCCCAGCTCACAAAATTGGTCTCCCTTAACCTGAGTCTCTGGTAGTGTTTTATCTGAGTCTACTTAGAGAAAGAATGAGGGGACTAAAGGAAAAAAGAATTCCTCTTCATTGTGGAAGCCTTATTCATCGTTCTCCTAGAATTTGCTTACAGAATTGGTTGAATTAAAAATTTGTAGGTTGGGAGGTGGTAGGACAGTAAGGGCCTATGTGAGGGTTGGAGTTTTGCATCTGGATTCCTATCCAAATCAAATATATCTTCTGTCTTTGGGAGATTCACTTAGCTTTCCTCTATCAAAAGATCTCATATAGCCAGGCATTGGTGGCTTATACCTGTAAATGTATGTACTCAGGAGGCTGAGATCTGAGGATCAGGATTTTGAAGCCAGCGTAGGCAGGAAAATATGAGACTCTTTTCTCCAATTAACTACCAAAAATTTGGAGGTGGCACTGTGGCTCAAAGTAGTAGAGTGCTAGTCTTGAGCACAAAAGCTCAGACAGTGCCCAAGACCTCAGTTCAAATCCTAGGACAATGATTTTAAAAAAAAGGAAGGAGGGAAGAAAGATCTTCTATAATTTCCTTCTAGTTCCAATGTGCGTGACAGGTAGCAGAAGTTATATGAAAATGAAAGGGACAGTGGATTAGAAAGAAATATCCTAGGAAACAAAAAAGAGGCAACAATGCTTGATAAGAAATGTACTCGTTATCTTGCCCATGTAATTGTAACCCCTCTGTATGGTATTCTCACAATCAAAAAGAAAGAAAGAAAGAAAAAAAGAAAAAGAGAAAAAAAAGACATATCCTAGGATAGACATCCATATGTGCCAGCCCAATTTAACCTCCTTGGTAGCAGATTTTTTATTTCAGACTTCTAGTGCAGACAATCAGAGGGACTGCTGCTTAAGTAAATCTAGTAAGCCTATTTACTTCATTCTGAAGATCCTAATGACTAAATAAGCACTTTACAGAAACCCAATGAAATAGATAAATAGAAGAATATGAAAGGTACTAGAAATGAAAGCCCACTGCATTTGTACATGTTTTTCCAGTCCCCTGTCAGTCCGCTAGGAATTTTATTATCCTCTTGTCCTTTTTCTTTCACTGTGTTCTATTGGTATCTTGACTGGTTCAACTTCTTCTTGAAGTTTTTTTTTTTTTTTAACCAGGACTTGCATGTCCCAGACTGGTTTGTCTCTTTCTCCATGTGTACCATAATATTCATTATTCATCTACCATCTTAATGGATTAATAAATGCACTAATATGAGATAGAGTGAAGGTCCACTACCTCACCAGTACTTAAAATATAGACAGAATAAGCAAGAGTAATTTTTGGTTAACCAACTTTGTACCACTGGAATGACAAATCATGATTCAATCATTGTGAAGAAACTACTTGTATGACAGTAAACATGAAGAAAGTTGACATCAACCCATGCAAAACTCTTCTGTATAAAATGTTTGTAAACTAGAATATCTCTGGCAATAAGTGCTACAGTACTTATTTAAATCTAGTGCTTTTTAAATCAATTGGGCATCCCAAAGCAATGATAATTTTCTAACTGCTGGAGGAAGGGAAGACATTACTGCCTAATTGGAAGTGGAATTTTTACAGAATTACAAATTCAATTTACTCCCTTAGACATTCTGTCTGGCTGAATTGTTATGTACAAATTCTCTTTAGACATATTATTTACTGGCACAGAATATGGCACACAGAGGAAGTTATGTACCTGTTAATCCTCTTCTCTTGATATTATCAGAGGAAAAGTCTTGTTGGAAAATGTATTCCATGGGAATATTAATACATGTAACACGCCACCTAGAAGTCTGTATGCTAATAGCTGGCATATTTTAATACAATAAAATTAGAGAGTGATCAAGACATCAGAATAATTTAGTAAAGATGATTATTTCTACCAATGGAAATACATTTAACCCTCTGAATCTGTGGATTCCCCATTCACAGATTGAAAATATCTGAAAAAATATTGTGTTTGCACAAAACACATAGAGGCTTTTATCTTGGATGATTTCTAAATGATGCAGTATAACAACTATTTCGTAGTCTTTACATTGTATTAGGTATTATAAAAAGAGGCTGAAGATTACTTAACTATAGAGGAGTATATGCATCTGTTATATCATTTTTATTAGGGTCTTGAGCATCTGAAGGTTTTGGTACCCACATGGGGCTCTGGAATTAATCCCCAGCAGTTACCAAGGGATGGCTGTATTTTAAAGTTTGATTTGCATCACACAAAAATATTCCACATAAAATTGTACTTGTGAAATGAAAATTTGTAGTGTTTAAGGCCAGTAACCTAATTGGAGTAGTTTTGATAGGACTTTGTCACTACAAACTACCTTTCCTCGTCCAATTGGCAATAAATATTTATTAACAATAACTGCCTGAAATTGCTGTGTCAGGTCAGGGAGCAGATGGGATTTGAATGTCTAATACAAGCTGTCAATGCTGCACTGACTGAGGATCCTTTTCCAGCCCTTTTCCTAGGAGAATTTGGACTGTTAGAAGTGCACTTTAGAGGAGCCTGGTTACTGTTTCCATGAATAAGATAAAATGGTGTTTATCCTCTGTAGATCAATGCTGTCTTGTTTGAACTTATTGAGTCATTTAGAGACACATGTGGCAATGAACACCCTTGTGCAATAGTACCCAAAGTACTACCTTGCTTTCTAGGTGATGACAGTATTTTAAAAGACAGTTACTAAAACAGTTATTTTTTTCCTCCAAATATCAACTGGATGTTTGATAAAATGAGTATACACTGAACAAGAGTGACCTGTGGGTTTAAATAAAAGGGGCATTGGGCATTTTACTAAGAGTTTTGAGAAGTATTCTCACAAGTATGCCTTGTGTTTTATTAAAATAAATTTTATTGAGATTAGGTGATTATATAAATCTCACATATCTCACAGTATTGTGGAATAGTGATACTTAGTAAGTCACAAACACATTTTATCCTTCACAAGGAAAATTGTTATTATCATGGTCTATAAAGTTTATGAATTCTATGAGCTTTTACAATACAACTATTTCTTCCACATCAGTTGATATTTTACATTTCTTTCATTTTGCTTAGTGTAAGCTGTTCCCTCTTTCCCTCTCAATCTGCCTTGTATTTTAATGTTTAAAAAAAGAATTATAGCTTGTCTCTCAATAAATGGAAGTGAATCTGTGATTAATCAAAATTTCCTTATTTATGTAGTTTCTTATTTTAATGACTTGTTTTGACAAAGAGATGTTAATGAGTAAGTATGGACAGTTTTAGAGGTTCTTGGAGGCTGTGACAAATAGGGGAAGAGGAAGGAAAAAGAATTGCAATCTAGCTCTGTCTGGAGACAAGTCCACTGTTCTTTTTCTAATTAATTTTAAAAGCCTCTAAACCTGGTACAGTCTTATTTTCTGAAAGATAATGAGAGCATATGATTCCTTGGTGTGTTTGACTGTAATGATTTCAAAAGCAATGAATTCAGTTGATCCTGGTTATGAGTATTGGACTTGGGCTATAAAAGTGATTTATTCTTTCTTAATCTGTATTTTAAGGAACATCAAGTTAGAGAGCTACTGATGGATTTTTTTTTCCTGGAAAATATTCTGTTGTAAAGTTAAGCTTAAGAAAGGCAGTGTACTCTCTTGCATGAATGAACATATTTACACACATTGTAAATTGTACTTGTTAGCTGTAGTCAGACCACCTGATTTTTGAACCTGGCTCTCCTCTTGCTCATTGGGTTTTGCTGAGTCTCTTAGTTAACTTGCTGATACCTAAATTTTGTCCTAAGAATATCTTCAAATTATATTGTTACTTTTAACAACAACATGAGATAAACATTTGGAGGCTACTTAGAAATGCACTTGATAGCATAGTGCCATAATATGTATTAATTTTATTATGCAAAATAGATGTATAGTAAGATGACCTTCTTTAAATGATTTCATCCCTCTTTCTCTGCCTACATGTCCAGGTAGTAGACAATTTTGTTGTTGTTGTTGTTGTGGCACATTTGTTACACAGTGCAGGAAATGTTGATATTTAAAATATCACAAGATGAACTTGGTACTAGCTCAGTTGGAAATAAACTAGTATTCAGTATATTTAGAGATTATGTCATGTTATTAGGTTTGCTGATAGCAACTTATTTTTCTTTGCACTATTTTCTCTCTTCTCTTATTCATGATAAAAACTGGAACAACAAAATGCACACATCTTCTAAAATTGCTCTTGTCAATGGTGTTCCAGTGCAGTTCCCAGACCCTGTATGTCATTGGTCTACTGCTCTGTCTTTAGCTGGGGATAATATCACTGCTTTATCAAGTGGTTTAAATTTTATTTACAGATTTATTCACTAACGTACATGTTCCCTAGAAAGCATGCTTTGGACTAGAACAATATTTTTTTTACAATGATCTTAATTTATAACAAGAGAGGAGTTTACCACTGACAATATTGTGTTCTTCATCTTCTTAGAGATATACAATACAATCTGAGAAGTGCTATTGTAAAGAAACATGTGTAACTTGTAGCCTGTTCTTTGAAACTTCCTAATCACAAAAACAAAATGTTTCAATTGGGGAGTTTGACAGTTCTGATAGGAATAGGATATTTTTGTTAAGAATTGATTTATTTCCTTAGATAGAACCATCATATCCTGACATGAATTTTTTTTTTGGGGGTGAACAAATTGATAATGTGAAACACATCTGCATTATAGTTGCTCAAACAGTAGAACCAATCTAATAATTAGCCATGCCAAGGTTCAAATTTAACACATTTAAAGCCAGTCACTTTTGCATAACTATTTCTCTTCCTAGAATGAACAGCAAATAGCATAAGAATTCTTTTTTGATTAAAAGACTAATAGCAGAGGAAATATCAAGGATACAGTATAAATTATTTTTCTGATGGTGGTAGTGTGGAGATAATTGAATATAAGAAGTCTAATGTATGATAGTAATTATGACCATACAGGGAACTCAAAATCTGCCAGAACGTTAATCCTAGTACTCTTGCTATTTACATTTCTGTTTCCTGGGCTTTAGGATGAGAACAGGCAGTCAAATACAACTCTCTCACCAGGGCTAAATAAACTTTTAAACACAATCATCCCACTTTTGAACCCACAAAAATGAATCTATATATTTTTAAGCTCTAGATATATGAAACCCAGAAGCAAAGCATGGCAGCCTTCTCATTTTGAGATAACTTGATTAGTCTGATACATTTTTTGGTTTCTATTTGTCTCATTAGTGTAGAATCAAACCAGACAATTCCCTGGGTTAGTCTCAGCAATAGAAGAGAGTTCAAGCTCTAATTTGTCTCAGAAACCACAGTCCTATGGAGTTGAAAAGAAAACATGAAATTTCATGGACCATACCTGAGTAATTTCAGAGATCCCCACCCGGAAAAAGGTTCCTTGATTATGGCGAATTCAACGTGTCACTCTGGTTATGTTCTAATCATCATATCAAACTCCAAAGGTTCAGTGGCTTTAGGTTTGGTTTACAATTCCTGGGAGTTAAACTTTAACTCACCCTGGCAGCCCTTTGACCAGATAATTGGATCACTACAGCCTAAACAGAATCTATGAAACTGCTCTCCTTGTTTTTGTTTACATAATTAAATGTCCCCTGTATTGAAAACCATAGGAGGGAAAACTATTTTGAATTTATTTTACTGAGATATATCTAAAAAATAACATTTGCTACTATTTGAGTAATTAAGCTTGCTCTCTACTTCCTTCCTTGCTTCCTTCCTTGCTTCCTTCCTTGCTTCCTTCCTTCCTTCCTTCCTTCCTTCCTTCCTTCCTTCCCTCCTTCCTTCCTTCCTCTTTCTCTCTTTCTCCCTTTCTCCCTTTCTCCCTTTCTCCCTTTCTCCCTTTCTCCCTTTCTCCCTTTCTCTCTTTCTCTCTTTCTTTCTTTCTTTCTTCCTATACCAACATGATTTTAAGGTTAGGGTAGTTTAGGAGAATATTTCTTTATTTTATAATTTTTCTGTCACTGTATTACATGGAGTAACGTGTTGAATTTTAGATCAAGTATCTAGATAAATGGCTTGCAAACATAAAGTACACAAAACAGGTACATAATCAAGTGGAAAGCTCAGGTTAGGGAAAATAGACTTATATAAGCTTTTCATTGACACAAAAGAGGGAGCCATCTCTCATATGAGAGCTAATGCTATTGTTCATTACCTGAAATCTCATTGGTTAGCTATGTTTCTTACAGAACAGAGAAACAGTATTTTCAACAAGGTAAAGTCTACACTATAAATTCCCCATTAAGAGTTTCAGTCTGTCTGAAGGGTAAAACAAGCCGACTTACATAAAGAAGAACCCAAATCCTCTTAATTTTGAATAAATTTTGATTTAAGAATTATAGACCACAAGTTCTCAAATTCAAGTTAGAAATAGTCTGCTTGGCCTCAGTTCTAGTGAGAGGAATCTGATATATTAGGAACCAACTATTTAGAGAACACTTTTGTTCATGAAAAAAACATAGGACAAGCCATTCTTACACAGAAGAAAATCTACCAGTTAAGCTCATCTATGATTACACAAGAGAAAAGAGATATGTTGGCATTCAACTTCTGCCTGACGTTTTTGGTTCTCAAACATGAAAAAGACTTAATTTATTTAGACATTTTTTGTTTTATTTTTTCAGATGCATCGTGATTTTTTTGTACATATTTTTATTCTGAAAATACCATACAGAGGGGTTACAATTACATGAGCAAGGTAATGAGTACATTTCTTATCAAGCATTGTTGCCTCCTCCTTTGTTTCCTCTTCCCATCCCTTCCCATCCCCCCCCCCCCCCCCAGTGTTTTTGCTCTGGAATTGTGTTCCTTGGGGAGAGAACTAGAGGAAGTTTCCATGCTCCACCCTGCTTATACCTGTGTGCGAGACACTTTCTCCTCAGGAGTGAAATCCCTTGTTAGTTCTCCTAGGCTGGTTTGATTCCCAATTCCCAATGAGTGGGGAATTCTCACTTCGAGTTAGCCTAATCCAACAAAGACTTGCTAGTATTATGAGGTTGGTAATGCTGAGAAGGTTTCCTTGATATTTTATTTTATTTATTTATTTTTTTTATTTTATCCCCCTCCCCCCCCCAATCCCCATCCTTCTTCTTCCCCCCTCCCCCCCCCCCCACACTGACGTTGTAAAGCTCATTTTGGACATGACAACTTGTACTTCTCATTGTTGCAACAGGTCCACCTGTATCCTTAAACAACTGGTTTTTCCCCATCTCCTCAACAAGTTTTACTGACATCAAATATAGTGAAAGCAGGGGTTATACTATGGGGGAGGGACATACAAAGCAACAAAGAGATAATCTTATAGATGCATTAGAAACACATGCATGAAAGAAAAAAACATTAAAATACATTTACCCAAATGTTTACAAACAAGACCACACTAAAGCTACCAGCACAACTATGTTTGTTGCAGCATTATTTACCATAGCTAAGATATGGAACCAACCCATATGCCCCTCAGTAGATGAATGGATCAAGAAAATGTGGTATATATACACAATGGAATTCTATGCCTCCATCAGAAAGAATGACATTGCCCCATTTGTTAGGAAATGGAAAAACTTGGAAAAAATTATATTAAGTGAAGTAAGCCAGGCCCAAAGAAACATAGGTCCCATGGTTTCCCTTATTTGCAATATCTAGTATATGTATGAGTCAAGCAGAAAAGGTCAGATAATGTGATGTCAGGAAAATGAATCCTTGATATTTTATATGGTGGGTGCCTAGGATGGTTACAAGTAGAGATGAAAAAAGGGAAGAAAAGAATTGCAGGTATCTGGTGGAAACAGCAAAACATGACAAGTACAAAATGAATCATACAGATGCTCCTTGACTAACAATGAGATCACTTCTCAGTGCGTTTACTACACCTATACTATAGAACGCTATAGGTGAGTAACATAGTGCACAGTAGACTACAGATTGTTTCCCATCCTGATTGCAGGGCTGACTGGGAGCTGTGGGCCATTGCTACTGCTTAGCTCTGTGGGACAGAATGTGTCATATGACATATCACTAAAAAGGATCAAAATTCAAAGTTTTAGTACACTTCTACCAAATGCATAATGAGACAGAAATATGATAGATAAGGACACAGGAAAACTAAAACTAACAAATGCTGAGTCATTTTGAGAAATTAGAACCAGAAAGTAAGCTGAAAGACCAGAACAGCAAACACTTCTCTCATCACCTCCTTGTAGACATTAAAAATAGGAGACATACAGAGTTATCTGCATCTGTCTCTTCCTTTGGGACATTAAAATGCTGCCAATCTCCTTGAAAGAGTGGAGAGATGGTAAATTGCAAGACATGTGGCCAAAGGAAGTTCTAGGAGGAACTTAACTGTTGTCCATGTTTTGGTAGGCCTACATCACATTTCCAAATGTTAGGATAATGCGCAGCACTCATCTTGGTTAGCGGAAACCCACCTGATTAAACCCAAGTGTCTAATGATTATTGATTGTTGGACTACATGAACAAGTGTATTATTTCCTCGGCTCAAAGCATATAAAACTCACAAAAAGTCTCCCTACATTTCAAGCAGGAGGGTCCTATCTCTACTCAACTTCCCCCCACTTTTCTCTCTTCTTTATACTGTTATAATAACCTCTCTGCCCCCCCCCACACCAATTAGCTCTTCTTTGTATGAGACTCTTTGAACTTCTTATCATTGTAATTACCAAGCTCTTAAGATTTTGAGTGGGAAGCCAGAATGTTAGCAAAATCCCTCATACCTCATTCAGTACCTTTCACAACGTTTCTGAATTGGGAGACAATAGCAGTAAATAATTTGGTAGCATTACTATATTATTGCTTTTATTTGCTAAATCATTTTGTCACAGTTGATCAGAAATAAAGCAATCTATAAAAGCTTAGCTTCTTTTTTCCCAAAGGCTAGATAGGAGGGAAGACTAACTCTGGGAAAGAGAAACCAAACCAATCAGAATGAGATTGATTAGAATCATGGTGTATAGTAAGCATAATTTTTTCCACTAGTTATCTAAATACAATATGTAGATGTAAAGTTTTGTTAGGTAGATAACTATTTTAAATGAGAGTAGGAGGAGGTTATAGAATGAATAAAGTGGTTTATATCCATCTTATTAAAAACAATAGAACATATTGCTCAGAATACCAAGTGAATTGTAATGATCAAGGAAAAGCATTACTCATTAGATCCCTTTTTAGGTACATGTATGTCTGTGTGTATGGGTAACAACGCAAAACTTATTTGTAATCATCAATCCCGGTGCTAATCTTTTTTGGATCCAATAGTTGGCAAAATAGACAGAGGGTACATGAAGGAAATGCTCCACCAGTTAACTCATTATTGTTATAATAAATATTATAAAGGAGAAGTACAGGGTGCTAAGTAGAAAATAGAGGTACTTAACCTACTATAGGACTAGTGGACAAGGAAGTACATCAAGAAAGCTTTCTAGAGTACATCATATTTGCATTGAGACATGGAGGATGTGTGGATTGGGGATTGTCATTCTAGTTGGTGGAAATAATACATATGGATGCCCTCAGTGGGAAGGAGTGGTACACTGAAATAAGCAATAGAAGGCCATTAATAGTAGTAAGACAGTAAAAGAGAAAAATGCCTGGAGTATATGGCAGAGTCAAAGCCAGCTAATAAGGGGCCATGTGTATGAATACTACAGATTTCCAACATTACTCCAAGACAAGTAGCCAATGAAGGACCTACAGAAGTAGGAATTACTGCATCAATTTGCTTACATTCTGGGTGTAAAGAAAAATTGGCTATGGGATGACATTGCCCTGATTCTTTCAGTTGCTCAAATTTATTTTGTTCATGAATTTGTTTAAATGAATGTTTTACATTTGGAAAGGAAAGTATCTAAGACCAGCCAAAGGGGAGATGGCAAGTGGTGGTCTTCAAGATGAAGGTTGGTGGCATTGGGGATAAAAGTAGGTGAGCTCTGTCAAACAAGGAAAAGGTAAATCTTAAACAGGATCTGGAGTCTGAGGGAGGCAGAGAAATATCTGTAGGGGGTGAGTTACTGAGTTACTTGTCACAGTAATTAGTTGGATGGTAGTGCTACCCGATGAAATGGGAATACTCAAAAAGGTAGGAGTACAAAGAATGAGCTACACTGAAGTGCTTGTTAAAAAATAGCAATCCTTGCATAAAGTTGCAGAGCTTCTGCAGGGCAAATGACATAGCTAGCAAGATCAATAGAAAGCCCACGGATTGGGAGAAGATCTTTACTAGCCATACAACGGACAAGGGTCTCATACCTAAAATATACTTGGAACTCAAAAAATTAAACCCCCAACAACAAGTCCTCAAAGAAACAACTGCCCAATAAATAAGTGGGCTAAAGACTTACAGAGAAACTTCTCTGAAGAAGAAGGATGGCCAATAGACACATGAAGAAATGTTCAACATCCCTAGCCATAAAAGAAATACAAATCAAAACAACATTGAGATACCACCTCACTTCAGTTAGAACGGCAAAAATCAAGAACTCTAACAACAACAGATGCTGGAGGGGATGTGGACAGAAAGGAACCTTAGTTCATTGTTGGTGGGAATGTAAACTTGTTCAACCACTTTGGAAAGCAGTATGGAGGTTCCTCAAAAGACTTCACATAGAACTCCCCTATGACCCAGCAATCCCACTTTTGGGCATTTACCCAAATGTTTACAAACAAGACCACACTAAAGCTACCAGCACAACAATGTTTATTGCAGCATTATTTACCATAGCTAAGATATGGAACCAACCCAGATGCCCCTCAGTAGATGAATGGATCAAGAAAATGTGGTATATATACACAATGGAATTCTATGCCTCCATCAGAAAGAATGACATTTCCCCATTTGTTAGGAAATGGAAAGGTTTGGAAAAAATTATATTAAGTGAAGTAAGCCAGGCCCAAAGAAACATAGGTCCCATGGTTTCCCTTATTTGCAATTTCTAGTATATGTATGAGTCAAGCGGAAAAGGTCAGATAATGTGATGTCAGGAAAATGAACCCTTAGATATGTATTTTAATGTTTTTTTCTTTCACGCATGTGGTTCTAACGCATTTATAAGATTATCTCTTTGTTGCTTTGTATGTCCCTCCCCCACAGTATAACCCCTGCTTTCACTATATTTGATGTCAGTATAACTTGTGGAGGAGATGGGGAAAAACCAGTTGTTTAACCAGGTGGACCTGTTGCAACAATGAGAAGTACAAGTTGTCATGTCCAAAACGAGCTTTACAACGACGGTGCGGGGGGGGGGGGGAAGGAGAAGGATTGGGATTGGGGGAAGAGGGGGGAGGCTGGGAAGGGATGTGAAGGGTAAACAAAGGAGGAGGCTGCAATGCTTGGTAAGAAATGTACGCATTATCCTGCCCATGTAATTGTAACTCCTCTGTACAGTATGTTCACAAATAAAATTAAATTAAATTAAAAAAATAGCAATCCTTAGTCAATCCCATGTGAGTTGTTTTATGGATTTTAATCTTGCTCTTACTATCATTTAGTGGAAAAAATAATTGAGATTTAGTGGCTACGATGAAACACCAAGCTTTCAAAAACTTAAAGTAGAATCTAAAACTAAAGATTTCCAACTATAAGACCCTTATCTCCCTGTTAACATCCTTTGTCTCTTCAGTAAAATACTTTGTGTATGTGTGTGCGTGTGAGTGTGTGTGTGTGTGTGTGTGTGTGTGTGTGTGTGTGTGTTGGCCTTAGGGCTTGCACTCAGGCCCTGACCACTGTCCCTGAGCTCTTTTTGCACAAGGCTAGCACTCTACCACTTGAATCATAGCCCCACTTCTGACTTTTTGGTTGTTAATTAGATTCTCCCAGATTTTTCTACCTGGCTGGCTTCAAACCACAATCCTCACATCTCAGTCTCCTGAGTAGCTAAGACTACAGCCATGAGCCACCAGTGCCCAGCTCAGTAAAATACTTCTTTACTGGCTTCAACTTCAACTGGACATTCATTAAGTTTTGTATATTTGTTAGGTATGTCAGAGATATGCCATTCACTCTAAGGGAAGATTCTAAAGATAGGAAGTGCTGCATTAGATACATGATATATAGCAAAAGCTGAATTTCTTTCCGTTTTTACTACACAGAAAAGACACTAACCTAAAAGACAGGACCTTGAGATTCCACTCCAACACAATCACATATGAGGTATGTAACCTTGCATATGTTTCAGCTCCTTATCTAAGTCTCCATGTGGCCTTTACTGAGAAAAAAAACACCTTCTTTGCTTATCTGTCTCACTGATAATTGAATGTCAAATGTATTGATAGATGTGAAAACAACTTGGAAATAATATAGTACTATCTAAGTATAAAACAGAATAGTTCTAGACCAAATTAAAGCTATATCCTTTGAGGCCACAAGAATAAACTTTTTATCTGTAAAATGATTCATGTCATAGCATTTCAAAAACTGTTCAATGTTGTTCTTCATGTCTTCAAGGTTTTAGAAGATAACAGAATTTGAGCTGGTGAGTTAGATCCCATCCATTTTTTCTTCTGGGGTTTTAGAATTTTGAGAGTGTATTGGTTTTGTAACTAGAGCCATCTAGTGTTGAGTTGATGGGAAACACACCCACACCTGGCTCTGTGTTCACACACCCACTTCTATCTGGATTTCCTGGCACATTTGAATAGCATTTCAGTATCACATATATGTAGAGTTAAATGATAGAAATTGTGTTTATATAAAGTCTAGTTATTGCTTTAAAAATGACAATATGCTAGGTGCTGGTAGCTCATGCTTGCAATCCTAGGTACTTAGGAAGGTGATATTTGTGGTTCAAAACAGGAAAGTCTAGGCGACTCTTATTTCAGATTAAGCACCAAAAATGTTGGAAGAGGAAGTGTGGCTCAAGTGGTACAGCAAAAAAAAAGCTTAGGAACAATGATTAGGCTTTGCATTCAAGCCCCAGGACTAGCATGCGCGCACACACGCGCACACACACATGCACAGAGCAAGGACAGCAAGTGGCATTCTATGCTGTTCCTGCATTTTAAACCTAAATTGAATATCTCTCACCTCTCAGTTCTGTTCATTTTCATAGTCACTGCAGTCCTCAATGAGTGTTCTCAGAGTTAGAGTGTGTCTATTGTGGTTGTACAAAATGTGATTGCACTCCCAAACGTGCCTTAGAAACATGCTCTGCAAAAGGTCAATAGCATCCCAGTTTGTTCAAGTCATTACTCAAGAAGGGAACCAAAGGAATCCAACTTCCAATTTGAGTATGACCATACCTATTTATACTCTGTGGTAGCTTTATTAGAAATTAATGATTTTTTTCAAAAGGGAAAACAGCCATTAAAAGATTTTTAGTGTGACTTAAAAAAAAAAGAAAAAAAATGCGCTCTTCAGTACTCTCATTAGGTCTTTACACCCACCATGATAGTATGAGGAGTTGGCAGAAAGTAATCTTTAAAATCATGGGTATTGTTTGAGTTGAGATCCCAATTCAACCATTCACTAGTTACTTTTAACATTACATATGTCCTATCGGTAAATATCTGTTCACATCTGGAAATGAAGGTAATGATGACACTTGCATAATAAGGTTTTCACAAGACTGTAAAGCAAGATAGCATCAGAAGAGTTTAGCTCAGTGACAGATTTTTCTTTTTCCATCCCAAACTAGGACTCAAACTTGCTATCTGATGTTTTATGCTGCTGGGCTGGTACCCACTTGAGCTATACATTCAACTCGTAAGGGTTGGTTTTATTTCTTTTGATTTTTTTCAGTGCCAGATTTCATGCTGTTATTTTTTCTTTGCAGCAGGGTCTTACTAGGTAGCCTAGATTGGAGCCCATATTGTAGCCCAGACTGGCCTTGATATTGAAATCCTCCTGCCTCAGCCTTCATGTGCTGGGATTAGCTTCATGGTAAATGTTTACCTATATTAATTCCATATTAATGTTTAAAGGTATCTTAAATGTTAGCTGCATTTCTCCCACTTTCCCAGCAAACAGAAATGAAAACCGCAATCTAACATGATCTGATATACTGCTCTGGAAAGCTTAGTGTTTCCTGTCTCCAGATCCAAGCTCACCTGCATGGTTTGGTTAATAGCATCATGTATTTACATTTCAGAGTAAATGATGTGAATGTGCTCTGAAACCCAGAGATCCCTGTGGAAATGAACTCCTTCTGTGTACTTGTGTTTATCCTTATAGCAATTCCCGGAGCAATTAGAGAAGGGGGGCACAATTTCCTCTGCTTTAAGGAAGAAGAAGATGAGATAATGTGGTTGAATATTTTGGGCAAAGTGGTCTTTCATCAGGAAACAGCACAGGGTAGGGCTGAGGCGTTTAATGCCTTTAAACATCAGTTCTCACTTGTAAGGTGGGGTTATGGTATCTATATAGGTGTGTATGCTTAAATGAGCTATATGTTTATACTACAAATGAGCATACATTCAAATGTGCATGCTACATGGTTATGTTTCTCTGCAAAATGTAGATTCGTTTTCTAGATTATAGAAAATTCAAACTGAAAACAAATCTAGAAAACATTTAATTAGGTGCTGTGTTGTGGGTGTAGGAAATCAAGTTAAGAGATGAAATGTTGAGGCTGTGTATACTGCTGATGCCTCACCAAAGGGAGTTGGCAGTAAATGGTGTCGAAAGGATCTAGGTAGGTTGGGACTGAACAGTGAGGAGCCTAGTCATATTATTTTCTTTTTCTTTTTGTTGGTCATAGGGCTTGAACTCTGGGCCTGGGCACTGTCCCTCAGCTCTTCAGCTCAAGGTGAGCACTCTACCACTTGAGCCACAGTGCCATTTCCTGTTTTCTGAGTGGTTGATTGGAGATAAGAGTCTCATGGCCTTTCCTGCCCAGGCAGACTGGCTTTGAACCTCGATCCTCAGATCTCAGCCTCCTGAGTAGCTAGGATTACAGGTGTGAGCCACCAGTGCCTGGCAAGTGTTCACATGACTTTCTATGCACACACACACACACACACACACACACACACATACACACACACACACACCACACTACAAAGTTGATTATAAAGCATAAAGCATGCAGTAGAAATTGTACAATAATCAGAAAAAGATGACACATTATAAAATATGAAATAAGTATTCAAAGAAAGGCAACTCTATGAAACAGAAGCAACAAATTTAGAAAGTAAACTGTGCAAGAATTATTATGCCAGAGATAGGCGATAAGAATCTCTACTCCTCTCCTCTCCCCCCCACCCCCTTCCTTTTCAGCCATGCTTCTCCACCATGCATGGCGGGGGGAAGCAGTTCAGTAAATAAACTTCTTCTCCTGCCTGAATTGCACATGGTGTTCTCTTCATTGGCTACCTAATGAAACCTACCTAGTTAATATACCTTACATGGTGCGGTGACTCGGATGACTCAGATGAGGTTTTTGAGTTGGAAATGTTAGAATTTCCTAACCACCCCTTTACTGTGAACTGAACTGCCTTGAGACACCATGGGAGACTTTTCACCAATACCATTGCTGGCCTTCACATCCACGCTCACACCACTTCTTTGCTCTGGTGAGTGAAACTGCTCTCTACGGTTCTCTGTTGCTCAGTATCTGTCCAGATGTGGCGCCACGCCAGACAGCATCTACGGCATTTAGCCAAAAGCTTGGTTTTGGGGTCTTGGCCATTTCTTTCTAGATTGCTCTAGGGGAAGTTGGGACATTGCTTCTGCCTGGTCAGCTCTCCTTCACTCACCACACTGACTCTCCTACACATTTAATGGAGTGCTGCGAGTCATGCCCGAGCTGTGAAACCCCTTTGAAATGCCTCCTGTGCTCCCTGGTAAGCCAGAATGCCTAATTTTTATGCCATTCTCAGATGTAGACAGTTTTTGCCTCTGCAATGGTAAATGGTCAGAAGTCTGTTTACTTTCAGGCTCTCTTTGCTCTCTTTGCCAATCACGTCTAACTTTCCCTATCTTTCCCTTTCTCTTTTCTACAACATTTTGGATTGTGCCCTGAATGCTGGGTCCCAGGGACCCCCCTGTAGATTCCCTCTCAAAGGCTAGCCATTCTAGGTTTGAGAATTGTCAGAGTTTCATTTGTGTAGGTTTTCTTTGCATTTTTTCAGAAATCCTCATCTTGAGTTCTCCGTCTTGGCCACATGGTGGGTTAAGTAAGGATTGGGTCTCATCTGACTTTTAACCTTCCACCAAGCTTACTACTCTACCTACTTCTGCAGCCTCCCCTGTGAGGCACCCCCATTTGTGGCCTCTCCAGTGAAGTACACCCTGTTTTGCGGCCTTCCAAGCAAGGTGCACCCTGCCTTTGTGGCCTCCCCCGTGAGGCCCCTTCGGTTTCTTGGCCTCCCCCATGAGGTACCCCCTCTTATGGGGCTTCCCCCACAAGGTACCCCCTTCCTTTGTGGCCTCCTGTGTGAGGCCCCCCTCTACGGCCTCTCCTGTAAGACCCCCTCCCCTGCGGTACCCCTCCTCTGCCTTTGTAGTGGGGGTAGAACCTGAAGTTCCATGTGTGCTAGAAGCAATGCACCCTCACTGTCAAAATCTTTAGCTCTCTCTAGCATTGACCATGTGGTGGATGCGCCATCTTGTCATCGTGGGAGTTCAGCTGCTATTTTGCACCAACTTGATTTCGCGTCGACCTCAACTTGATTCTGTGTGTGCACGCCTATATGTGTATGTCTGAGTCTGTGTAAACTTATTATCTGGCATTGTAATCAAGCTATTTGGCTTAAATTGTCTGATATTCCTGAAGTTTGTTCAGTTTGGATTCATAGTTCAGTGCCAGCCAGTCTACATGCAGTCCAGATCCAGTCCATCTCTTCCAACCTGGAAGACAGGCCTCACTCCTGCCTAGACCATCCTGACTACCTCCACCATGGTAAAAGTAGACTGGAGTCTCACTTGGCTCCATCACATGCTGCTGATTTCCTGTGAAAGATTGCTTTGGATTTGTAAAAGCTAAGGCTCTTTCTGTAACTTTGGTTAACTTAAGCACTGTTAGGGTTACCAGAAAGAAATCAATACTATATCTGTGCTAAAATTCTCATCACATCTAATGAGTTTTGTCATTTTAGAATATTTGTTGGTCAATTCTTGATAAGAACCAGGTAAACTCTACTTATTCTACTTGATCTCCTTGTTGCTTTAATTGGAAATAATAAAGGGCTTTTGTGGCAAAGATTGCAGTTCAAAGTCAGCCTGGTCTGAAAAATCCCTAAGACTCCATCTCCCAACTAACCTGCAAAGAGCCCTACTACTAAAATAAGCTAAAAAACAAAAAAAAAAAAAAAAAAAAAAAAACACTACTTGGGCCAAGCGGGGATTGAACTCAGGTCCTGGCATATGCTAAGGCAAACACAACCTCTGAGCTACAGCCCATGGCCTAAATAATTCAAATTCTTGATGCACAACTTCCTTTTTTTCTAAAATGGGGTATTTGTTGAGTCGTTAGGATACTTATATGAAGCGCTAACCCTACTGTGTGACATACACAAATATTCAATGGATGTTAGCTATAGTTCATTATCCAGATGAGACGATTAGTTCATTATCCAGAAAAGTTCATGAATAAGGGGGCAAGGGAAACAATTATTTTGTACTGTTATTTGGCAGAAATATAAAAGAGAGAGAGCATAAGGGCTTATACAACACATTCAATCCATGTCAAAACACAAATGAGGATGGGAGCGTGTTGCTCAGGGTAGTGGTCTCAGGACTCAAATCCTGGGGTGAGAGAGTTGAAGAGGAAGGAAATTCATGGCTAAAAATGTCAGGATGTGTTTACCTTGGCCAATCACAGTATTTCTGGGTTTTGTTGCTGGAAATACTTTGGCTTGTCCGCACAGATTACTTCTGACCCATTACCGTCATACAATGTAGCAACCTGGCAAATGGAACAACCAAACTTTACAGCCTCATCCATTTCTGCTCACTCAGTTGGAAAAGGAGCTCCATGTTAATGGGCGCTATTGTGGATTGGTTTGCTGCAGCAGGGACATTCACAACAAGCACCAATTAAAGGCCCACTTAATTCATCCAGGCCGACTTTGCAGAGTTCCATGGAGTTCAAATATCTGACTTCTGGTTTTATTCCAGAGGAGTTGTGTTTTTGTTTTTCTCTTCTAAAAAATGAGCAAGGGAATAGATTGACATTTTCTCCATTCTGTGAACTTTGTATATTTGTTATTCAACTGTGGCCTGGAGAAGACTTTAAAAAATGATTATAGTTCATCAGGGCTATGTTCTGTGTGAGGAAAAACTATATAAATTATTCTACATTGTACCGAGAAAGCAGGGCAAAAGAAAGCTTTTAGCTGGGGTCTGAGCTCTTGTGGGTCTGGACACATAATTTGTGATCCTTAGTTTTCTAATTTGTAAGATGGGAGTTTTCATGTCTGTTGGAGGCCATAAAGAGAACGAGAGCTTGCTGTCTACAGTGGCTTGTTGCTGTAATGTGCACTCAGAATTTCATACATATGAAATTCTTTCATACTTTCCTCCCTTTACCAGGAGGTGGATAATAGTGGTATCTTGCAAGAAGATCACAATTAAGACGATTATTCCTGCTCCTTAGCAGTGACCTCCATTAACCTACCTCAATAAGAATATCTTATCTGAAATGTTATAAATAAGATTAGTAATAGCATCTACCTTGTTCTTGTTCCTTTTTTTCTTAATCTATCTTACACATCCCCTGTTCTATTTCAGTTGTTGGTTTTCTTTTATTGTGTTTCTTCCTGAAGACCACGTAAACTCCTGGGGGTAGGAAATTGGACTCATCCCCCTGTAAATTTCAATCTGTGTACAGTTCAAATGCCAGAACAAATGGACCGGATCTAAAAATAGTATCTTTGAGTACACAAGAGGGGATGGGTTCAAGGAGACTAGGTAAAATGAGATAGATGATAAGGAATAGGGTTCAATACATCTCCAACTGTAACATGAGTGAGAATCTTCTGGAGACGGTGTTAGAAGTACAGGTTTTAATTCAGTAGGGCTGGAGTGGGGCCTGAGTTGATGTCCAGGCTGTTTTTGAGATCCATGTTGTGAGTTGCATAATTTAGATTACTGGGTTGGACATTGCAAGGATGGACTAGAGAACCATATTTTTGTCAAACTTAACAAGTGACTATAATGCATAAAAAAATGTCCAAGAACTGCTGAGAATAATAGAGAAAACCAGAGAACATTTAGGAAGTAGGAAGAGAGCAGCTGAATCGGAATACTATGACTGCCAATTGAAAGTCAGGAAGCAAGCGTAATGTCCAATAATGCCTACTTGGAGTTCTGGGATTCTCTAGGTGAAATAAAAATGATGCTTTTAGCATGTATTCAAACTTTGTTAAGCCTTAGGTTGTTTGAATATGAAATTATGTGTTCTAACTAATTCAGTTATCTGTGCAATCTGGTCACTTAATCATGAATCCTCCTGAGTTGTTTGGAAAACACTGTACACAAATTGATGTTTGCTAGTACCTGATACTGATTTTCGTAAAGAACAAACTATGTCTGACAACCAAAATTTGCCTCTGGGAAAAGTGACAGACCCCTTATTAAAGATAATGAGAAAGCAGAGGCCAGTGTGTGGTTATGCTTCAATAATATTTTTGACTCTCTTATATTTGTGAATGTGGTGTATTTGCAATGCTATATTTAGACTGTGATGTCAGTGGTTTAATATTAACTGGTAAAGAGAGGAAGGGAATAAATTAGGTGATAGTTGGTAAGCTTTTGGACTTAGGTCACTGTTCTATACTATTTTTATGTAATGGAAAGAACAGCCAGCCATTCCACCTGCTAAGATATAAGAGATGTCACAATCTGGATTGAATTCAAATTTAAATAATATGTCTTTAAGGGGACATTGAAAGTGGTTTATTTATTTATTCAGTAAGTATTTTGTTAACTGGGTCATTATGTATACATCTCATTAAAAATGAATGCAAGCAGATTAAATGAATACTTGAGTGTTTGGATACATAAAATGGTCCTTGCTAGGCACTGAGAAGAATATGGGGTCAGAGACTTGAGTGTTGTCTTCAAGAAGGTACTGTCCCCAAGAAGAAGGTGAGATAGATACCTGAATAAATGGTATAAGGCATAAATATATTTGTCTTGCCAGGAATGTCAACAAAATGTCATGGAAATTCTAAGGAGATAAGGAGTGGCTGATCAACCCAGATTACAAACTTCATTTTAGAATTTATTAGTACTTGTAAATGTGAAAGACATATGCACTGTGACTCTTGTGTAACAGAAAATTTATACTGTGTCCAAGTGTTGACCAAAGTTCTGTGAATCTTGTACTGAAAACAGTTTTGTGAGTCTTTCTTTATGGGAAAATGAGCCCACACAAGTGAAGGACCCCAAAATTCGAGATGCATACTAACTTTGTTATAGTTTTCTGATTTAGAGCTACAACACAATTGATCACCATTTGAACAAATTGTTTTTAGTACAGTATTGATTGGACACATTTTATAATACAATATTATGCACCTGCTGGGGATAGGAAATACCTATTTATAAATACTGATATAGAACAGTTTCTAAGCATTACATATCAAAGGCCTAGTGCAGAAAGGTGTGTGTGTGTGTGTATATATATATATATATATATACACACACACACATATATATGTGTATGTGTATGTATATATGTGTATGTATATATATTTGTGTGTGTGTATATATATATATATGGAGCATGTTTCTATATATTTAAAATAAAGGGACACACACACACAAAGACACATCCAAACACACAGACATAACACATTTGCAGAGAAATGTACTTGTAGATGCTTCTGAAAGTGAAGAAGCATCCATGGCGGTATGCTTGTTTTCCCCATATGTCTGTTTATACTATTTAAGTATTTATCATTTGAACTTATAGCATTAAAAAAAGTTAAAAAAAAACAGTGACAACAACTAAGACAAAGAAGAGCTTTTGAGTTAGGCCTTACTGGAAAACAGCATAGATGCCTGGCTGTTGCTTAGCTTTGAATTGGGTCCAGCTGTTGAGAAAGACCTTTCCCAGAGTCTTTCATGAGCCATGGGAACAGAGGACTGTCTCATAGTGGCTGTGTTTTTTAGATGCTTCTCTGGCAGTCGTGATAAGATGCACAGGACTCAGCAACTATTTCTGCACCTGTGATTGTGATTGTGGATGCTCAGGGGAGACATAACCAGCATCTAATAGTACTGTGCAAACAAGAAAGCTGGTGGGAAAAAAGGGACATGTGAGAGAATTCACAAAGATGGATTTATGAGAGTTTGGGACCGCATTAGATGTAGCGTGAAGCTAGGTAGAAAAGATCCACAGAAGGTACTGCAGAAATAAGATTAAGTTGGTTAGGAAAGTTGTGTTCTAAAGTTATTTTTTTCTCTGGTCATTGGTGACTGTGTAAACTGTTGGTCGAAATTCTACTTATTCAGAGAAAGCTCTTCTTGTATAACAGCATCCTGCCTCCCACCCATTTTTATAGTTGTATTGATAAATAGTTTGTGTATTCTTGGGGTACATAGCTTGATGTTTTGATATGTGTAGACACTGTGAAACAATCACCATCACCAGTCATCTCACAGAGTTACCATTTTCCTTTTAAAAAATTTAGTGTTAAAATCATTTAAAACCCTTCCTCTTGATGAACTTCATGTGTTCAGTATGATACTAATTGTAGGCATATTGCTATGCATTAGATCTCCAGACTCAGCTTAGCTTTGAGTTGCCACCTAGAAATAATAGAATTCTCAAAGTAGGGCTAATGATTCTCTTGGAAAAAAATTGCAAAGCAGTTTATTTATTGTTTCACTGCATTTTGGTTAACATATCTTTCAATTGGCACATTGCAGTTGTACTTAATTCTGGAAAATGGTGCTGTATTTCAGTTCATAGATAGGAAGTATAAAGATTGGATCAGGGCAACTGTCACATCTATCACTTCAGACACGTTGCTGTACCTTACTACAGAACCTGAAAAGCCATTCCTCTAAGCCAGTTGCATCCTCTCCCCCCTCTCTCTCCAGGATCTGAGACCCACTATTCTGTTCAAGGATTCTTTGGTATCAACTTTATCTCCCATAATATAAGTGAGGACGTGTGATATTTGTCTTTCTGCAGCTGGCTTAGTTTGTTAACCCAAGATCCTTTATGTTTGTCATCAGCCATGTAAAGCTTCCTCTTCTCTCTTCTCAGTGCCTAAGGAAAGGAATGGATTTCTCCAGGATCTAGATTTGAGGAACCCAAGGGTCATCCTCAGAGGTCATTCTTAGATTGTCTAAGCAAAAACTCACTGGATCACAAGAAACTTGGCTGTTGTCCTCCCTCCACATCCCCTCTCTTTCTCTCTCATCTCTGGATTGGCTGTTCATCCTCCTGTTCTTATAACTCTAGATTTATCTCAATTGTAGCATCCAGCATACAAGACAGTGTTGTCTAACACATTTCCTTGTCTTTCTGCCACCACGAGGTATGTTCTCTGAGTCAGGAGATGTGTTTCAGTTTTATCTATCCCATTCTAAAATTTTAAACAGCAAATACTACACCACAAAGCATCTCAAGGTGAGAGATTTGGAATAGTTCTGACACAAGAGCTTTTTAGTATCACTGTAGAACTATGATATTTCTTTCTCTCTCTTCTTTGGGGAGTAATGATGTTATACATTTCTACAATCTCACCACCAAAAAAACTTGAAATCTACTGAAATAGAATTCTCATGAGTGTAGTTCAAGATCTCATTCTATCCTATTTGATTCACAAATGGACATAATACATAATGTGCAACAAGATTCCCTGTAGCAGCCTCTTCTTTAGTCATGTATGTGACTATAACCCAAGGGCATTTGTGATCAATTTTGAACAAAAGGAAGTAAACTTATGTACACATTCTTTCTTTCTTTTATTCATGGAAATCCAAAGCTACAAATGTGGGGAGAGCAGTAATTTGAGAACAGATAGAAGAAAAGTCAATTTTATATTCTGTCTGATACTTCTTACAATGCATATTCCTGTCCTTTCAGCAATAGAGTTTGAGAATGTGGGACTGTCCCCACTCCTCTCCTTAGCTCTTTTTGGTGGCCTTCAGGCAGTCATTAATATAGATATTCTCTCATCATTCAAATTCTAGGTACTAGAGTTTGAACTCACCAACTCCAGTGTAGGAGGAAGGTGGTCTGCTTCCTAAGCCACACCCCTAGTCCACCCCCCTATCAGCTAGCCTCTTCATAGTCTCAGAAAGATGAATAGAGTGGACAAAGGTCAAACAGACACACTCCATAAAGGCAAGAACTCTTCAGTTTCAAAAGTGTTGAATGGAATAAAGTAGGCTCAATGAATTTTCTGACTCATTAGTATCCTGTTCTCAGCAAGAATTTGGAATAGCATGTTTATGAAATCATTCATAGAATGCTTGTGTCTTTTGCTCTTTCTAAGGCTACATTATTATGAGCTTTGTCAATATGGAAGCCCAGAACACTATTTGCAAAATTTATATACAAAAACATAATATTTTATATTTGTGAGATGAGTTTAACTTAATGCACATGAACATAGAGTACATTAACTCTTATACCAGAGATGTGAAAGCAGGTCAGTGACAAATTGAGGTCCTGATTTAATCAGGTAGTCTGGCAGATAGCCAGGTTATTAGGACATCACACAGAGAGAAGGGAAATGTATTTCATTCTACCTCCCACTCTTCAGGCTTTTAGCGTCCACTCCTGAGTAGGAGCTCAGTAGAAGTACTTGAGTAGCTTGCAAAATACCTTAGAATTAATTCTAATCAGATTACGGATAGTAATGTTGAACCAATGTCAAACAGGGCTTAGAATCATTTCTAGGATTTATCGTGCTCATCTTTGTCATTTTACACAACACAATTGGGTTTTGCTCCAAGCTAGAATTTTATGAAGTAAAAAAGGATGATCTGAAGTAAGCAAGACTTTGAAGAATTTCTAAGAGCTCTTGTCACAAAGTAGGCTACTTTCCCACAGAGCATAGGGAGCTGGAATCAGAGGGGAGGCAGGGCGGGGAGGGGGGGTTGGAGGGGGGAGGGAGAAGGCACTGGCAAGGCCAATGTAAACTCAACTCCATCTCTCTTAGGCTTAGGTGACATTGTTTTTATTCTCTTATGCAACCTCCTCCCTCAGAGCTTCAGGCCTCCTCTACTATTTTCAGTTAACAGCTCTCAAACCTAACAGTGAATACAAGATTGTGTGCTTGTCTAAAACACACACCCCTAGGCTGTGTCTCTGGGGAAGGTGATTCTGTAACCCAAGGACAGATTTGAGAGTCTTTTAAAAGCACCCAGGAAATTGTTTATTATTGTTGGTTTATTTCCTCAATTATATTATTTTAGTTTTGCTGATTTAGCTTATTTTTTTTTTGGTTCTGAGAATTGAACAAGTCGTCCAACATCCTAAGTATTATAGTTTGATACTGCGCAACACTCTCAGCATTTGGTAATTTTAGACTTACAGAAATGTTATCAAAATGGTGTATATTTATGTTTATGTATATTGCACATCCTATCTTTTCTTTATGTTTTGTTGGGAAACTAGGACTCAAACTTTGTAACTCATGTATTGTACATTGGCTATCTCTCTACCAGCTGAGCCATGCCTCCATCCTTCATCTTTTCTTTTTTTTTTTGTTGGTTGTAGGGCTTGAACTCTGGGCCTGGGTGCTGTCCCTCAGCTCTTCAGCTCAAGGCTAGCACTCTACCACTTGAGCCACAGCACCACTTCCAGCTTTTTCTGTTTATGTGGTGCTGAGGAATTGATCCCAGGGCCTCATGCATACGAGGCAAGCACTCTACCACTGAGCCACCTTCCCAGCCCCTAATCTTTTCTTATTGTTAGAAGTTTATATGATCTTAATAAAATCTTCAAAACTGGGAAATTACACCATAAAAACCACCCAGCCTTTCCTCATGAAATTCTGACATGAACAGGTCTGTGGTAGGCTAAACAATGGCCCTGAAATTTCTATAACCCAATCTTCAGCATCTGTGAATGTTAAATGATAAAATGACCTTTATAGATATAAAACATCCTGCATTTTTCAGGTGGCTTGATAGAATCAAAATGGTCCTTCTGGTTGTACAGGACACAGAAAGGATCAAGATTAGAGGAGAAGCAAAGTAATTATGGCAGTTGGAGGGAGGGTATATGATCCTTGTGATACAGAGCCTATGTCAGGAATAGAGAACAGCCTGTAGAAGCTGGGAGAGATGTGCAGGCCAGCTCTTCCCCAAAGCTTCTATTGCTTTCATCTCAGAGACTTATTTCAAACTTCTGTTGTTCAAGTCTGCAAGAAAACACATTTGTCTTGTTTTAAGCCATGAAGTGTGTGGTCATTGTTACTGTAGCAGGAGGAGAGTAGGGCACAGTACAGGGATAGATTTGAGAAGCAGTGAACCTTGACAGAGTTGTTTCTGAGTAAGAAAAGTCATCTGAAAGTGACTGAATTTGTATGAACAGATATGTAGTGGGAACTCAAGCAAGGGTGTTGTTACCACAGATTTTTAAAAAAGCAAATATCAAGACCCAATTGCTAGAAACGTATTTTTTGAGATAGTATGTCACCTTGGAATAGATTGAAAAAAAGTAACTGTCTAGGGAGGCTCAAGGTGTCCCTGGTTTGTTCTCTGGCACTGTGGCCTATATTTATGGAGACTGTTTAAGGGACTGTGCCTTCTGGTAGAAGAAATTGCTTGATTTTTTTGAGACCTTTTAGCCTCAGTATCATCTGTTTATGATTTTAATGTTACTGAGAATTGCAATTATTTTTAATTAAAAACTCACACATGCCATTTAGAACATTGTATCATCTTGAACACAATCTTATTTTGAATTGGGGGATTCCCAAAATGGTGTTTCCTTTTAGGTTTGTTTTACCTGTGTCATCTATTCTTTCCTCTCTTGATTTTAATTAGATCTTTACATCTCTCACTATCTTAACTGTGCCTGAATCTTTTATTTTTTCTTTACATTTTAATTGAACAGTTCTGATTCTTGTTTTTCTTTTTTAATACTTACCTTTTGTTCTTATTATTTTGTTCATTGTATCTTTTTCTGCTAACAACTTTAGGCTACAAATAACTTGTTATCTTTGTTTGGATAAAGCTCTCATTATATTTTCCTTCAATTTTGTAACTTGTTTTTATAATTATGACAGGAAGTCTGGTTTGTGGGGGATAAGAGAACTATGCCACCATAAATGGAAAAGTTATTGGCCTTTCTCTCCAGCCAACAATGCAGGTGGTACTCTCTTTTATTTTTTGTCGGTGATGGGGCCTGAACTCAGGGCCTGGGTGCTGTCCCTCAGCTCTTCAGCTCAAGGCTAGCACTCTACCACTTGAGACATAACACCACTTTTGGCTTTTTCTGCTTATGTGGTGTTGAGAAATCCAACCCAGGGCCTCATGCATGCAAGACAAGTGCTCTTCCACTGAGCCACCTTCTCAGCCCCATTACTCTTGATAAAGGTCAAATTTTGTTCTCAAAGACATACACCTCTCATACACACATACTTATGCATATATACATGTATCAGGAACACCTTTGAAATATAATCATTGCTTTCTCTAGAGGGTTTTCTTTCCTGTCCTTCTCTCTCTCTCTCTCTCTCTCTCTCTCTCTCTCTCTCTCTCTCTCTCTCTTTCTCTCTCTCTCTCTCTCTCTCCTTCTTTCTTTCTTTCTTTTTTCTCCTTTTCTTTCTTTCCTTTTTTATCTTTCTCTTTCTCTGTTCCTCCCTCTCTCCCTTCCTCCCTCCCTTTCTTCCTTCCTTCCTTCCTTCCTTCATTCCTTCCTTCCTTCCTTCCTTCCTTCCTTCCTTCCTTCCTTCCTTCCTTCCTTCCTTTTTTATTTAATGTGGATCAAACTCAGGGCATGTCACATGCTAGGAATGCAGTCTTACACTGAGCTAAACCTCATGCTGGCTATTGTTCTAAAGTCTTTGGGGGAACAGAAGAGAGGTGACAAACATATTTTATTCATTCCTGAAAATCTGACTTAATTTCCTAAGAATCTCCTCAATCTGACTTTTCCTCCCTTGGATGATTCTAGAATTGTTACAAAGAAATTCTAGATGTTCTTTGAGAGTTCTAGCTCTTGTTCAAGAAACATGAGCCTATGAATCTGGTTTCTTGGTTGTGACAAAGAGGTTCTGGTAATCCCAAAGTAGAATATAAGTTAGTTGAAATATCTTGGACATAGTCCTAGAAGCTTTCAATAAGTCATAGAACTTTACCTTAAAATACAAATAGGATCTAGGAAGATTAGACATCAAAGAATTCTTGTGAAAGTTCATCCTACAGTGTAAGTCTAGTTAGGAAACAAGGACTGGTGTACCTTCACTGTCCCATCAAGGCCAAGGATCATGCTACTATTAACTTTAGAACTGCATTGGCAGCTCTTTTCTCCCATAGAGATTCAAATTCTATGTAGGTATTCAACCACTCCATTTAAGTCAACTTTTATTTCTCTGATTATCAGGAGAGGGGAACTCTTCCCTTTGGTGTCCACAGAGAGAGAGAAAGATTCCTAAAATAGAAAGGTTATTCGAATGAATGGCATTCATAAAGTAACACATACTATAGATGGTTCTTCTCTAAACTAATTCATAATGGCAAGAGGTGTCTGGGGTGTTTCATCTCTATGCTTTTCATTACATACTGTACCAGCAACCTTCTACTGTATTTATAAATCTGTCTTCTTTTTTTTTCTTTTTTTTTGGTCGGTAGTGGGGCTTGAAATCTTGGCTTGGGCGCTGTCCCTGTGCTCTTCAGATCAAGGCTAGCACTCTACTGCTTGAGCCAAAGCGCCACTTCTGGTTTTCTAGTGGTTTATTGGAGATAGGAGTCTCAAGGACTTTCCTGCTCAGGCTGGCTTTGAACTGCAATCCTCAGATCTCAGCCTCCTGAGTAGCTAGGATTACAGGTATGAGCCACCAGTACCCAGCTAAATCTGTCTTCTTAAAGCATCATTTGTTGAAAACTCTTTTTATTGATCTATAAAATAATTTACTTCTCAAAGAGGTAGCTTTCATGGCTTCTCTTAAAGCTAGAAAGGGTCATAGAGGTAATACAATTTATTGAATTAGGATGTTTTGTCTAGAGGAATGGAATACCTCAATAAAAATGGTTTAGACAATGATAAGTTCCAGACTGGAAATTCAGGAGCTCAAAATTGTCAAGAGGGCTAGGGATGTGGCTTAGTTGTAGAGGGCTTTTCTAGCATGCATGAAGCCCTGGTTTAATTCCTCAGTACAACACAAACAGAAAAAGCCAGAAGTGGCACTTTGGCTCAAGTAGTAGAGAGTTAGGCTTTGGGCAAAGGAAGCTCAGAGACAGTGTCCAGGCCATGTGTTCAAGCCCCAGGCCTGGCAAAAAATTGTCAGGGTTCTGGCCCTGATTATATGTAGCTATGGATATAGATACAGGTATAGATAGATAGAACTATAGATATAGATATATATTTTCCATTTAATTGTTGCTTGACACTTCCTACAACTTAAGTTGTGCAAACTTCCAACAATACATAGGAAAAAAATTTGCTTTCCAAAGCAAAGCAAACCTTTCCTAAAAGGCTCAAGGAAGAATGTTCAGTTTTCATTGGCCAGAAGCACCCAGGATGTGTTAGATACCCGTGTCCTAGCAGAACAGGATGCTGGGAATTAAGAATGGTTACTTAAACTTTCTATCCTGGACAGTGAGATAAACCAGCAAGAAAGAAAGTGTTAGAAGGACTCATGACAACCAGCCATGTTTGCTTTTGTGTCTGATCCACTACTGCACAGTTGAAGAAATTGTGACTCTCAAGAGTTAGTTTTCCTAGTATAATAAAGTTGGTCAGTGAAGCCAGGGGAATTACAGTAGTTGAGAACTTCTTCCATTCTCTTTGTATTAACATAATCCTCAGTTTATTCTTATTTACAATAAAGCTGTTTCCAAAGAACAAAAAAATGCTTTTCAAATTTACCATGTCATCACACACATCAATCACTATGAAATGTGGTCTGTGACACAGCCTTTTAGTCTGAATTTGTAGTTTGGAATTTAATAAGAGATTTCAGAGTTGGTGTAAACTTTCTTCTGCATTTTCCTTGGCATAATTCTCTGGGCCACTTTGTATTGTGTGCTAGTAGAAAATATGCCCATATCAAATTCAATTTTTCATTTTCTGTGCCTGCTAAGCTCAGAGTTAACATACTGGGAGAAGGGGAAAGTAAAGAAAGATGAAAAGCGATAGATATGTAAAAAGATCAGGAAAGTATAAGAAAGAAACTAGATTATGTTATGCGGCAGGGCCAGCCTGATCTTGTCAGTTCAAGAGAGGACAGTCCAGAGCTCTCGCTTCCCCTCTTGTTTTTGCATTATGAAAGGCACTTATGAGTACCCCATGCTCTTTGCTCACTTGTCTCTATGGTACTAAGTGTTCCAGCCACAGAGTGCCAAGCAGATGGATTGTCTGAGCATCCTCTTACCATGATTGCTATGAAAGTGGGCAGTCATGATTGCTAGCAGGCCTCATTAGGTTCTGAATGTTAAGAACTTGAAGAGGAGGAGAATAACAGCTGTGGGAGGAAAGCAAACAATGTAAAATGGATTGGGACCTAGAAATTCTATAACCATTGGAAAAGAGGAGGCGAGGAAGTTTATGGTAGGTTCGTGATGGTTCACCCTTATGTGGAATTTACAGATATGGATGTTACAGCAATAGGGAATAGACAGTGGTTACCACAGAGCAGACAAGTTAGTGGGAAGAGGGTGATGTGGAAAGATTGGTCAATGTGTACAAAGCTACAATTAGCTAGGGAGAAATATCTGATACTATTGTACAGTAGAATGATTATGGCTGTAAATATTTCATTATTTCAAAATAGATTCATGAGAGAAATCTGAACTACCACAAATAAATGATAAATATCTTCAGTAAAAGATATACTAAATCCCCTGATTTGATTATCACATAATGTAAACATGTCTTGAAATATCACAGTGTACTCCATACATATATGTCATTCTTGCATACACCTTCTAGAAAGGTATTTTATTGCTGTCACTACCCACAATATTTTTGGACACTGTTGTTGTATTCACATCCCATGTAGACAGATGTATATACTCTGGTACTTTGACCATCAGATAATTGGGACAGGAGAGACCTTACCTAATATTTTCCTATGCAGTGGCTAGCAAATTTTATGGCTTGGCTTAAAGACATGAGCTGGAAAAATCCAATTATGACTCACATACTCTCCTTCTGTCTCTTCATTCATTTAACAGGAGGAATGAGTGGATGATGAGCAGAGGATTCAACCCTGTTATAGAGTTCGGACTGCTGGCCACATTGAGCCATGTGTAAGGTAAGGTGGGAAAGCATCTGGTTGAGGAAGGGAGGCTGACCAAACTGAGAGATAGTATGTTAGATACTTTGAAGAGAACAGGAGAGGAGAAAAATAACTGTCTTTAAAGATTCTCATTTAAGAAGAACTCATTGGATGCCTAACCACTCATTAGCTGACTTTGGTCTAGGAGATATTTGTATCCTTACAATTAATCTTACTTGGTATTTATGTTAGTTTATTACAATTAAGTACTACGTGGTATTCATGTTTATTTCCAACTCTTGCTACCATAGAGATGTAAGACATTGGGTAAACAGGGAATCTGTAGTCTGAAAGTTCATTGTTGTAGGCTTCATATCCTGACATAAACTTCATCCTATCTTCTGTTCCTTTTGAAGGAGTGAAAAATCAGTGAAAAGTAATTTTCCTGCCTCATGGTACACATTCTGTAGAAGCCATTTCTTAGTCTGTTAGGAGAGGTGAACTGTTCTTGAAGGTACAGAGAAGGAAAGGAGAGGCTAGTGGCATATTCACCCGCATAGATGCTAATTACAAATCACTGAGAATGGAAAGGAGCATTGATGGATTCCAGAAACAAGGATAACATCATCACTCTGCATAGAGATACTGATCAGGGCAGGTGAACCCAAGCCATAGCTCTTGCCTTCAAGGTAGAAATAGAGCCAATTTATTACTCTCAGAGTCTTTCACAGTGATTAGCCTGGAACATACACTCAGTAATTTAAAAGTGATAGAAAAAGCAATGAATAGGGCTCATTTGTCATTAGTGTCTCACAAGAGATTCTATGGAAATTTTTAAGTCAACAATGATCCAGAAATTGTTTTGTATTTTTCCCCTCTTCTTTTCATCTTTAGCAGATCTGAGTAGCAAGGAAGAACTTTATGAAATGTTAAGCCAGAGGTCAAGGACTTTCTACTTGTAAAGCCCTTTTTCTAACCTTTGAAGGAAGCGTATAGTAAACATGATTTTGTTTTTCATTCTCACCTCTTCTATCTTTAGTATAGAAGAGAAAGACAAAGCAGCTTCTTAGGTTGCCCTTCAATGTCATAGTTATGATTAATTTTTTTAGAGCTGCTTATAAAACCTATCATCTAGGCTGAGAAAAGATAGCAACAAGTTTTAGTAGTATTATTAGCATCTCTGTGCAATCTCATGTTCTAAAATTATAATGCTAAAATTACTAGTACAGAATTTAGGACACTGATGAGATTTCAGGTCACTCCCTCTCTGATTTAGAAGGCTTTCTCTAAGAAATAGCAGCAGCCCAGTTCTTTGTAAGAGAGAAAACAGTTTTGGCTAAACTTCAGGTATTGGTGTGTAAAAAATAAGCCTAGGAAAATAAGTTTTATTCCTGTCCAAAGATTAAGTCTTACTTATTTCAGCTTAATAAATCAATAACCATTCATTTTAGGATCTTTAAGGAAAGAAAAGAAAGCTACAATACCTTAACCAAACCAGGCCGATTCTTAACAGTCTATCTCATGATCGCACATGCTTGAATGTGATAGATGATTAAAAACATACCTTGGCAACCAAAAGAAAATATATTTGATAAGATTTTAGAATTTTCTTGTTAAAAAAAGGCTTTCAACTTTAAAAGCTTATCTGGGTTAGAGGTGATAGATGGAGGTATAAGGCAAAATAAGCATGTCACCAAAGAAGACCATTAAATGAATAAAAGGATTTGGGGTGGGGGGAATTCCCCAGTGATTCAGTCCTTCGTGCTGTTGGTTTTCCAGGGCCTTATCCCTAAATTCTAAAATTTCCTTATTCAAAGAGCTCAGACATTTTTAAGCCTAAAGAGCTTCTATGGGGTCAGATGAGACAGAGTCAGTAAGTAGATCAGGGCCACCAAGGAGATGTGAAATAAAAGGGGACCAACATTAGAGGCCCTGGTAGCTTCAGAGGCTGGAGGTATGAGCAAAGTAGATGTTACACATCATTGTGTAAAGATGATGGAAAGAAAAGGAGAGTAGCTTGTTGCAGCTTGTCTCTTCTTCTGCAGGAGTGAAAAGCAAAGGGAAGGCATAGGTATCGGGCTGAGTCATAGCAGGATTGAGTCCCTCAGGCATCTTAGTTCAAATGTATGCAAGTAATCATATCATTAGTATAATATTAATACAGTTCTTCCACAGGCAAAGAAATAGCTCTCTATTTATTCTGCCTCAGCCATTTGGGAACTTGTTGATGTGCATACCTACCGATCATCACCATCTGGGTGGTGACCCTGCTCAAGACACATCTTTCCTATTCAATGTCAATTGTATCAACTGAGATGATTTAGACAAGTGAATCTGATTTCAGTCTCTGATTTTGGGCTAAACAACTCTTCAGACCTTGACAGAACTGCTTTTAGGCATCCTAAGTTTCAACTTTCTATATCTTTTCCCAAGATGTATAGGCACAGAAACAAGATCATGTTAAACATAAATATTATCAAGATGAAGATGAGTATTTTCTTCTAAGGATATTTTCTTCTATGAATGTGAATAGTTCCAAAAAATACACAGTGAGAGAAAAAAATCTATTGAATATGTGTGAGAATATCAGCATATGGATAAACTTATGATTCTTACTCAACTGATGTTCTTGCACTAATGTCCACTGCTTTCCTGTAAAGGCACAGGAAATTCTGATGGAGAAAAGATGATTTGTTGAAAGTCTGCAAAGTTCTCACTATTTTCTAGATGATTTATGAGAATGACTTCAGTTATTTGTTAAGACAGTATTTTTATTTTACATTTTTATTGTAAAGGTGATGTTCAGAGGGGTTTTACACGAGTCAGGTAATTAGTACATTTGCTTTTGAACGATGTCACTCCTTCCTTCATTCTCTTTTAGTTTTTCCCCTCCTGATGCCTCTCCTGGTAAGTTGTATAGTTAATTTCCAACATAGTGTCTAGTGGGTTTCCCTGCTTAAGACAAAGGGTACAGAAATCAAAAACAGTGACAGAAGAGAATAAACCTAAGAAAAAAAGGAAAGAAAGAAAAAAAGAAAACAGTCCAGTTTTTGAGGCAAGTGCTCTACCACTGAGCCACCTTCCCAGCCCCGAACAGTCCAATTTTTGAAAGGAGCAGGTAGCTACACTTACTTTAGAGATGAAGAGAATTTGGACCTAGAGGAAGTTAAAAGAAATGTTAAAGATAAAGGGCACTGGAAGAGTTTAAACTTAAGCAGTTTGTGTCTTTGATGACTCATCCATTCACTGATTCGCTCATTCCTTCAGACTTAACTTTGTGTTAGGAACTGGGGATCCAAGAAGGCAAGATTTTCCTCTGATGAATTTTTCATTCTACCAAGGGTGTTGGACCAATGTCAATCACAGAAACCAGATTATGTAGGATTTTATAAACACACTACAGTAAGGAGTGAGGATTTTGTTCTGAATCGGATGGAAAACCAGTGTTTTAAACCAAGGATGACACTAACAGATTTCTAGTTTCTAAAGATAACGTTTGGCTGTGTTTTGGGGGGAAAGGAGGACTCAGAGAAACAGAAAGAAGAGAGACTAGGTATGATACAATTGTCATCATAAAGGTAAGAGATGGTATTGGAAAATGGTGAGAAGTGATAAGACTCAAGATTATTACCTTCAAATTACACTTCTTTCATAATTTTATTATTCCAGGCAAGTGACCATGCTCTCAACTATATTGGACCTTCATTTGTCTTTTTGTGGTTTATTCTTCTCATATCTTCAGACCCAATGGGACAGAACATTGTAGATAAACAACAAACAGAAGGCAAGAAATTAGGGCCAGGAGAACATTGTTCCTTATAAATATGAGACAATTCAGGATTTCAACAGAACTTAATACTTTTTGTTAATTGTCTTTTCTTATTCTGCATTGAATTGTTAATATCTCTATCTTATATCTTAATATCTACATCTATATAATATCTTTATCTATATGTTATATCTTAAGGGATGTTATACCTTAAGGAATGACATTTTTAAATATGTCCTTTTGTGTAATTTTACTTTTCAGATCTGTTTTAAGACCAGGAAACTTAAGCGTTTATCTGCTCTGTGATTTCAAAACAGAACAAGATAGGATTTAGACTAGAACTCTCCTGACACCAAGGAATCTGAACTTGTCATTGTTGGCCTGAGAATGAAATGTGCTCATTAACAAAGAAAATTGGAAACTAGGCGGCACTTTTCCATTAGTGCTTTGCTTTCTGAAGCATTAATGGGCCTTGCCACTGCTCTAGAAACTATTAATAATTCTCCCATTGGTGCCCAAACACAATACTACTGACTCATCCTCAGTAGGGCATGAGATTCAAATTTCTTAATTGTTCAGAGAGTACAATGATGGATATGATATTAATCAAAGTTATTTTAGTTCTGACTAACAGAAACCAACCTCTGCTAATTTAACAAGATGTCCAATTTATTATATAAGTGTGAGTTCTTTTGTTTTATTTATTTATTTTTGTTTATTTGTTTTCAGTGGTAGGGATGGAGTCCAGGGTCTTCACCATGCTAAGCACTACCATTAAGCTACACACCCTAGTTCCAACTGTTTGTCCTCCCTGCCTT
The DNA here is from genome assembly GCF_024711535.1 of Dipodomys merriami. NCBI lineage: Eukaryota > Metazoa > Chordata > Mammalia > Rodentia > Heteromyidae > Dipodomys > Dipodomys merriami. The sequence goes on along the minus strand of NW_027202715.1, from coordinate 31,614,941 downwards.
CCTCCCCCCTCCTCTCCTCTCCTCTCCTCTCCTCTTCTCTCCTCTCCTTCCTTCCTTCCTTCCTTCCTTCCTTCCTTCCTTCCTTCCTTCCTTCCTTCCTTCCTTCTTCCCCCTCCCTTTTTTCTTTCTTTTCATCCCTTCCTCCCTCCCTGCCTTCCTTCCTCCCTCCCTCCCTCCCTACCCCCCCCCCCCATATTTCTGGAATACCAGTCTTGCACATGTTAATCAAGCATATCACGACTGAGATACACACTAAGCTGTAACCCAAAGCAAGAAGGTTTTGTGAAAGTGAAAGGGCAGAATTGCAGCTAATCTTTGGGTATTCTGGAATCAGAAATCAGGAAACCAACAACAAGAACCCCGGTTCTTGTTTCTTCCCCCTTGTTCCTGTTCCTTTTCTTTTTCTCGTTTTTTTCTCTCAGCTTTTTTTTTCATCCCAGCTTTTTACTTCAGTTTGCCAAGTTCGTGAAGCATTCCATATTTTTAAGTGAAAAAAAAAAAGGTATAGTGTTCAAAGTGGCCAAAATGTTGTGTTGTCTTCTTCTCATATGAAACCTCTCTTGCATATGTGCAACCTCCTTCAGGCTTTCTGAAAAACTGACACTTTCATTCTATCAAGACACCTGGAAAAGTCCCCACTTCCTGAACTTTAAATTCCAAACTCATTACATGGAGAAAACAACTCTTCAACAAACAAAAGCACTAAGGATTCAACTAACCATCTTCACAAAACTGAAAAATCTAAGAAAATTGTTTTGCCTTCAATTCAAGTCTCAAATTGTAACTTCTTGTTAGAAATATAATGAGCTCCTTATGCAGGAAGAAATGGAATGTTATTTTTTTTTTTTTTTTTACCGTACTCAGCTTGTTGTCCATATATAATACACTTCCATTACTTGCCAGATTCTGAAAAGATTCTGTTAAAGTTGGTAGCAAGAACATCTCATACCTAGGCAGGTACTAATTACTATTATTTATGTTTAATTGGCATTTACAGACAGGTTTAATTATGTTCTTCTGAACTATCTTTTAATATTCAGACTATCCCACTCTTGACATTCAAACAAAAATAAAGTGTTAAAAAGTGAATTCAGAAATACACTGTAAGAAGGAAATAACACTAAGCTCCTTTCACAACTATACAAAGGCCACATTACACTGGAGGTAGATTCAAAACAAGTAAAAGCAACTAAGTTGCTAGGTCCTTCACAGGATTCTAAAGAATGTTCTTTGCTCATTAGAGCTTATTTTGCTTAGAAAAAAGGCTATGATTAAGCAAAAAAGACTGGAAATACTTGATGTTAGCATCATTTCAAACCTGTTTTCACCTGTGAAGTGTTATGCAGAGTTTATTGGTTATGTGGCAGGAACTGTTCCTTCATTTAAATAGACCACATTCCATGCTAAGAACAATACTAGCTAAAGGGATGGATCCACATTGCTCTAGATTAGTTTCCTTCATCAGGCACTCATGAATGTGGACTTGGAATTGTGAACCCTCCAAAAGAAAGTACCTAAAAGGACAAATGACTTCATGATTACAAGGGATCCTTAAGAATTTTTGTAATATTGTATTGACTTAGGCATAAATAAACTGGAAAACGGATAAAACCTACAGGTTCATGGCTGGGATAAGCCTTAAACCTCCAATTAAAGCTTTTCACTTTACAAAGATAACTGGAAATGTACCTGATTGTTTAGACAACGTGCTTTGTCTAGAGATGAGGCAGGGAGAAGATGCAAGCAGAGCTCTCCGTAGATTGAGAGTCTCATACTCTCAGGATAAAGGCCACAACTATAATTTGGCTAGTGTGTCCAGCCTCCTGCCTCCTGGCATCAGAGGCCACTCCACAGTGGTCTGGCTTTTTCCAGTTCTCAAATATCCCAGATTCTTCTCCCCCCCTCCCCCCCATGGGGGGGGTGTCCCTGCACTCTTCAGCTCAAGGCGAGCGCTCTACCACTTGAGCCACAGCACCACTTCTGGTTTTCTGGTGGTTAATTGGAGATAAGAGTCTCATGGACTTTCCTAACCAGGCTAGCTTTGAATCGCAATCCTCAGATCTCAGCCTCCTGGGTAGTAGCTAGGATTATAGGTGTGAGCAACCAGCACCTGGCTATGTCCCAGATTCTTTTTGTCTCAAATTGCTGTTTTCTTTCTCCCCCATGATACCCATTCAGCCTTCTGCCTTTTGTATTCCCTGCCTCATGCTTTGACATCAGTCTTACATGCTTTATCCTCCTGATTTTAATTTTATTTTACTAATATTCATAACTCCCCTGTGTTCTGTAAGCTTCAGAAGGGTATGGCTCTTGGGCATTTTTCATCTCTATTCCATTGCTACATAGTACCTGATTCACAGCATATATTCAACGTGCATTGCTAAATGAAGAGATAATGTGGATGGATGTATTCTTTTCATTGTGGCAGATTAGGTGTAGGAGAGGTTTAACAGAGTTACCAAAGGGAAGCAAAATGAACAGATAAAATGATTTTTCTAGGGAGATAGATTTTACAGACATAGCTTGGGTCCCCACTGACTGCCGTTTAAGTGGTAAACAGTTCCATCACAAATTGGATTAGTTCTATATTCTTCAGGAAGAACACATATAACACTAATTTTCACAGGTACAGAAAGGCCTGTATGATAATATTAAGGTCTAAAGCATCATTACAACACTCATGATAAGATGTTCCATTTTATAGAAAAGAAAAAAAAAAAAACAGACTTGCTTGGTCACAAGTACATTAAAACACCCAGAAAACTGGAGTCAATGGATTTGTCCTGATATTCAGTGGTAAGACAATTATAAATGTAGCAAGTCCTCACATTCTTCAAATTCCTCTAGTTCTGACTTAGTAATGCTAGAGGAACAGCTAGAGAAAATGGGTAGAGGAATGAAGAGAGGAAAGGGGGATGCAGAGTTCATTGTATATACCACAAAATTAAAAAATAATAAGGGAAGGGGTGGGTTGAAGGGAGTGAACATGTTAGGAGGATGACAGATCAAGATTGCCTACATAAACTGCTTTGTTAAATGACCCCCCAAATCAATCTACATCCTAAAAAGAATTTAAAAAGTGAAGGAAAAGGTGGGCTGTAAGGGGTGCATAAGAATGTTGAAAGGGATGACATTGATCAAGACGCACTGCATTTATAAATTGCTTCGTCGAATGGCAACTCCTTTGTACAGCTACTTAAAGATCATAAAACATGCAAAAAAGGAAAGAAAAAATTTTTAAATGAAATACTAAACTGAATTTTTTAAAGCCTCAAATTCAGTTGGTATTCTGTCTTTGTAGAAGTCTGGGGTGGGTGGGGGGCGGTGATTTTTTTTTTCCTCCACTAAGTTGTCTCTTCAAGGTCACCTGCACTCCCAGTCTGAAGATCGGTTCCATGGGCTGACTTGGATGGGTTGCGATCCCTCTTGCAGTGGATGTTGGCAGTGTTTTGCATCCTTTCTTGCTGCTTGCGTGGGGCTCAGGGGCAGGTCAGTTACCCTCTGGCTGGAACAAGGCCACAGCCCTTGTAACTGCTCGCGTGGGGCCCCGATGGGAGGTGCACTCGCTTACCCATTAGCTTCAACCACAGGTTGCATACTGGGCCTGCAAGACAGTTCCCTTGCTGTCACTGCTGCTGTTGGCCTAAGGAGGCTACAGCTCTGGCTGGCCGGCAGGGGACACAGGTGGGCTTCTAGGATTGGAAGCCCGTCTCTGGTTCCTGTGAGATTGAGGGGTTTCACCTGTGGCAGAGGTTCTGCGTGTGGCCTCCTTCCTGGATTCCCCTTGCAGCCCACCCTCTTCTGCAGAGCAGAGTGGCTTCAGGTGTGAAGTCGTTCTGTTTGTGACTTCCCTGGAGCTCCTAGAGGAGCGGGGTGTACCATTATTCCTGTCCTTCCCCAAGCCTCCAGACCTTCAGGTCTCAAGATGAAGTTTTGTTTCCCTCTGCTAGTCGTGGTGGGTAGGTGAATCTCCAGAGAAAAACAAACAAGAGAAGCCAGAAGAAAGTCACGGACTTCTGGGAATCTGCGGCGAGTGGCACCAGGCCCCGAATCCGTGATGGTAAGTGAGAAATTTGCTGGCTTTTTCTCCACTTTTAGTTTAACATTTGACACGCCTTGATTCGCACCAAACTCTGACCACACATACACACCAGTCTGAATTAGTATTTGATGACCTTGGTTCTTGGATATGCTTTTAATATTTCTCCTATTTATTTATTTTTGCTGCCAAAGCCCATAGTTGCTTTTGGAGTCTATCACCTGAGCTTTTATACAATTAAAGACTCACAGCAAAGCTTGAAAAGAGTATTGTTTTTCAGATTGTCTCTGGAATTGTGAAGTGAATACCAAGTGGAAAATTATTCTGAAGTCATCCCAAGCTCTTAACACTAGATGGCGTGCTAGAGTTATCTTACTATTCTTAGAAAAGGAGGTACTCTCAAAGTTGAGCTTTGGAGAAAAATAAATTATCTGAAGTAGCATAATATAGCGTGATATGAGTGTGATTTTTGTCCTTATTATCTTAAAAACTATTAACTAAGTATATATTACACTCCCTTTTAACCTTCTTATGCGTAGCTGTGCTTTAAAATAAAGGAATAAGCAATCAGGATTACTCATAATCTTTCTACCCAGTAATGTCTAGTGCTGGAAAGGGTAAGAATAAGTATGGAAAGGAATAAGAATCCATATCATTCATAATCTTACTATCCAGACATATCCAGGGCTCCTTTTTGGAAATTTTCTTGAGACTTTTTAATGTATGTGAAAACATTTCTAAGTTAGATATTTGGAAAATGCCAACATATGCATTTTGCCAAACAAATTAGTAGTTTTATGATACTAAATATACATTGAAATAGAAATGATTATGTTTTTTCACAGAATATATTTATGTTAATTGTTTAATCAATCTATTATTTTAACTTTAGCTTGCTTTAGAAGTTTATGGTTGCAACTGTGGTTGACATTAGTTCCTTTAAGTTCAATATCTTTTTATGTTTATCCAATTATTTTCTCACATTAAATTTCTAAGCTAAGTGATAAACATATTTAAAAATTTGACATATATGTTGTCAGGTTGCCCACTAGAATTACAAAATCAATTTATTTTTATTATGCATAGATCACTTGGGTGGCCTACTTCCCAGTGCTTATGCCAGCATTGGGAGGATGTCAGTTTTGCTTGAGTGCTTTTCAATATAAGAGGTACAAATTTAATCTTGCATCGTTTTGTTTTGCCAATGTCTGTCTTTTAAAGAATTATTAGATTGCCAGGTGCTGGTGGCTCACACCTGTAATCCTAGCTACTCAGGAGGCTGAGTTCTTTCCAGCTCAGACAGGAAAGTCCATGAGGTTCATATCTCCAATAAGCCACCAGAAAACTAGAAGTGGTGCTGTGGCTCAAGTGGTAGAGTGCTAGCCTTGAGCCGAAGAGCTGAGGGACAGTGCCCAGGCCCAGAGCTCAAGCCCCATGACCAACAGAAAAAAGAAGAATTATTAGATAATTATTATTATGCATTTTTCCTATGGCATTTGTTTTTTTGCCATTTTTGAATCTGATGCTTGCATGATCTGCTGATGGCTTTGTGTTTTGTCGGTAAGTTAAGAAATCCTGATACAGATGTTTGCCTTTCATATCTATGTGCTGCAAATTTTTTGTTTTTGTTACTGGTGACAATATTTGTGGTTGGCTTGTGTGTGTTTGTGTGTGATGCTGGAGCGTATGGATGGTGGTGTGAACCATGGTAGTGTCTGCAAAGACTGAGAGAAGTAACTGTAAGAAAGAGATGACACAGAAATGAGATTGGCAGAGTGCAGAGGTAGGTTGGCAGTGGAACTGAGGCAGAAGGAACGCTGAGGGTGGTTGGTAGGCTTTTGGTTTTGTGAAACCCTATGGACAGTGATCTCATTTGCCAAGGAAGGGAAAACAGGAAGTCAGGCAGGTTTGAGGGGGAAGAACCATGTGAAGTCTTTTGTATTTGAGATATCAAGTGGCCAATTGATATCAGACCTGGAATCTGAACAAGAGATCTGGCAAGACATGTACATTTGGCAATCACAGGTCCATGTCAGGCAGGAACCAGGTCCAGGAACTGCAGCCATGAGCCTGGTAGAGATGATAAAGGAGAATGGAAAAGTGGGAAAGAGGAAAAGGCCTGAGGTTCAGTCTTAAACATCCAACATTTAATGCCAGAGGATGATGAGCCTAAAAAAGACTGAAGAGACGGTAGAACCCTCAGGAGGGCGTGTTGTTGTAGAACCATGGGTTCTATTTACTGTGACCCTATGACCCTGGCTCATAGCTTCTGGACAATGAGTAGGCATTTGATCTAAGTGCAGCTATTCTGCAAGCTAATTAGAAGCATATGATGTTTTGTTACACAAATACTTTTCCCAGCACAAGCTCTCTAGTGGATGAAGGGTGAATAAACCAATTGGATCCTCTGCCTTGGAGATATTGAATGCCAGACCTACAGAAGGAGAGAGTCCTTGGTGGGAAGAGCAGAAGCCAATGTGTTCCAGGAAGGGAGGGCAGCTGAGTTTCAATCATGGCAGAGTAGAAAATGAGCCCCTGCTGTCAGAGGGAGTTATGTTGGATTCTAAACAAACTTCCAGCCTCTGAATTATGTTTCTCTCCTTGTGAAGCCCAACTGCATGGCTGTTTATAAGTTTTTGTAAACACAGGCTACTTGGTGATCAGTCCCATTATTCTTATTTCGGCATGAATTCTACAAGAAAACACACTGCAGGATAGCCTAATTCTGTTCCCTACAGCTTCAAGCTGCCCCATTCTCTCCCCTTGTTGGGTCCTCACATCCTCTTTTCTTTTCCCATGCTTGAGTTCACATGGATCTCATCCACTTTAGCTTCCACCAGCTTCGCTCTGATTATGTCCACATGGATCGTGTGGATTCTTTTATGTATAAACTCCAGTTAAAGCTCATAAACTATATGATCCTCCAGTCTAGCTCTGGAGTGTTTTTTTGCATTTAAAGAAACAGGGCCAAGAGAGGAATTTAATCTTATCTCTGTCACAGGGTCTGAGCACTTTTTACACATCCCCTGTTATCAAAGCTCCTGTCCTTTTGGAAATCCCAGCACAGCCAAGCTCCAGAACAGACCTCACTCCCTTAATCTCCACAGATAGTGGCAGCACCCAGGGGGCCACCCAGAGGAGCCTTAGCTAGCCTGAGCTAATGTCCCAGGCTTTCACCTGTTGACTCCTCCTCATCATTAACAGCGTCCCTTTCCACTTAAAGGTGCCTCAGTTTGGAATATGAATTTTAGAGTCATTCTAGCTTAGTTGTTTTTGCATGTTAATAATTTCTAGCAACCTTCTCCTCTCCCCTCCCCCCAACAAATGTTCAGTCTGTTCTTTCTCTTTTCACAATGTTCGCAGCTCCCACATTCTCTCTGTGTCCCTTCAAGTCCCTATAGGAACTATAAGACCTCTTCTCTGATAGTGTATCTTGTAAGGATTTACTCATGTGGCTTTCGTCTTTGCTTTCTTCCAAATCACAGGGAGGAGGTAGAAAATGACAAGCCCCATATACTACTCATTTGATCTCCACACACTCATCTTTTCTTGTATATTGTTATCTTCTTTTTCTAACAAAAAATATGGTTCATCATTGCTTTCATTAGAGAGAGAGCCCTTTCCTGAATCCCAAGAGCATGGTCACCTTTATTGTTTCCCAGACTATTACATGGAGATATCACTAAGCCTGTGGGGGAGGGCAGAGTCTAGAATCAGACTGTCCTGGTGTATATCCTGGTTCCCACAATTTATTCACTTTGTGCTCTTGGGTAAAGTATTTATCCTATCAGGACTTTCTTCTCCCCTTCACGAACATGGGTATAAGAGGTAGAGGTACCTCATAACATTGTCAAGTGCTGACAATTCATGAAAAGCATTTGATTTCTGGTAACTTATAAGTGCTCACTGTGTGTACCCATCCTCATTTCTCATCCGTAGTAAAAATCATTCCCAGCGATCATTCCTGCCTTGTTTAACATCACCCTGGCTGTAGTTTCCAGAAAGACTTGAATGTGAGCTTCTTGGTTTTTTTTTTGAAATTTGTCCCGTATCCTCTAAGCATTTTTAATTTGTGGTTCAAGAAAACGGAGATGACTTTCACCTTTAAATCTTTATTATACCGGAAAGGGTACTATAAGGGTATATGCAGACACACGTGGTTAGTCTGTAACTTCTGTTTGTAGACCACAGTCTCCTTTCCTCTTCTGTTGATCTTTAGTTAGCCAAGTGTCATCGCTAAGCTACAGACCCCTGAATGGAAAACACATGCTTTTTCTTTTAAGTTCCATTGCATATTCAACACTGAAGAACTCCTTAGTGTCTTTAGTTTATATTAAGTCAATTTTTATGCTCTTTGTACAAAATGAAACTGGGATTGTTATTGACTCAAGTGTATGCATCTGATTAAAATACTGGTTAAAGCCAGGTATCAGTGGGTAGCTACTCAGGAAGTTGAGATTTGAGGATCTCAATTCAAAACTAGCCCAGGCAGGAAAAAAAAAGCCAGAAGTGGAGCTGTGGCTCAAGCTGGTTTTGAGTAAAAAAGCTCAGGGACAGCACCCGAGTTCTAAGTTCAAGCTGCAGGGAAACACACACACACACACACACACACACACACACACACACACACACACACACACACACGCACGCATGCACGCACACACGCACACACACACACACCTTAATTTCCTGACAATTCTAAGGATCAACATAGGAAAAGAGGTACAAAAATGGCAAGATCAGCCACTTAATTTCTACTGCAGAGCAATTCCATCTGAGTCACCTCAGGGGTTTGCTTGCATTGTGGATATTTATATCCCAATTTTCCAATAAAAAGGATTTTCTTCCCCTATAAGAATTTGGAGAATGATCTGAAAGAAAAACTAAAATAGACTCTCAGGAAAATTATTCTAGGGGCAATTCTGAATTACTTGTTAGGGTAAACTTGGAAGTTCATTATTACTGCAGCTATAAACTTTACACTACATTCTATGCATTGTGAAAGGCAAAAGTTCAGAAGTATTTCTAATCACCAGTTTGAAGGGCATGCAGCCATTCAGATGGACAGACTAATTTTGTCCTAATTAAAGAAGAATTAAACTTTGTAATATGAGCACCTTGGAGACTATGACTTATCTCTACTATTCCATTCTGGATAGACTGATGAAAGGTTTTAATTTATTGTATAATTGGCCACACAAAGGATCCCTTAACCTGGTGATGAAGCATCAGTAAAAGAAACAAGCATCATTAAGTGATAGAGGACCTACCTAGTCAGCACAAGGCCCTGAGTTCAAACCCCAGTTCTGACCTAAAAAGTTCAGACTTAAGCTGGAACATGTGACTCACACCTGCAATCCTAGCTACTCAGGAGGCTGAGATCTGAGCATGGTGGTCTGAAGCTAGCCTGGGCAGAAAAGTCCCTGTGAGACTCTTTTTCTCCAACTAACCACTCAAAAATTGGAAGTGATGCTATGGCTCAATTGGTAGAGCACTAGCATTGAGCATAGAGAAGCTCAGAGACATCACGTAGGCCCTGAGTTCAAGTCCCACGACCGGTTAAAAAAAAAAAGTTAAGACTTGCTTAGTGTGATTGTATACACCTCTAGTACCAGAACTCAGGAAATTAGGACAGGAAGATCATGAGTTTGTGGCCAGCTTGAGCTACATTGTGAGACCCTGTCTTATACAATAACAATTATAACAAAATAATAGAAAGAAATCAGACTCAGGGCTTCTGTTTGAAAGTAAAATTTGGCATCCCAGTATGTAGCAATGAACTTTTCAGACCTTCAGTTTTCTGGACTTGAGGAGTTGGCAAAGTTGGCCCATTAGAGCAGATGCTTTTATTGTCAAATTGCAGTGATTAAGTCATAAGAGAAGTCTTATTTTAAAGCATCAGTCTTTGTGTAGTTAGCAGTCCATAGAGACTGTAGTTGTCATAAAACATCTGAATGGAAAAGTTGTATCAGAGGAAAACATGAACCATTTCCTCATAAAAGTTGACTCCATCCCCTGTCTGCCTCACTAAATTACTTTGTTATAGAGCAACAGCTCAAAGGATCTGGCCTTAGCTGCTGTCAAGTTATTTTCCTTCTCTAGGAGAAGACAGAAAGTCAAATGTAAAGAAGACAAGCGTTTAGCCATGGAAAACCCATAAAAATAGCTGAAATTTCAGATAACAATCATTTTCCCTTTGAAACTCTTTGTAATAAATTATTTACTCTATTTCAATTAACAACAATTTCCTATATTATACATGTAAGCCATTTAAATACTAGTGGTTGGTGTGAAACTAATATACTGCTTATTAACATGAACAATGAGGTTTTGATGGCCTCAACAATGAATAGAACATGACTGGTAAAGTTTCCATTGACTGATTCATAGTATTGGTACCATTTAATTCTACTCCTCTTTCATATGGCCCTTTGCTAGGGAGCTTATATGTTTCTTAGATGTGGCTGTCTGGGGATTCCAAGGAGATGGTTGGATAAGAGGGGATAAAATTTTCATCCTACAAGTATCGAGAATACAGCTTTTACCCTTCCCTATTCGAAGACTCTTGATTAAAGGACCTCTATTTAATAACCTCTACCAGTCCTCATTTTGTGAAAGGGAAGGTAGTAGATTCCGATGGAAAGGTTAAGGTTATGCATGTTTTGGTAAAAAGAAGCTGGGGACTCATTTCTCAACTCAGAATTACCAGATCTCTCAATAATGAAAAATCTGGGCTTTGGAGGTTTATATAACTTTAAAGATTGCTTAACATACTAGATGTACGACCTTGGACAATTGATGTAACTTAAGCCATAATGGTAGAAAGGATTGAAATTAGTATTATATCTCTGACTGGATTATAGCAATCAGGAGATTGCAAAGTTCATAGCTTTTGAAAAGTTCTCAGGTGAATTGTTCATTCATATCCAAATTAGACATTATAGATAAGTTAAAGGGTGAGTTTAAAAGACACACAGAAAAAAGTCTTAGTTCCTAAAATTTCTACAATTTTTAATCTTTTTTAGAAGAAAATATCATAAACTCTGTGTGTTGTAACTTTTTAAATACTTTTCTCCTTTTCCTTGGTTGTATTTTTTTTCTTTTTCTGTGGTTCTCTTAAGTGGTTCTTTTTCCTTGCTTCTCACTCTAATTTGGCCTTTTTCTTAATAATTCTATTGGAAATGGTGCTACTTAATAATGTTTCAGTGTCCATGTTAAATCTTTGATTGTTTCTACTTTCATCTCATTTGACTTCTCCACAGTATTTTTCCCCTCATAATTCCTGTGTTGGAAATCTGCGTTTTAATGACATTGCTCTCATCTGATTTTCTTTTTATCTTTACCTCATCTTTCAAAGCTGCCTTCTGGGATCAGAATTTCTGTTCCTGTATTTAAAGCACTGTCACTTCACACTTGTTTCTCTTCCTTCTCTCTTTATATTTTCTTTTACTGCTCATGCATCCTGGCTTTGATTGTCATTAAGTCTCAAGTCTCTGTCCAACACAGATGTTTCTCCTAAGATTTGGTCCTATATTTTTTTCTTCATCTGTTGAGATATATCCACTTCAATTCACCACGGGTATTTAGAGTTGATGCATTCAAAGTAAAAGTCATGTTTTTTCTCTTACTCAGACTGTTTATCTTCCCATACTTTTTTTACCTATCAAATTTCCCAGTCATGAAAACTTTTTATACACATATTCATCAAGTTCAAGTGTGTGAAAAACTATTTGTGACCTACCACAAAGCCATTCCTGGTTCTTTTCCCTGATAAAAGCAGCCCAACTTTGTAGCATTCTTGTGACTAGATAAAAGAAGAGAAGTCATAGATTGGTTATTCTGATCTTGGCAATCTCATTCATTTTTTTTCCAGATATTCATTTCTCCATCTTTCTCTGTCCAAGGAAATAGCCATTGGACTTACTTTGACCCAAGAAAACTAGTGGGGACTTAGCTGACAGTTTCTCAGAGAACTTGACTGCCTTCTTGGGGTACTGTCATGGAAGAATATAATGTTTGGACTGTGGCAGCTGATTGTTATGGAGCAAAACTCTTAGGAGGAAACCAATTCAATGAAGATGGTATGTGAGGCGCAGTGTCTGAGATGAAGGTATAGTGCCAAATGGAGGATGCCATGTGAATCTACAAAGAGCTGAGAAAAATTTTAAAGCAAAAGAGTTAAATTTTGCCCATCTTGGTACTTATATTCAAATGTGTGTACAAAAATGTAGGAGAAGCAGGAAACCTGGCGGTAAAGCCACAATGATAATTAAATGGTTGGGAAGGAAAGCTTAATGTGGAAAGATCTGCCACCATTTATTAAATAAAAAATCAAAAAAGCTCAACTACCATGTAGCTAAAAAGAGGTTATTGATGTGTTCTTAACACATCTTTTATAATGACTTAATGTAAGTTAGACTCCACACTTACCAGCCAACCCTTTGTAAACTTACTTAGTTGTCTTTCTTGTAATTTTGGTACAGTTCAGTATAAATGTCTAGACTACAGTCCTCATGTCACATTTAGTGATGGTTTTCCCTTCCACTAAACTCCGTATTACATAATAACATTATAAGGTAACTTTAAAAAATGCTTAAAAGAGTTCTTACTCTTACCTTGGCAAGCTTGTTGAGTACAATCACATAGAGTTCCTTCCTTGACTTTACATATCAAGGGAACTCAGGAAAATTATGAAAAATAGGACACCATGTCTGGGTGGTTTGAACATGAGTGAATCTGGGGTTATAATCTAAGATGATAATATGACTTGTTAATTGGGAGACTAACTATAACTAACTGTAAGAAACTGAGGAAGCTGTGGGTCACTGAGGTGGAAGGATTAGGAATGATAGATGGTATGTTACTGGGGCCTTGTTCCCATCTATTGATTGATAAGGGCAATGTTACTGATGAAATCATGACACATTTTCTCCTTCCCACAGGCCTTGACAGAACCAGGAGATCATAGTGAATGCTGTGAAAATAATATTTTTTTCCAAAATCAAGAAAAAGTAGTCCACATTTAATAAATATAGTCAAAAAAATTAAGTAGGAAGATCAAAACCTGGGCCAGACTAGAAGCCAGAGGCTCATGCCTGTAGTCCTAGCTACTTAGGAGGATGAGATCTGAGGATCACAGCTTGAAGCCAGCCTGCAAAAGAAAGTCAGTGAGTCTCTTATCTCCAAATAACTACCAAAAATTCTGGAAGTAGAGCTATGTCTCAAATAGTAGAGTGCGAGCCTTGAGCAAAAATACCCCTCAGGAATAGCACCAAGGCACTGAGTTCAAACCCCAGGACCAATACCAAAACCAAAACAAACCAAACCAAAACCTAGGCTAGGAGCCATCACTCTCTCACTTCACCTCTGATACTGACATTTCTGATGAGTCTTAATTGCAACTTCACACTTATTCTTTACTCCAGTTTTTAGTTTAAAAAAATCATTGAATTAGAATTTGCAATCCCAGGCTTTGAAGATGGAACCTCAGCTTTTAGATAGAACAATCAAGGCCTGCCTATTCTTCATTCACCTCTTGCTACTCTAGTTTGTAGCATTGGGCCCCGTGAATCCTGAATTACTTTGGATTCTTCCAAACAGTTAGCATGCTTGTATACTTTGGTCAGTATGTCAATATGTCTTCATTTTAAAGTGCCCTCCACATTTAAACATTTTGTTTTTTCCCTTCCCCTCTCCAAATTATATTGACATCAAATACAGTGAAAACAGGAGTTATACCATGAGGGAGGAACATACAAAGCAACAAAAAAAAATCACATGGTACCTTATAAATACATTAGAAACAATAGCAAGAAAGGAAAAAAAACACTTGTGTCCCTATCTTGGGGTTCATGTTTAAATAGGGATACAAGCTGACCCATTGTAACAATGAGATGTACAAGACACTATGTTGAAAGACGAACTTTACAATTTAGGTGGGGGTGAGGGGGTGGGAGGAGAGTACTTTTGGAGGTGGGAGGGAAGGGATGGAAGGGGAAAAACAAAGGAGGAGGCAACAGTTGCTCATGCAACTGTAACCCCTCTGTACAGCATTTTCACAATAAAAAACTTATTTAAAAAGGCCCTCCCATTTCCCCAAGTCTTTACCTGGCTAATTCTTCCTCTATCAATCAGTCGTATGTTTTTCATGGGGATAGAATCTCTAGAGTGGTTCTGAAATTCCCTGGGTGATAGCCTTTGGAAGTCATTAAGCATCTCTGCTTAGATCCTAAGACTTATAGTCACTCAAGAACTTATTATACCTGTATATCTATTACGACATTCCCTCTACTGTTTATTAGACCAGTATCTGGCATAAGGAAACCTTGTCATTGTGCTCTCTCTTGTACTGTACTTCTCCTCTGCCTAAGTCCACACACTTTTCCTTCTGGCTACTGTTTCCTTTTCCCCTATGTATATACTCCAGAGACAGGGCATTAGTCAAACCACCAGTTCCTCACAAATCATACCTAGGATTCAGAGTCACAAGGAGGCTTGGCTGGATCCTGGAATGTATTGGAAGCTCTTACCATGAGGAATTTGATCCACATCTTAACATTTGTAACAGGTTCCTTCATGCTGTTGAGAACTTGGAAGGAGTGATGGAAAGAGACTCAGCATACGGAGAAAAGTGGTTTAGATGTGGGTTGAGGAGAGGTGTGAAGCATGTCAGGCTTACACAAGATGGAGCAGGAAAGATACTAAAATATTGACAGAAGTAAAGCATCAAAACTGTCTCAGACATTACTGTACATCACAAACAGTGCTTTTTAAATTATAAATGTGTATCTAACACTGAGTCAAAGACAAGGAACAGAGGATGCTTTCTGAAGACCAGATCTATCCATTTGAAACAATTAAAAACTCAACGCAGAACAACCAGGTAACAAGACTTGTCATCGGTGGCTTTGAGAATCCGTATTGCTTCCCTGGCTTGTTAACAGACCGTTGAGAGGGATGGTAAGGAGGCAGGGCTACCCGTACTAATGAGAACAAAAATCCAGCCAGTCATTTTAAGCACTAAGTACCATAAATATAATTAAGCCCACTGAGAAATACGCTGTGACGAGAGGCAAACGTGTTTTTTCCCCTTTACTTTGAGCTGTAAAATTAGAGGCTACCTTACCCTGATTATTAAAGAAAGGCTTTCAAGGACTTTGGCAAGCATCTGTCCTGCTCTCAGCTTGTTAATTTTTTTCTTCCTCTAGGCTGGAGTGCTTACTCTCAGTGGAGCTGATAACTGACATGAGCTAAAGTGAGATAGGAGTAACTCTAGGGAGCTGAGTAATTACCCTGGTTATTCAAACCCCAGTCATCAATTCTGCACCTTTGTGCAGACAACAAATTAATGTGCAAAGGCTCCAGGTCCCAAACGAGAAACGTCTCCTCAATGAATTGAGAAGATATATTTTGCATTTTTAATGAGCCATTTTGGGTTCCTGGAAATGTCAATTATAAAATTGCAGTGTATTATTTCATTCTTCAGCACTTCTACTGGGCCGGAACCGATGTGAATTTATCTTCCTACAGACTCATAATTATAATACAAACCTTACTGTATCCTAACTGTTCTACTATTCCCTTTTTAAAATCTTTCTTGCATTTAATTTCCTCTTGAAAGACTTCCAAGTGAACAATACTTTTTCAAGTAAAAAATACTTTTTTAGACATTTTAGTAACATATTAATTGCACACAGGGGCTACTTGTAACATTTATATATACACACATTATACATATATATGTATAAATACATATACATATATACACATATATACATATACATATATACATATATATACATATATATGTATATATAGTGTTTATATATCCATATGATATGATCCATATATATATATATATATGAGAATATGTGTGTGAGTCTGATCCATATATGCACCTCCTACCTCCAATTCTCTTCCTCATCTCCTCCCCCATTAAATCATTTCAGCAGGTTTCATTGCTCTATTTTCATGCATGCATATAGACTACTTCAACCCTATTCATACTCCTTGGAGGCCTTCTCCCCTCTGGCTGGTATTGCCCCCTAACATAGCCTGTTATATTCATTTTTTCAGTATATATTAATTTTACCAAAGATGTTCACCATGGGAATTAATCTCATGTAGTCCTCTCTTTTTCAGTCTCTCCAGCCCCTATTATTCAATAGTTTCCTTATGTTATCATCATACATAGTCACCATGTATTTCAATATTATTTTTCACCATCATTCTCTTTCTCCCACATTCCTTCAGCCACTCCCCCAAATAGTCTCATAGTTACATTCATGTTTCTCTATATATTATTTCTTCTAGTTTTTGGATATGATGTTTCCTAAACCCTTCTACTTCTCTTCAGGCTCAAAGTCCCAATCCTAATTAGGACTGTAGGCATACTTTCTGGGCTCAGGAACAGACTCCAACCAATCTTCAGGTCTCTAGATTTTGATGAGTCCGATTCATTATTCATAGCTGATCTTTCTTTTTTTAATAAGTTTTTTTATTGTGAAAATACTGTACAGAGGGGTTACAGTTACATGAGCAAGGTAATGAGTACATTTCTTACCAAGCATTGTTGACTCCTCCTTTGTTTTTCCCCTACTATCCCTTCCCTCCCACCTCCAAAACTATACTCTCCCCACCCCCAACCCTAAATTGTAAAGTTCGTTTTTCAACATATTTTCTTGTACATCTCATTGTTGCAATGGGTCAACCTGTATCCCTATTTAAACATTTTGTCATAGCTTATCTTTCTTAAACACATAGCCCTGCTTAAAAATCCTTTTTAATGATCCCTTTAAAACTAATAGCGAGAGTGTCAATCTGATTAAAATGTACAATGTCAATCTGATTAAAATGTATGTACAAGTGAAATGCTTTGAACAGTTAACAGACATTTCAAATATGAATAACAGGATATAAAACATATCCTGTCCAGAAAGAGAATGAGTATTAGTAGACGGGGAAGGAGGAAAATAAGAGAGGGTGTGGTCAACATACTTCACATACTTGTGTGAAAATGGACCAATGACACTTGTTGGGATTTTGTTTGGGAAGGGCAGGAGGTCAAGGAAGAATGATTATGAAGGAGGTCAGTGTGATTAAGCTGTGCACTGCATGCATATATGGACATGTCAAAATGAAATCCCTTTGGGCAATTAATTGACACAAATGAAAGAAAAGATGTGCACACATTTCAATTCACTTTTTACTTGGAATATTTCTGTGATTTTGACAAATCCATAGAGTTTTGTAATATCTACAACCATGATTATGATATAAAACCATTAGCCTCACCTGGAAGACTTTCCTCATGCTATTTCACAGTCTTGGCACTACAACTGAATCTGAAAATACTATTACATCACTCTGTCAAACCAGTTGTCCAAGGTGGTGGGAGTAAATGCCATTACTGCACATCATTGGCTAGGAAAGATCTTGATTGGAAGAAACAATGCTGTACACATTATGACGGCAGACAAGGTATTCTCTTGGGAAGAAACATTGGCCACTGAGTATTTCGTGGATTCAGAAGGTGGTAATGTGAGTCCTCTCAGGAGGCTGACTCTCCAGGACTTTTCCTTACTGATCTCTGCTTTTCCCTTTGCATTGGCTTCGTGTAGCCTGTCTTGTTCATCAACAATTCAGGATGTTCTCTAACTCTTCCCACCAGGCAGAATGTGAACACGGTCTCCTTAGTTTTGTTTTCTCAGTTCCAGGAAAAACCAACACTTGGATGAAATCTTTTAACATGTATTTCTAGGGATTATCTTTGCTTTCATTATTTCGTACTGCCCTCCTCTACTCTGAACTATCAGAACAGGGCAAAACTGTAGGTGGTATTTATTGCCATCATAGAAAGGGAAAGAACAGGAAATTCATGGCAGTAGTAGGGGGAACACAGTGGGTATGGATGAAGATCATTTTTAGGGAAAGAAACTGGTTCATAGACAGACAAGTCAGTAGAATTTCATGATCAAAAAGTCAGATGATGTTTTATAACAATGATGACAGGATCCTAAGTTTTGAATTAAAAAAATTGCTGGTGTTTAAACTCAGGATTTTACCCTTTCTTGGGTTGAGTATTCGAGGCTGGTGATCTATTTCAGCCCAAGCTCTTGTCAGCCCAAGCTCTAGTCATTTGGAGATGGGGTCTCATGGACTTTTCTTCCATGGCTGGCATAAAACCATGAGATCCTCCAGATCTGAATTTGTGGAATGACCAGGATTTCAGGTAGAAGCCACAAGTGCCCAGCTCAGGACTCTATTTAAAATATTCAAAACTACTATGTCAATGAGAAAATGTACTTAAAATGCTTCCACAGGACCTCGCCAAAGGTATCATTGCAGTCTGTCCTGGTGCTGCAGTGGCACAAGTGCACCTTCACGGAGAAATATTATTGCTTACTCCATATTCTTCACTTGAGTTTTTGATGAGGGTTAACTGAAAATGGCACAAGACTGATGTTACACTGGAAGGTCCTCAGCACAGTGGTCCCCCCTGGCCTCCCTTCTGCACTCTGGACTCGTACAACCAAATATCCCCAAGAGGTCCGCAGGAACACCTCAAGGGCACCTCAGAAGCAGTGGGGGCCTAACCCCTCCTGCTCTGCCATATCTTCCTCTCTCAATATTAACAGCCACCTGTCCACAGTGCTGATCAAACTTAACACAGAGGTTTGTCCAAACATGCTTTTGTATCTTACTCCCTGTACCCCAAGAGACACTAATTCCTGTTGACTCATTCTCTGATGTCTGTCTTGAATTGATATAAACATCTCTTCTCCAGATTAAAGAATGGACTTTGTCTCTCTCTCTCTCTCTGGAACACATTCTCCATGAGCAGGTCCAAAACTCATTTATTTCTTTATTAGACAGCAAGATTTCTGAGTAATTTGTCTGTTGACATGCTAGTAAACAAATGCTTTGCTATTTTATTCAATAGAAGGTCACAATATTTCTTAACTTTCCCCAATTGTGGATATTTCTGAAGGAAATTAGTTTACATGTATTTTATGCTGTAGGATCAAGATGTACCAATGGGAAAGTTTTCAAAACATTTCTTGGAAAATAACAATCGACCTTACTTTGTATTCGGGTGTAATCTGTTGCCAGGGAAACTGTTTTGGGTGAATAGGGGTTTTGTTTCAGGAATAATAAGGATGATTAGGAAAGTGGAAATTGTTTTTAATGTTTCATCCATCAGTTATTATCCTATACCCAGGAGATCATTTTTGTTAATAAAATCTATGGAAAAGTTCATAGTTTAGATAGAATAGATATCTAATGATCTTATTCAAAACACATGAGCATTCTAAATACAATGGATTTTTTTAGACTATTGAAAAATCAAAATTGTGGAGTGCTTATACTACACTAATTGAAGAGAAAAAGGGGAGAAATTATTTTCTTATAATTTCTGGGATATAAAACCATTTTTTTTTTTTATCAGTCGTAGGGCTTGAACTCTGGGCCTGGGCGCTGTCCCTGGGCTCTTCAGCTCAAGGCAAGCGCTCTACCACTTGAGCCACAGTGCCACTTCTGGTTTTCTAGTGGTTTTATTTGAGATAAGAGTCTCATGAATGTTCCTGCCCAGGCTGGCTTTGAACCGAGATCCTCAGATCTCAGCCTCTTGAGTAGCTAGGATTACAGGCTGAGCCACCAGCTCCCGGCTTAAAATCATTTTTTAAAGGAGCATTATAAAACTGGATAGTGGTAGCTCTCACACCTATAATCCTCGCTACTTAGCAGGCTGAGATCTAAGGATTTTGTTTTGAATCCAGCCCAGGTGGGAGAATCCATGAAACTCTTTTCTCCAATTACAACCATAAAAACAAGAATCTGAAGGAAGAGCTGTGGCTCAAGTGGTAGAGTGCTAGCCTTAGGTGAAAAGTATGCAGGAGAGCCTTGAGTTCAAGCTTTGAGTTCAGCATAACAACAACACCCTAACTTTATATCTCTATTAGGTACTTGATAGTAAAGAAACCTTTTGGTATTTGCCTTAACTTATGATCAAAATTCATTATCACTAATGGAACATATTGGTGTCAAATGCCTCCTAGTGTGTCACATGGTGACAGATACTACATCTGTTATTTACATATCTGAACCAAAGCACAAAGAAAAGTCAGACAAGACTATATATCGGTGCCATAAAACACATACAAAATGACTAAGGAACTCTTCCAGGTTAAAGTACTTAGCATTGAGTACAACTCATGACCTGGGATTTTTTTTTTAAACCACAAAGGACCTAATCAGAACAATTGGCAAACTCATATGAAGTTTGTAGCTCACATAATGGTTTTGCTTCAGTATTAACTTCCTAGTTGTGACAATTGTATTGTTATCCAAAAGACTGCATGTGTCTTTTGGAAACTGAACCCAGTCCATTTAGAGATAAAAGGAGTATTGACTACATTTAATTGACTACATTTAGTCTCAAACTTCTGGGGAGAAAAAATATATATGTATGTGGGTGTAGGTTTGTGTGTATTTGCAAGAGCATATAAAAGCAAACACAGTGAAATATTAGCATTTAACTAATCTGGGTAAATGATACATGGAAATTTTTACACTAGTCTTGAAGCTTTTTTGTTTGTTTGTTTTTGTTTTTTGCTGGTCCTGGGGCTTGAAGTCAGCCTGGGCACTGTCCTTGAGCTTCTCTGTGCTCAAGGCTAGTGCTCTACCACTTTATCCACAGCACCACTTCCAGCCTTTTCTGTTTATGTGGTACAGAGGAGTTGAACCCAGGGCTTCATGCATACTAGGCAAGCACTCTACCACTATGCCACATTCCTAGCCTAGTCTTAAAACTTTTGACCATTTTTATGTCAAAATAAAAATTTAATAAACTTAATAAAAATAAATTTAATAAATAAATAAATTTAATAAAAAATAAACTCTCCCTTTTTACTATGTAGTACCATAATCTCTTAGGGACAGAATCTCTTTAATAATGTCCCACCTGCCACACAATTATTCTCTTTTCTAGAAAAACATTTCTCTTTTTGACCTATGTTCAAACATAGAGGCTAAAAAGATCATGTGTCCTTCAATGCAAATCTGAAAGGAAGGAAGGCTAGTTTAGCCTGTTTTATTATTTATAGATGTATGGCTTAACATGTTATATACAATGATTATATAATAATTCTATTTTTATCTTAACTGTATATTTTTGTCTTTTCTGTTTTGGTACCAGGGAATCAAACCCAGGACGTTGCACTTGCTAGGCAAGCGCTTTGCCGCTGAGCTACATCCCAGCCCTAGTGATATGAATATATTTACAGAAAATGGGCCCTCCCCTTGACTTTCACACAAGGACTTTCTAATTGTCGTTAGAAAGTTCATGGGATTCTTTGTGATGAAGTGGGAAGGTGGGATGCTAGGGAGGGAAGGCATAAGGGTAAAGGAAATTGGCTCTGAACCTGTGTATTGTTCCCAGTGTCTCTGGAAGATGTGACACCTAAGTCAAAGATTACAAACGCCCACATAAAACAGACACGCCAAAGGCAGGGGATTAATTTGCTATTGAGTTGCAAGCAATAAATGTTAGTTAGCAGGCACAGGAGATTCATGAAGATTCCAATTTCTTTTGATAGGTGAGGAAGCAGGAACACGGGCTTCCAGGCTAGACCAGGAGAGATTTGAGTCTTGACTCTGCTCTTTTGTGGTGTGGTAATCCAGAAAATTTCCTTAGGTGCTTCCAACTCAGTTTCCTCATCTGTCAAATGAAGACAATGATTTCTACCTTAATACATTTTGGAAAGAGGGAAATGTTGGCATATCAACTGATGAAAAGCATTATTTATTAATTTGTATTCTTGTTCTTGAACCCAGAGTTTTCCATGGATTTACCTGAAAAAGGTCAATAAAGATAATAAAATACTTTGAAAAATTCTAAAATTTTGAGACATTGAGAGTTGTATATTTTATAACTTAAGGAAAATGAAAGTTTGTCTCCCAACGGGAAACTTGTCTCCTGTCTACAAATGTTTAAAAACTGTTGTGTTGGCAAGTACCTTATAAAGTCTAATGGTTGTGACTATTTTTATTTTTTATACACCTATTTTTTCCCTTTATGTAAGACTCTTTCAGTCTGGAGTTGAATTTGTTTCAACATTTTAGGACTAAGACAAATAGCCACAGCACCAAGCATGGATTAAATGTGTTAAGGAAAGTTTTTATAGGAACTCACTCTAACATGTTTCCATGTCCTCCCTCCAACTTTGAACATGACCTTCACTTGTCAGGCTTAAATGGAGTAGTTTTATTTGGCTGTTGAACCTAATTATAATGAGTGAAAGGCTCTAAGACTTATCACAGATGAGGTGGTGAGCTGTTTTCAGAAATGGTGTCTTCAAATAGACTTTTGTAGCTTGATATATTTGTGGTACCTAACAGCTGTGTGCTTCTCCTAGAAAATTTAATCCCCACAGTGATTGCTTGGTACAAAAAATAAGATTGTGTGTGTATGTATCCATTAAATTTAAATTGTGTATACAAATATTTATGTAGTCACGAAATACTATCAACAAATACACTAACAATGTATTGTTCACCCTGTAGGTGGTGACCAAAAGAAAAGATTTGTTTTCTTCTTGACATTATTTCTACACATTAGTTCAAATGGTTTGGGTATACTGTCTTAAACAAATTTCAGTGATGTTGAAGGTGGCTGTTCATTTAGTGAGTGAGAAACAAGCAGTTAAAGAAGATAGAGAACATAAAAAATACAAGATACTTCCTCCCCTTCCTCAAAGAAAGCTTATAGATTTATGAATGAATTAAATCCTTTCCTGTGGAAAGCCAAAATAATGATAGGCAGATTGAGGATTCATTTCCATTCTGTGGGTTGCAGACAGAGGATTTTAGAGGCAAGAGAAAATCTAGATAGGAAGTAAGTTTAAAAGATCTTTCTTAGAAGAGTGTTGGATGCAACTTAATGGGAAGATTTATTTACATAAGTGCTTGGGGGCTGATTAAATCTTGTTTATTTTGTGTATAAACTGTATGTCACAGATTGCAGTCTTCCAGTATGATCCTGAGAAATGAGAGGACTATCTATGCTATATTCCTGATGTTAATGGGGAAACTTCATGTTTCCCCTCATCAAATATGATGCTCGGTAAAGAATTTCTGTAGATATTCCTTACCAGGCTAAGGAAGTTCCCTTTCAATCTTTGTTTGATGAGAAATCTTAGCATGAATGGTTGCTGGGTTTTTGTCAAATGTTTTCCCTGCATCCGTAGAAATATATATATATGATTTTTTTCTTTTTCTTTTTTTTTTTTACAACATTGAAGTGATAGATTATGTCAATCGGTTTTTGAATATTAAACCTTGCATAACTGATCATAGTACATAAACCTTTATATGTATTGCTTGATTTTACTTACTAAATTTTTAAAGATATTTCATGTCTTTTCCTGTAATCTTCTTTCATTGTAATATCTTTGTCTGATTTTGGTATTAGGATAATTTGAATTAGTATTCCTACTTTGCAAATCAGGATATAGTTGGGACATCTGAATACCCATATTTATTACAGCACTATTCACAATAATCAAACTACTGAAATAGTACAGATGCCCTACAATTGACAAAGAATGTAGCCCAAATGCCCTATAATTGCTGAATAAATTAAGAAAATACTATATATGCATATACTATATAGCATAAGTACTATATAAAAATATATACTATATAGTATAAGTACTATATATAAATACTATATATGTGTGTATGTATATATATAATCCTCTAGTAATAATGGATATTATTCTTATAATATCATTCCACTTTTCAGTGTTAAGAATTAGTTTTCAAATGAATGACCATTGAGTTTTTTTATCTTTCTATTAGTGAATTTGTTCATTCAACAAGTACTCACTGAATGTTTAAAAAACTTTTAGCCAGGACAACATCTGAGCGATGGTACTAGTCTCGAGGGGTCAGTGATGCATTTGAAAACATATGTTTATTATTGTTGCCTTTGTTACAATTACTGCTTCTACTAGCATTTAGTTGATAGAGTTGATTGTGTTAAATATCTTATAATTTATCCTGGTGTTAATGGACATTTGAGGTTGTTTCTGGTCAGTATGAACATTTTATACTTGTGTTTGGGTAAGATTCCTTTCTTGGAGGATATGTAGCAGAGTTTCTCTAGGGCAAGCAGAAGCTCACAAATTCCTGATGATGACCAACAATAATTAACACATTTTATGTTACAGCCTAGAAACAAGTATATCTATGTGTATGCATAACTGTAACAAAATACTCTTGTTTGCTCTGTGCTATGTACATTGATCTATTCAATTACATGCCACTACATCTCATTAAATTATCTCATTAATCAGTTTAATTAGTCAAAATTGAGTTATAAAACAAAGCTTTAGGGGACATGCATACTAGTGAAATCATTAGGTCAAAGAATGTGTTCATGTTTAACTTTTCTAGGTAATGACAAACTTTTCAAAGTTATTATCCCAAGAACGGATAAAAGATCATTTCTTCACAACATTACTTTCAGTTTTTTTAAAACTGTATATATGTATACTTGGTATACATATCATGTATCATGCTATGCATATAATACTTATACTTTTCAAAATTTAACAATATAGGAACATTTTCAAATGTCATTAGATAGTATTAATATAGAAGTTTTAAAATAGAGCATACTATTTCATTACAAAGAGATGTTTTACATTTGACGCTTTGCTGTTTACTATTAAGTATGCTTCTGGAGCTTCAGAGAACTTTGTAATGAAAGTTATTATTTATTATAATCTCTGACAAATAAATTTCCAGTTGCATCTTAGGAGAGATTCCAGGTTTCAGGATCATTGGGTCAAAGTGCATTCCCATGTTTATAGCTTTTGAAACATTTTTCAAATTACCCTTCAAAAAACTTATGCCTATTCCCTTTTTTGATGGATTTAAGTTTTCCTAAGTTTTTTTTAGTAAAGTCAACTTTAACTGTATTTATAACATCAGATAGTTGATGTTCTGTTCATTATATGTTACTGTTACATAGCTTTAGAAATGTGTTTTCCATTCTCCATTTTTAGAACTGTCAATGTAAACAGAAGTAGGGGAATAATTTCTGGCCTTAACACTGCATTAATTCATTTCACTTTAATAGTTGTTGGCCTCACTATGTAATGGAAATAACACTGTACCCAAAGTGTTAAATTAGAAGAAGGCTTAACTTTTAATTTTGCTCCTCACCAACCAAGTGACCTTGAGCAAGCTTTTTAACCTCTGTGAATCTCTCAGCTTGGACTTGTGATTACTGGCTGGCTCTGTGCTTTCTCTCTCAGAGACTATGTGTCCAAGTTCAATGACTCCCGAAAGGTGAAACCATCAGTATTAAAACTGGCCAAGCAAATTGAGTAAACACAAAAACAAGAACAAAAACAAAAGAATTTTCCTAGAAAATCTTCCGAATGTAGGCAGTATATTTACCACCAGGATGTTGGATTACAGTTAAAAGGATAGGCATTCTTTTTAATTGAGAAGAAACCACTGGGCTGGCTGATGGTGAAGTGGAGCATCCTGGGAGTGGAAGCATGTAGAGGAAAGGCTGTTTACCTCATGGAAGACAGGGAGTAGAGAGAGAGAGAAAGAGGAAGCAATTGGGGACCTCAGGTAACCTTCTAGCCCTGTGACCTATGTCCTCCAAGTAGGTCCACCTTCTAAACTTTTCAGAACTTCCAAATAGAATGCTGCCAGCTGGGGACCAAACAGTCAACACAAAAGCCCGTGGGAGATGTTTCCTATTCAAACTCTCACGTGTGTATTTCTGATAGTTGTTTCTCTGAAGGACTCTGATGAGTTTACCATACACTGTATTTAAGCTGAGGTTAGTAGATATAGCTCTCTCTGTTCCCTGGCAGATAGAAAGTAAGACTGACAGGCTTAGTGAAGCAAATGTTCCCACTGAGCTTTGGATTCTTTTTTTTAATTTAATTTTATTGTAAAGGTGATGTACAGAGGGGTAATAGTTACATAAATAAGGTAATGAGTATATTTCTTGTCCAACAATGTTACCCCTCCCTCGTTTGATTCTACGCCCTTCCCCTGAATCCCCTTCCCCCCAAGTTGCAAAGTTTATTTCCAACATTGTGTCTTGTGAGTATCATTGTTGCATTGGTTCACCCTTTGTCCTTTCTCTTACCATTTTGTGATTCTACTTCCCTTCCCCAAATCAGATGAATGTATATACAAAACACAGAATACCAAAATCTCAATGTTGATAAAGGCAGAAACAAACTTGTACACACTTGGCCATAGCTTATCTCTGTAGATTCCACACTTTCCAGAAATTCTGCTTAATATGCTACAACAGGATTCTGCTTCTCTGCAGACCGTAGAATACCCTGAATTATACAGGCAGGGAAATAACAAGATGAAGGCTCTTGGTTTATGTCACTGTGTTGATAAAAAGTTGGTCAATTCTGAGAACAGCCTTTTTTCTTGAATTGGATTCCTTTGAAGTATTCTAAATTAAAATGCACATCCCCTTGCACTATTTTAATCTGGGCAGCTTTCTATGGTTAAGAGTACATGTATACCAACATGAGTCAAATGACACGATGAAAAGAAGTCCACCTTTCTCCAAGTCTACCTCCAAGAAATCCACCTTTCTCACTGGCTTTCTGAAAATTCTAGCTAGGAATCTCCACATGTCAGTGACCATCTCAGGACCCTTTGGCTTTCCCTGCCCTCCAGCAGCAGTGCATAGTCACCAAAACGTCAGATGCAGGCAGAGCTCCATCCCAGTCTTCCCTGGGCTATCTGTGACATTGGGCAATTCCTGGAGGTGCCTGAGGTTTAGGTGGGGTGATGTATCTCATGAAGCTCAGCACGTAGAAATGTTTAAAATGGTAAGAGTGATATTAATACCTTGGAACTCTAGAGGGATGGCGTATGACAAAAATGTTAAGGTTTTGCTGACTGAAAGAAATGTTGCATGTTCAAGTCCATTTGAACCTAGATCATTTGAAAAAACTTATAGCCATGGATACCTTTCTGTATAAGTTTAGTTTCATATGTATAAAACATACAAATGTGCACTTGCATTTTGTATCTTTTGAACTATAAAAGTTTGTAAATATTTCATGATTGTGCTTGTATAATTATTTAGTGTTAATGATTTATTTGACTTATATTTCTTATCATAAAAATCCCTCTGCCTACATCAAAATCCTTTTGAAGTGATAGTCAAATCAATAGATTCTTGCAAGGTTATAACATTTTAGTAAGTATTACTTTTATGGGTGAGGCTTCATATAGAAGGGAATTTCCTCCAACTTTTTACCATGAAAAATTTTAACATTGCTAATTTATATTTTTTCATATTTTCTTGATATTTCTTGAATTGTACCCCAAACATGTATTACTTTCCACCTTTTCTATTGGCTAGAGCATTTAAAAGTAAACCAAGCACATCAGAATATATTCCGTAAGCCCCCCTTAGGCACTGTGTACATAGTCATGATCCCTTAATCACACTGAAGAAAATTAACACAGATTCTCTAATATCTAATTCTATTTTGAGAAGTCTTTCATGGTAGATTTTTCAAACCAGAATTGACGGAATTCCAGGATGGCCTTTGGCATGACTCCTTTTATTTTTCAGCATAGATGTCCCATAGGCTTGCTCATGTTCTTGTCTGGATATGATTATTTCTTCATGTAGTGATTAACTTGTACTTCATTCGCCTTTATTTCTTATAAACTAGTAGTGAGGTCTAAAGACTTTTTTTCAGAGTTGGAAAAATGATTTATTATTGAATTAGCATACATTGGTAAAATGAGGGGTTGGCTTATGATATTTCCACATGCACACCAGTGCACTTTGAACACACCCCATCTAGCATCTTCCCATTCCTTTTCTTCCTCCTCCTACCTTTTTCTGACTGTGTTTGGTGAATTTCATCGCACAGTTTTCCTGGGTATGTGTGTAACATTCTTTGATCTCCTTCACCCCTTAGTATCTTCTCTGTTTTCCCTCCCCACTCACTCTGAGCCCCTGCTCAACAGGATGTACCCGTGTCAGAATCCTTAGGTTGAAACATTTAGTAAGTCTTGTGACCTGGCGTCTCTGCACTATAAAGTTCACATGTTCACTATAAAGTTCACTATAAAGTTCACATGTCCCTTTTTTGCAATGATTAAGTAATGTGTAGGTGAGGTAGAGGGAATGGTGAAATTTTGGCCTTGTGGGAAAAAATGCACTGAGGTAATCTTCTTAACTTTTTACTCAGTAGTTCTAGCACTCTGTGATGAGCCTTACCTGCACTGGTTACCACAATGGGATCACAAATAGTTATTTCTCTGTATTTATTAGCTAAAATTCTTTCTTTCTCTGCATAGATAGATACATTTATAATCACATACATAAACATGGATCAGAAATACACATAGAAGATAGATTTGTAAATACATAAACATAGATCAATAAATTTAACAATACAGAAGCACTAAATTGAATAATGAATCAAATCGGCCCAATATGGTATTATACTACATTTTAATAATCAAGAAAGAATTTCCTTTAATAATCAAGAAAGAATTTCACTGGAAGAAATGAATGAGTAATCTTTGTAACTTTGTGGGATTGAGGTTCTTAATGGTTTTGACATGGTAGGTCCTGTGAACAAAGTATCTTTGATACGAGCTGTACTCAGCAACTCAGCCCTGCGTGAGGCTGTCAGTAGGTAAGGAGAACATTTGTGTTTATTCGGTCTAAAATCTAAGAACCTGGAGATGCATATGAGGGCTTCAGGGGTTTAGGGTAAGGTAGGGCACAGGGGGACTGGGGATGCTATATCCATGTAGGATTTAAACCACATCACCAGGCATTGTACGAGTATTTATTCTGGGTAAAAGACTGTTGCAACTTTTGTTGCCATTTCCTTCTTGCAGCAAGTTTAGTCTTCCACTTTTTCTTTATTTATTCAGTTAAGAAAACTGACTACACACTGACTACTGTGTGCCTGGCCTGGAGGAAACTCTCCTCACACCTAAAACACTTATAGAGTCAAAGAGAAAAGCTCACATCAGTGAATTGCACCAAACCCCTTGTGTCAAGGTTTAACTCCATCTCTCTCACTTATGGTAACTTGCTCATTTGCATTCTGAAGCAAATTTGAGTGGCATTTTGGTTGTTCCATTTTTTTTTCCTGAGCTGTTCTTAACTGCCTTCAGCAATGAGTACCATCTAATTTCCAAACTACTTTTGACTCCAATATTTATGTTCACAAAGCACCAGAAAAGACTTTATGACATAGGTATAGCTCATTGAGCCCAGGACTAAATAGATGCTAGGTATGATAGCAATGTTAACTTTACAACTTTGGCGCAGGTAGGGAGTGGTGGCAGGGAGCAGGGGCGGGGGGTGCAGGGAGATGGGAAGGGATGGTAAGGGCAAACAAAGGAGGAGGCTACAATGCTTAATAAGAAATGTACTCATTACCTTATTCATGTAATTGTAACCCCTCTGTACAGTATTTTCACAATTAAAAAATAATGATAATATTTGGTACCAAAAATAACCTTGTACACATTTATTCTAACAGTAAGATCTTTGAATAAATTTTAGGTGCTTTCCCTTGCTTTGGTTGTTTCTCATTTTATGTGTGTGTGTGCTTGTGTGTGTGTGTGTCTGTCTGTCTGTGTATGTGTATGTCTGTGTGTGTATATTCATCAAGCTCATAGCTATTCTTGTATCATTTTCTCCCTCCAAAAAGTTCAGATCCTTATGGAATGAACAACATATTCCCAAGGCTAGTTTTCAAGTAATCAAACTAAATGGTTCTTCTTCAAGTTTCCTATGTATGAATCTCCTGCACTGTCCCTCCTATCCCTCCCGAATACTACCCCTTCCTTCCTAAAGCTCTTTACCTAGGGATTTTCAAATCTTATGACATTCAAGTCGTATTAGTCCCTCAATGGTCTGCTCAAAGTTATCTTTAGAGAGGAAGATATCTAAATCCAAACAATACTTAAGATTGTTGCTTCCTTCTTCAGATTCTTACAGCTCTGGCCTTTTTTCACATGCATATAATTAGGCTTATGAGTATTTAGCTCTTTTATACTGAATGCTATTGTGGTTCATTTACACTGAGTTTTATTGTTTTTCCCCCTGATGTGTAATAGCTGACCTCTCCCAAATATTCTTGGGACTTTCCCTGAAGATCAACAGGAACTGCCAAACCTATCTCATCTTTTATGTATGATATTGCTATTCTCGAGTCCTGTCTTCACAGGTTCTATGTTGCCCAACACTGCCAATCCATTTACTACCTCTACCTGTCAGAGATACTAGGTGCTGTGGTGTTTGCCTCCCATTGTGGTTTTTCCAGTGCCTCTTCTTTCACAGCCAACATGGTGAGATATTTTTGCAAAATGAAGATGAATGCATCTCCTATTTTCAATTACACTTGCGACTTCAGAACTGGGAAGTTTCAACTCATTGCTTTTTTTCTTACAGTCCTCCCTACCCCCAGATTCATCCCTGAAGAAATAAGTCCAAAGTTCTGGGTGGCTGGACCAGAAGGTAAACTGTCTTGGCAAACACTGTGTGCTCCACACATACCTTCCTTTGACAGCTGAAGCTTTGTTACTGATTAAATCTCTGTGGGCCTGCTACTTTCCTCATTAGACTGTGACTGCCAACAAGATCCTAAGGGCCATTAACAAAATGTTCTCTGTACATTAGTTTTCCAGGCATTTTTAAAGACATGGTTGAACCTCAACTCCAGGTATAACTAAGGCTCCTGCTGAGAATTCTACCTCATATGAGCATGACTGCGTAGGATGATTACTCAGGGTGTTGTTCAGGACCACAGTGCCTGAACAGTGTTCATACAATAAAACAATAATGTCTAATGCTATTGAGGACTATTTTTAGTGTTTATTATTCATTAGAGTTTATATTTATTGCAAGGAGATGGCTTTATTCTAGAATGTCAGTCATTATCTTCTATTTGTTCCTAAACCATCATTCTCAAACTTTCTCCACAAGCTCACTGTTCTAGAGGTTGACCTAGAAGAATTGGTTTGTGTGGGTTTGGTCTTTCAAAGACAATGGCAGGAGATCTGAGTGGGAGAAGAGGGAGGTATAGAAGCTATTCATTCCTGATCTCTTCACTGGGCTTCTCCTGGTTCAGGCCTGGCCCCTATTCTGAAAGTCACAGATCTTGGCAACATGACTTTCTTCCTTCTTGACATCTCTTATGTGTCCTTTCCCCCTTCATTCTAAGGGTGGTAATAACCTACTACCCCCAGGTGCCAGGGCCCTTTGCCAGACATGCTGTTTCCCTTGTACTAAGACATCTTCTTTGTAAATAATCACTTGGCTAAACCCTATTCTATTTATATTACTCTGAACAAGTCATCCTTATCTCTGGAATTCTGAATGCAAACTACATTAACTGGGATAACTGAGGCCCAAGGAGGATAACAATGTTGCTCAAGGGCTGGGAAGGTGGCTCAGTGGTAGAGCACTTGCCTTGCATGCATGAGGCCCTGGGTTCAATTCCTCAGCACCACATAAGCAGGGGGAAAAAAAGCCAGAAATGGTGCTGTGGCTCAAGTGGTAGAGCGCTAGCCTTGAGCTGAAGAGCTGAGGGACAGTACACAGGCCCAGAATTCAGGCCCATGACCAGACCTCCCCCCCAAAAAAAAATGTTGCTCAAGATCAAGACTCTGAACATAATGATAAAAGGTTTTACATCTAAGTCTGGATTTAGCCACCATGTTGTGTGGCTAAATCCACAATGTTCAGTGGATACAGTATTATCATTGTAGTCATATAGGTCAGGGCCCCAGATTGGTTCTATTTCTTAGTTACAGAATAACTTGGAAAAAATTTATTTTACTCATTTGGAATTCAGTTCCTAAATTTATGAGATAGGGTGCTACCTACCTCGGAATTATGAGGTGAAAATTGATATGCTAAGATATACACAGTACTAACATACTATTTGCTCTATAGTACATAATTACCATAATAGTTATTACTAAATTATTATTTACAACTGTAGTGTAAACAGGAAAAAAGCCTCAATTCCAGGAACACTTGTTTCATGTTAGCTATAGTTCCACTGACCAAAGTCATATGATGAAGGCCAGAGTCAGTTTGAGAGGTGAGTGCCCTGAACATATAGATACGGGAAGGAAATTATTAGGGGACCTCTTGCAAACAATCTACCACAGTGACATCTTTCTTCAAGATACTTATGGAAACAGTAATAGAACAGTAACTGTACTGGGAGGCTGGAACAGACATTGGTTGGGAATAGACAGACCAGCCTGCCTTGTGTGTTTCTTTCTGTTGGGTGTCCAAACATTCCCCAGGCAATATGGCCCGAGAGAACAAACAGAAGTCATCATAATCCTTCCTCCTGGCTGTTTGTTCTGTGGTGACAAGCACTGCTTTTCATAGTGCTGCTGAGCTGTTCTAGTGGAAGTCGGTGGAGGAAGGGAAAGGAGAACCAGCATGCTTCCTTTGGAACATCCTGGGTTGAAATGAAAGTCTATCTTTTCTGTGAGGACAAGTTGCAGTCTTGTATTTACATGACAGCTTCATAATTTAAATGATAATTCTTTTTTTTTGGTCCGGTCGTGGGGCCTGAACTCTGGGCCTGGGTGCTGTCCCTCAGCTCTTCAGCTCAAGGCTAGTACTCTACCACTTGAGCCACAGCACCACTTCCGGGTTTTTTTCTTTTTTGCTTATGTGGTGCTGAGGAATCGAACCCAGGGCCTTAGGCATGCAAGGCAAGCGCTCTACCACTGAGCCAACTTCCCAGCCCTAAATGATAATTCTTTAAAAACTTGCTGGTAAGTGAAAAATAAGCTTTTATGCTGAACTTGGTAGAAAGATGGGCAATGTGTAGTAAATAATGAGTTTCTTTTATGGGTACAAATCTTCCAAGTCTCATCTAAACTGTGACAAATATATGATCTGTATGTACTTCTTACCTCCTATAAAAATGCAAGATGACCTTAGAAACTATAACTACAATATAGGAAAGTGGTATCTGTCATTCAGGTGGAGTTATGATAAAGATAAATTTTTTTCTATTACTCCTCTATGGAGAAGATTCTAAGTTGATACACATCATATCCCTTACCCCTGTTTGTCACCAAGTAAAAACAAATAGCTTGTTTGAGTTTATTAGCCAAATATATTAACAATGTTTTATTAGCAAGGCTGTGCTCTTATTTAGGAATATAAATTTAGACTATTAGCCACATCTTAAATTATGATTTTTTAATCTCTATGTTGTCTATGAGCACAATATAAATTAGCTTTTGCTGGGTAACAAACCACTTCAAAATGGAGGAGCTTAAACTAGCAAACTTTTAATTTGTTATCCAGTGGGTCATCAGTGTGGAACTCACCCTGTTCATCCAGGTCTCTGCCCCCAGGTTTCACTCAACTGTTTTCAGTCAGCCAGGAGCTGAGGCTCACTGTTGCATGTCTGGTAGCTGGCTGCCTTTTAGCAAGTACAATGGGGGTAACTGGGTCATGTTCCACTTTGCATCCAGCAAACTGAATGTGGCTGATTCTCAGGATGGTGATCACAATGATCCTCAAAGCAGCACAGAACAAACCCCAAATGCATGAGTACTCTTTTGGTCTCTGCTGTGTTGTATTTACCATTGTCCAATTGGTGAAAACAAGTTATATTTAACAGGTTAAGCTTATAGTCAGCATAAAAGAGACAATTTCCCCCAAAGCATGTAGATGGGAAAGAATTATCACTGGCTTTTTGCAATCTACCACAGGACACAGTTCCAATATAATGTCTGTTACTAAACCAACATATGTATATTCATAGAATTTTCCAGAAATGAATTGCTTTTATAATTGGATTATAATAGTTCTGCTGAGAAAAATCATGAAGATATTTAATGTTATTTAAATACTGTGCTGAATTATTGCTTTTGATAGTTACTACTACTAATACAGTTTTTCATAATCACAATGATAAATGATCCATCATTATTAATAATTGGACATTAGAAGTTTCTTTAAGCATTAAGCTATGTATAGCTATGAACCAAGACCTTACTAGCATATTAAATTTCCTATTATACACATCTGTATAAGTGATTCTATATTCTGCTTTAACTGGAACTGGTTGTAAATGCAATGGAAAGATTAGTTTTCAAAAAGTCATATAATTTTACTCACTACTAAATAATCCAAACTGTTGTAGTACCATCTGTTAAGCAATCACATTAACCTGAAGCTGTATTACCAAAGCACTAAATGATTGGCCAACCTTTCTTCATTTCCCCAATGATTACAAAAGGATGTCTTTTTCAAATCGCTGTGGTGGGGGACATTCATTATTTATTTTGATTTAAAATAAAAGAGTTTATTTGAAGGGAGAGATTAAATTCCACATATTACATGTATATTGCATCTGTACCAATCATGCCTTGAGAAAAGAACAGAGCAGGATATCCTGTATAAAAAATGAATCTTTAAAGGCTATCTTAGGGAAATGAGAAACAGGTTTATGCTATGCTTGATAACATTATTTTATTTTCCAGAATAGAATCTGAGAAAATATTAAATGTCCACATGTAGTCATCAAAGGATAATTTTCATATCAAAGTTCAATGTGAATAGCTCATTAGTTCTTTGCTTGATCTGTTCTCTGACAATTAACTTGAAATCAAAGAATGAATAAAGTAAAATATAAGGACTATAGATCTTCAGCATAACTATTTGAAACCGTGTCAGACAAGGATGTCAAAGAAATAGAGGACAAGCTACTCTGACCAGAAGTAAATTGGCTTCTCTTACCAGGGCTGTCTTTGACTATCTACCTAACTCTCAACAGGATTTCCTTTGGTGTTCCAATATGGCTTGAACAACTTCTCTACTATCCCTAGGGGATATGGAAAGTAGATGCCGAGATTTCAAAATACAGAAAAAGATTTGAGATGATCCCAATGAGAATTCATTGTAATGGTTAACCATTAGCATCTACTGACATAGCAGGTATCCGTTCGTCATATATTATATTCATGCAGTGGTGTCACTTGATAGTATCTGCAGATATTTGGGGTTGTAATAATTCTAGGATGAGGGGCTGCTGCAGAGCAAAGCTGAGCAAAGACCAAAGGCTGTGATGCCTCTGCAGCCTCCCACTAGTACACAGGCTGGGGACTACCCTTTATAAAACAGGATGACCCCTGAGGCCTGGGGGACATTTCAGATCTAAACTACAGCAATGTCTTCCTAAACTGGTATCTAAATTATCCCTCGACACTATTAAAATTAGGTACAACATTCCACATACTGTCACTATATAAATTCAACATGGATCATAATATTTTCCTTATTGTTTTGTTCACTTTTTATTAAGTCTTTGAGATCTCTATTCAAATTTACATCATTCTTTTAAGGGCTTCCTAGAATTTCCTAATGCATTTGTGTTACCAATTTTCTATTTTATTTTATGGTAAAGACGCTGTACAGAGGGGTTACGGTTACATGAGTAAGGCAGTGAGTACATTACTTGTCAATCATTGTTACCCCTTCCAATCCTTGTTGTTGTCCTACTATCCCTTCCCCCCACCTCCCACTCTCCTCCCCACCCACTCTATCTCCCTACCAAAGTTGTAAAGTTCGTTTCCAATATACTGTCCTGTGGGTATCCTTGTTGCAATGGGTCATCCTGTGTCCTTGTTTCAGTGTTTTGTTATTCCCCTTCCCGTCCCCAGATTAGACATATGTATATTAAAATACAGGGTACCAAAATCAACTACAGTGACAACAGGGAATTCAAATTTACATCATTCTTTTAAGGCTTCCTAGAATTTCCTAATGCATTTGTATTGCCATTTTTTTTAAATTCTTAGTTATTTAGGAATTTTTCTCAAAATTTTTTCTCAAAAATATCTTTTAATATACCCTATTGCTGCAATCTTAACTTTTAGAAGTAGGACTGAAGGGAGGTGAAGGGTAAACAAAGGAGGAGGCTGCAATGCTTGGTAAGAAATGTATGCATTATCCTGCCCATGTAATTGTAACCCCTCTGTACAGTATGTTCTCAAATAAAATAAAATTTATTTAAAAAAAAAAGAAAATACACATTTGAAATTTAAATGGCTACATCTAAATCAATTGCTATGAAGACTTTTAACAACTTACACTTCCATTGGAAATTGGGAGATGTCTTTTATCAATACTTTGACAATTAGGAATTGTCAAGTTAAGTCTTAGTTTTCAAGATTTAGTTGTTAAGACTTTATTGTCAATTAAGTCACTTAAATTTTGTCAGTTTGACAGGCAGAAATTAATTTTATTATTATTTTGTCATTTGTATTGGAATGTTATTGATTTTATTGAACTCTTTGCATGCTTTAGATATCAGCTGTGTTTTATGTGTTTATAAAAATAATCTATGATTAAAGAGAGAATTACCATAGGATCCATCAATTTCACATCCATGTGTAAACCATCAAAAAACAAAATCAGAGACTTAGAGATGCTTAGTGATCAGTGTCCATAGCAACCTTATTCATAACAGGCAAGAGGTAGAGTAGTACAAATGTCAACTGACAAATGAGCAGATTATAAACAAATATGACATGTGCATATGAGAAATAGTATTTAGTTGTAGGTTAGATAAGAAGGAAATTGTGACATACACTACACTATGGATGAACCTTTATGACATTGTGCTAAGTAAGATAAACCAATCACAGGAGGACAAATGTTGTAAGACACCACTAATAGGACATAACTAGAGTGAAATTTACAAAGATGAAAGTACAGCTATAGTGGCTATGAGGTGGGAAAAAATGGCATTATTGATGGGGTTAGTGTAGGAAGAGGAAACAATAGTGACATTCCCAATCATGTGATGTACACTTAAAGATGGTCAAAATAAAAAATTTTGTAGTATGAATACCATAATAAAAATGGAGAAAATTATGTAATAAATATATTAATTTGAATGAGCATAGATAATTAAATAAGAATCATATAATATTTTCTCTTACTGTTAGCACTGTTTTGTCTGTCCAGTAATTTAGAGTGCTATTTAATTAACTTATTTATGTATAACTTATTATTTTAAGTAGTTGTACAAAATTGACTTGACATGTCAATTTGTGAGTACATACATCTAGAGCAGTCACCCCTTCCATCAATCTCCTCCCTCATACTCCTGATCACATCGACTTGATAACTATAACCTATATGACTGGTAGGATAAGACCACAGTATCTGTTGTTTTTTTTCAACTATTTTTCACAGATTGTCAGTATCTATTTCAAATGAATCTTAAATCAATTAATTCACTTCTGTTGTTGATTTTTAGTACTGCTGTGCTAGTTGTGGTACCTCATGACTAATCCCAACTACTCTAGAGACTGGGAGGATCATGACTGAAAGCTAGCCTAGGGAAAACAGTAGCAAATTTCCAGCTTAACAAACTCACCTAGCATGATGGCATGCACCTGAGATCTTCCTGGTAGCAAAATCCTTTCTGGTGGGAGGATCATGGTCTGAGGCCAGCCCCAGACAAAAAGCAGGAGAGTCTATCTGAAAATTAACTGAAGCAAAAACATACCTGGGAGTGCCTCAAGTTTAGAACACCAGCTAGCAAGCATAGGCCCTGAGTTCAAATCCGAGCACACCAAGAAAAAGGAATACACACACACACACACACACACACACACACACACACACACACACACACACACACACACAGGTATGTACATTTGGGAATTTGTATTATGTTATTCTTAGTTTTCTAAGTCGTTATAATTATTCTTGCTGCTAAAAGCTTTTGGAAGTTTTGTGCCTAAAACCCTTCTGCAGCTTTACAAAATCTCATTGTATAGTAATTCTTCAAGAGCAGCAAATGCAAAACTACTTTTTCACCTGTCCGTGTTCTCCATGAGGCTGTGTATTACTGTTCATTAATTTTGCCTTCATTTGGAGGGAAGGTTTAATTTTTATGCATTAAAATTGATTTTTGTTCCTAATGAAATGAAATAATGATAATTCAAATACACAATCTGTTTTCCGATTAAACAAGCACCCACAATTGAATCTCTAACGTAAAAGCTCTGTCAGGACATTCTTTTACTTTAAGCAATCTAATTATTTTAACCTAATTTGTATGGCGAATGGATTTTCATACCCACCAAGAAAAAGTAATTTTTACAGGAGTTAAAAAGGTAGGGCAGGACTAATTTTAAACAGACATACAACCCCGTAAGGAGGCTATAGTACCACATTTCTGGTGCCACAGTTAATCCTTGTTTTTCAAATATCCTTTGAAAGCTTCTGCACGGTAACCATGAAAATGAGATAACTCAATGCCTCTGAGGATGAAACTTCTAGTCCATGGTGAGTGTTTCCAAAAGGCACCTGTACTTTCCAACAAGTGTGTGACTTTCCTCTTCCAAACCAGCCTACTACCTCCTGTCTCCTCACCAGAATCCTACCTACACTTTTGAAAGGACTCACTCATAGAGGAATCTAATGAGATGCATCTCTCAGGTATTCAGATGACCTTTCCTTAATAAAAAGTGACTTTTTAAAAAGTAAATTATAGAAATTCAGCTAATTACTATTTTTTGTACCAGTACTGGGACTTGAACTCAGGTTCTTTTACTTTTTTGCTCAAAGATGGTGCCAAAACACTTGAACCCCTTGTCCACTTTTAGATATCTGCTGGTTAATTGGAAATGAGTCTCTCAGATGCCTGTGTTAGCTTTGAACCTGGATCCTCCTGAGTTAGCTAGGATTATAGGTACAAATTAGCAATGCCCAGCTCAGCAAACTTGGAAACTTTTTGGCAAATGAATCCTTGGCCATCAATAAAGTGGGCCTAGGCCTGATTATCTGGTGATTTTTTGGTTTTCATTTGCTTTTGGCAAATGAAGTTTTGGAAGTTTAATAGCCTCTGTCTCTCTCTCTCTCTCTCTCTCTCTCTCTCTCTCTCTCTCTCTCTCTCTCTCTCTCTCTCTCTCTCTCTCACATATAATGTCTGTGTGCACATTGATGGACATACATCTTGCACTCTGCCCTTCCTTCCTTTGTAACACAACAGCCCTTTGGTGACAGCTTTTAGTTTATAACTGCTAGTCACTTATGCATCAGAGCTCCGTAATGCTAAGCAGCTCTTCCTGCAATTTCATGACTTCATTGAGGACAGAGCCTCTGCCTTCCTCACCTTAGTCTCCTCTATGTCTAGTCTAGTGCAGCGCCTATGACTCATAAGAACAGTGAAAAACAAATAAATGAAACCAAGTCTCTCTGCTCAGATACAACACACATTTATTTTTAATTTCTCTTTCAAAGGAAGAATGCCAGATCCATAATGTCTTGGAAAAAAAAAAGATTGTTGGCATACATGTATCTTTCCTGGAATGCGAATTTAACATTTGCATAGAAGGCACATGAGTTTGTGTGACTGGCAGGGGGCAGAGACTGTCCATCTTGATGAACAGCAACAACTAGAGCCTCAGCAACCTGAGGCTTTTCCATCTCCTCTTCACACTCCTCCAGTTCTGCTCCTCATGTTCAAGTACGCTTGTTCTGAATGGAGGATTTGTGGGTGTGGATACACCCACACCAGACAAAGAATTTAGAAGAAGTATACGGTGACCGAAATACACATGCACACATGCACACTCATAGTGCGCACGCACACACACACACACACACACACACACACACACTGTACCTTATATCACCCTGAGGAATTCCTGGCACAGATTCTTGCTGATGATTTGAGCCACAGTCTGAGTCATGTCTGCTTGTCTGCTTGTAGGAAAGTGATCTTCATTTATTAGCTGGAGCCTTGAATGAAGGGTGGCGGGGACTTTGTCTTCCTAGTTCAATATCTGATGTCTTTGTGCTGCCTTTCTGCTCTCTGCAGACTGAGTGGCTGGAAAAGGATGCCCAGGAGAGGGAGAGGAATGCTGAGGCAAAGCAATCTGAGTGGATGAAAGGCTTCCTACTGTAACTAATACAACTCTTTAACACCAGCCTGGGGGAAGTTCTGAATGCCACCTCCACTTTCCCACCTTACCAATGCTGCTAGGATACAGCCACATACAACATAAATTGAAAAATATATATATAACCAGCATAACACTTGGAAGTAAAGATGCGAGTGAGTTGTAATATCTCCTTGGACACTGTAAGTTCTGTGGAGATACTTTTAACAGATATAAAGGCAAAGATTAACTTCCTTTTATAACCAATTCTTTGGCATTCTGACAAGCGTTGTTTCCAAATAAATTCATCCTCATGGAATCAGGATAATAATAATAAAAAAACAACTGAAGCTACTATGCAGTTTTGATTAGTGATCCTCTTCCCAAAGTATGATGATTATGAGAAAAAGTAAAGAATTGTCAAAATTGACTGCTCCTGGTGCATAGCAATGGTTTGTTAACTTTTGTGCATGGAAGTGTTTGATTTGAAATAATCAGAGATAGTACAGATGGAATGTCACCATTATCAGAAAGCCAGTGGGAAGGATTAAGCCAAGGTGCCATTTCATCACATTCTTTAAAAAATACAAACATACATAATGTCTGGCTTGTGTTCTTAAAATACCTTAGCATTCTAAAGTTATTAAGTATACTTAATATGAGAAGTGACAAACTTATTTAATGAGCAGATGCTCTATAGATAATGTCTAGATGAAGGAGTGACCCGCATTCTTTAAATTCAGTAATGCTTCTGCCTTGTTAGAATTATTTGATCACAAAGTAGGGCAGGGTGGCATGTTACATTTCACTACTAGTTCTGAAAAAAAATATCAGAAAATAATAGCTCTAAGGTATGTAAAGGGCTAGCAGAGCAAACAGGTATTAAATCTTTTTCTATAAATATACATGTTTGTGAATAAGCAGAACACTTCACGAGGGACATGAAGATAAATGCTACTAGTGAATGACCGTTGACCTCTTTTCCCTTTGCATTCTTTTGGAATTTTGATTATGTCCAAGCATTTTCTACTGAGAATTCATCTTTAAAAGTTCTAAGCAAATGAGTCTACCTTCCCATCATTTACAAATACCTCACCCCAAATAAAAGTCAATCAAATAAAAACTAAAGTCAAAACTGGACTGGTGTTCTTTGCCCTTCCTCAACTTTTCTCAAATATTTGATGTTGCTCAGTGCAGGTGGCTCACACCTGTAATCCTAGCTACTCAGGAGGCTGAGATCTGAGGATCACGGTTCAAAGCCACCTAGGGCAGGAAAGCTCATGGAGACTCTTATCTCCAACTAACCACCAGAAAACTGGAAGTTGCACTATGCCTTAAGTAATAGAGTGCTCACCTTGATATATCTATATCTATCTATATCTGTCTGTCTATCTATCTATCTATCTATCTATCTATCTATCTATCTATCTATCTATCTATCTATCTATCTATCTATCTATCTATTATCTGATGTTATTTGAACTTAGAAAAGAGTATGATGTAGGAGCAGTTATTTTCTGAATATAACCATGAAAACACATTCAGCTAATGAAAAAGAATAAAAAATTATGTCAATGCATTCACAGCACCAACTAGCATAAAAAAATAACACTACTAGGAAACACTGGCTCATGATACTTAGGAGACTGAGATCTGAGGATCTTGGTTCAAAACGAAACCAATTAAGCACCAAAAAACTGGAAGTGGAGCTGTGGCTTATGTGGTAGAGCACTAGCCTTGAACAAAAAATTTTCAAGAACAGCACCCAAACTCTGAGTTCAAGCCCTCTAGGGTCAACATGAATGAATGAGTAAATGAATGAATGAATAATACTATAAAAGAACATTACTGATACTTTACAGATGGAAAGGCCAATGCTGGACAGTCAGAGTAATTTGCTTAAGATCACAGATCTACTACTTGAGATAAATTACAGTAACATTTTTGCTTTGTGGTAACTTAAACAATTCTTTCTAGAACCTATGGCTGGGAAGATTTACAAGTCATTTGCAATAATGTACAATTTTAAACATGAACGTCTTTTAGGGAGGAATGTTTGACATGCTCAAAAGGCCATTTGTGCTGTCATCAGCATGCTTTAAGCAGTTTGTAATTCATAGTAGCCTTTTATGTCTTCAAGTATTCCTTTGAAATATATTGAAGTAATTTCACTGAAAATGACCCTTTTGGAAATGAGGCCTCTGAGAATGGTAAAACATTTCTGGCATTTTAAATAGACTGCTTTTGTAGTGGCAGTTAAGTAGTTTAGTATATCATTGCCTAACAAATTACTACCAACTTAGAGCCTTAAATCAACATCCATTGATCATCTCACTGTGAGAGAGTGAGAGTGAGAAGTCTAGGCAGTGTGGTTGGGTTGTTTGTCCAGGGTCACACAAGGCTGGAATGAAGGTGTCAGCCATGATTTACTTTCATGCATACGTACATACATACATTCATGTATATTCATATATATATTCTCATATTCATAGACATATTCTCATTTGCACCAGCTCTTCCACATAGCTCATGTAATTGTAACAAAAGTCAGTTCCTTGTGGTTGGAAGCATGAAGTCCCTATTTCCTTGCTGGTTGTCACTGTAAGTCCCCAGAGTCTACTTGAATTCCTTTGCATATGGTCTGCTCCAATTTTCAAAGCAAGAAACAAGGACTCCCCTTTCAGTTGAAATCCCTTACTCAGAAAGAGCCCAATTTTCCTAAAGGACTCACCTGACTAGGTCAGGCCCACACCAATAATCGTCATATCTTAAAGTTAAGATGTTAATTATGACTGCCAAACCTCTTCACAGAAGCAAATTGGTGAATGCTCAGTTGAATAACTGGAAGATGATATATGTACAGTACCTGGGCATACATATAGCATGGATATCTCCATCACCATCACTAAAGCTGTCCCTAAGAGCTGTCCTTTTCCCTAACAGCATCTTTTCACCAAAAATCAAAGCAAAGGATGCATTACCATTTCACTCTATTCATACAGTTTATATTAAAATTCCATGTGAAATTTTACTGAGTGCATTTGGGTGCAGGAGAATTTAGTATCCCTCTCTCCACTTGGTTGTTTGGATAATGGAGGCTCAGGGGAATGAAATTATGAGCCAAAGCCACATGATTTCCTGCTTTCCATATTCCAGGTCCAAGGTTGCTAATAGATAGCAGGATTTGAGTTCTGCAATGTTTTAAGTGTTGCTATTTCTTAGTTAAGTTTCAGATTTCAGAATTTCTAGAACATTTATATTTTTTCAAACCTGTAGACAGCTATTACAGAGATCTTCCTGCAACATGGATCATGATAAAGAACTCTCTTTACATCAAAAGTACTAGCTTGTGCAAAACATTTCTATACATTTTTTTTCTACAGGGACTCTTTTTTATGGTAAGCAAAGAGTATGGAGGTTCCTCAAAAGACTTCACATAGAACTCCCCTATGACCCAGCAATCCCACTTTTGGGCATTTACCCAAATGTTTACAAACAAGACCACACTAAAGCTACCA
Organism: Dipodomys merriami; assembly: GCF_024711535.1. NCBI lineage: Eukaryota > Metazoa > Chordata > Mammalia > Rodentia > Heteromyidae > Dipodomys > Dipodomys merriami. Next base: position 31,571,390 of record NW_027202715.1, on the reverse strand, counting down.
GCACAACTATGTTTATTGCAGCATTATTTACCATAGCTAAGATATGGAACCAACCCAGATGCCCCTCAGTAGATGAATGGATCAAGAAAATGTGGTATATATACACAATGGAATTCTATGCCTCCATCAGAAAGAATGGCATTGCCCCATTTGTTAGGAAATGGAAAGGCTTGCAAAAAATTATATTAAGTGAAGTAAGTGAAGCCCAAAGAAACATAGGTCCCATGGTTTCCCTTATTTGCATATATATAGGTATGAGTCAAGCAGAAAAGGTCAGATAATGTGATGTTAGGAAAATGAACCCTTAAATATGTATTTTAATGTTTTCGTTTCTTTCATGCATGTGTTTCTAACGCATTTATAAGATTATTTCTTTGTTGCTTTGTATGTCCCTCCCCCACAGTGTAACCCCCGCTTTCACTATATTTGATGTCAGTATAACATGTGGAGGAGATGGGGACAAACAAGTCGTTTAAGGATTCAGGTGGACCTATTGCAACAATGAGAAGTACAAAATGTCATGTCAAAACCAGCTTTACAATGTCGGTGTGGGGGGGGGGAGGGGGGTGTGATTGGGTGGGGGGGAGGGGGGAGGCTGGGAAGGGAGGTGAAGGGTAAACAAAGGAGGAGGCTGCAATGCTTGGTAAGAAATGTATGCATTATCCTGCCCATGTAATTGTAACCCCTCTGTACAGTATGTTCTCAAATAAAATAAAATAAAATATAAAAAAATAGCTTTAAGTATTGTACAAAGGACTTACCATTCAACAAATTGGTTTATGAACACAATGTATTTTGGTCAATGTTACCCCTTCCATCATTCCTCCCAGTCCGTCTCAACCTTCCCTCTCCCCTCAATTTTCTTAATGTTGCATGAATGCATTAAGATATATGACTGCATTATCCTCCCCTTTACTCTCTTCATTCATCTTCCTCCCTCTTTTTAAGCCCTCCATCCACATTTCAAATACCTATTTCCTGGTAATCATTTAGTTGGACCGAGCCATGTGAATTCTCCCCTGAAAGTGCCGTATTTCAGTTAATATATTGTGTATACTTGCATACAACTTGGAAGTGTTTACTAGTACATTTATACATTAGTTCTAGATTCTATATATGAGAGAAAACATTCATCTTCTGTCTCTCTGTGTCTGACTTCACCTAACTTGATTCTTTCCAGGTCCATCCATTTCTTTGCAAGTGATGTAATATCATTCTAATGGATGTGTAAAATCCCATTGCACATGTGGTATATACATATGTACATTATATGTATGTGTGTGCATATATATATATACATACATACATATATATATATATATATATAATGTTTTTCATCCATTCCTCCATTGAGGGCATCTCTGTTTGCATAACTTGGCTATGGTGAATAGGTCTTTTAATAATAATAATAATAATAATAGCTATCATGCTGTATGTGAATTCAACAACAAGAATATAACCAATTTTGAAGTTTTTAAAGTGAAGAGAATATTTCCTTGGCTATTTTCATGTGTTGTATGGTGGGTAGTGATAATGTTGGTGTGTTTCTGGATCTGGTAAGCCTTTATCTTTCTTTAGCTGTAATGCACCCCATCATCAACACAGTGTGGTTGGTCTCAATGAGAAATATTAAAGTCACATCTGATAACATACAGAATTAACAGAAATAGTTCATGCTTCCATCAATATTTTGAAAGTATAAATCTATATGAGGCCAACTAAACTCTACCTTATCTCAGTCTTCTTTTGACATTTTAAACCAAGCTGAGTGAACAAACAATTTCAAAATGCTCCACAGGAAAAATGGAACCCCATAGCCTCAGTGGAGAAGTTGAAGGTGAAATGAACCCTAGGCAATTCATAATTTTGCAACTGAGGAAAATGAATCCTCAAAAGCCTATGTGGACTCAGCTTGAGAGGTGACAGCATATGTGTTTCAGTCTTTCATAAGACTTTGGTCTGGCTTATCTTTAGTCTGGATCTTTGAAACATAAGCCAAGCCAATGTGTCAGTGTCCAGTGTTAGCTCAAGGGATGGAGGTATGGAGATTTCCACATGCCCCATGGTAAATGGAGCAATCATTCATGTGAACTTAGACCAATGACACATTTCCGGTGGAGAGAGGAATATATTATCAGTGTTATATTTACATATTTTAGAAAACAGAGATAATGAAAACCAGATCACTCTTATGTATTATTATTTTAAATTTTCAAGTAAGATTATTGTCCTCCCATTGCTTGAGAGTGATATTGACCTTGATTAGACATTAGGAGCCCCTTAAGGACTACTTACATCTTTCAGTTTTTAGTTCCTTAGAAAGTGTTCCTCAGAAGTGAGGAGAAAAGAGGAGAGGGGAGAAGGGAGGGGAGGGAAGAGGAGGAGGGAGGTAGAGCAGAGGAGAAGGGAGGAGAGGGGATGAAAGGAGAGTGGAAGGAAGGAGAGGGGAGGGGAGGAGAGAAAGAGAGACAGAAAAAAGAGAACAGAATCATAACATTAGAATGCACATATTCTTTTAGTATAAAAACATTTGACATTATATATGCAATGCACACCTCTTAAAGTATCATAAGGGAAAAGAGTCTTTGGCATAGAGATTGCCTATCAGAAGGCAGAATCCTGGGAACTCCTCTGGGGTTATATGGGGTGTATACACAGTGTGTCCAATGAAAACAGACGTTTTAGTTCTGTGTGTCCACTGGCATAGACAAGTACAAAAGACTTTGTACATTTAAGGTAGAAGCAGTGCTATTGCAGATTGAGACAAATCTGGGCAACATTAACAAGGAAAATTACCTAATCTGAGTAAGCATCAGGTTATCCCTCTAGAAGAGAGAATTGAATACTTGTTTTTACTTTAGAGACTTACCATGGAGATTAAAATCAGTCAGTGACATACTTAGCTCTGTGCTCAATATCTTAAACAATCAATAGTCAACAGCACTACTACCATCATTGTCCAGTGTCTAAATGATCAATTTTTTGCTCTGATATGAAATTCTTCATATTTTATGTTTTTCTGCAATAAGAATTCTTTTTTTAAATAAGTTTTTTAGTGTGAAAATACCATACAGAGGGGTTACAATTACATGAGCAAGGTAATGAGTACATTTTTTATCAAGCATTGTTACCTCCTCCTTTGTTTTTCCCCTACCATCCCTGCCCTCCCATCTCCACGACTACACTCCCTCCTCACCCCCACAAAGTTGTAAAGTTCGTTTTTCAACATAGCATTTTGTACATCTCATTGTTACAATGGGTCCACCTGTATCCTTATTTAAAAAATTTGTTTTTTTTCTTCCCTTCCCCAAACTATACCAACATCAAATACAGTGAAAACAGGAGTTATACCGTGGGGGAGGGACATACAAAGCAACAAAACAGTCACCTTATAAATACGTTAGAAACAAAAGCTAGAAAGAAAAAAACCACTTGTGTCCTTATCATGGGGTTCATTTCACCTAACATCATCTTATCTGACCTTTTCTGCTTGTCTCAGACATATACTAGTTATTGCAAATAAGGGAAACCATGGGACCTATGTTTCTTTGGGCCTGGCTTACTTCACTTAATTTTTTCCAGTAAAAATTCTGAAAGTAACTTTAATTTCATTGGATTTTAGCAAAATTTTCCAAGGGCACTAGATGGCGACCTTCTCCTTTAAGAAAACAAAACAAAAGCCAAAGCCTGAAGTTTTGTTAATATTTCTGCTCTGTCACTATTCCTGCTGCAAATTTAGAAGTCAGCGTCAAGGGACAAGTCACAAATTTGAGTACTGGGCCATTAGAATCCTAGTGCTTGTAGATTTTCAGATTTCAAGCTGGAAATCACCATCCTGCCATGGGGAGCTCTGGACCCAAATTTCTATCCCTGTGAGAACTTGGATTTCATCATTGGGATCTCATTTCTGTGGGACAAAGGGTGAATCAGTGCAACAGTGATACTCACTAGACACTACAAGGGTGTGAGGAGAAAAGGAGGGAGTGGGAAACACTTTAAAAAGAAATGTACTCATTACCTTACAATGTTACTGTAACCCCTCTGTACATCACTTTTACAATAAAAATTTTTAAAGGATCTCATTTCTTCCTCTGTGATATGGTTGGATTAAACTATATTCAAATTTTGATACAGCTCTATTCTACTCTGGTTTTAATACTTCAAGTTTTTTTTTTAAATTCTACCAGGTGTCTTTTCTCATGCTGTTCTTGTGTTCTAAATTAAATATTTTTAGGCCACCAATAGACCCATTTTAATGTCACCAAATATCAATGGTATTTAAACCAAAGCAGTCTTCTTTAAAAATAAGTTTTATTTTAGAAGATATGGATAGATTTAGTTTTGAAGTGTGTGAGAGAGAACAAATGAATGAGAGAATTTGGTAAATATTCTGCATTCTTTTTAATGTGCAGGAGAACCAAGTTTAAAAACCTGTTTTAAAAAACCATGTAAGAGTCATTTAAAGACTGTAATAGTTTTTTATAGGTAAATTTGAAGCTATTTGTCAGATTCGTAAATGGTGAGAAAATTTTTTCCCTAAGGTATTATTTTTATAATATATTTTTATTGTAAATATACTGTACAGAGGGGTTACAATTTACATGAGTAAGGTAATGAGTCCATTTCCTATTGATCATTATTATTTTTCCCCTACCATTCCTTCCCTTTCCACCTTCCCAATAATTTCCTCCCCCCCAAAGTTGAAAGTTTGTTTTCAACAGAGTGGCCTGTACTTCTCATTGTTACAATAGGTATCAATTACTCTGACTGTTTTAATGTAGTAGATTAAGCTGTTCACACACAGAAGCAACAGAATAGGAATCATCAATGATCCAGAAAATCCTCCTTCTCATCTGAGTTGATGTATCCATATGTGGATATGCATGCCATCAAAGAATTCAGATAGATTTTATAATAAATTTCATCTAAAACAATCAAACAAGCAGAACTCATAGTAAACAATAGAGTAATCTCCAAAAGAAAATATATTTTAGACTTTATCTATAAACCAAAGCAAATGGCTGCTTTTAATTTAATTTTTACTTGTTCCCAAGTAGAGCCATTTCCTCCCCTAAGTAGCCAGTAATTATACATCGGTTTGTTTTTAAAAAGGAAAGTTACTATTTCAGAAAAAATCTTTTTATGTCTTAATCACAGCTCTTAAAAAAATCATAGTCATTTGTTGAACTACCTGAAGAAATGTCCCCCCTTATACAACAAATCGTGATCGCTGTTGGGGGAAAATGCTGTCTGTGGCACAAGTACATATGATAGAAGTGTAGGAATTTCAGACATTCAAGCTCAGAGGCACAGAACAATCCCTTTAACGCGGGGTAGGTGATGGATATGGGAGGCCTGGAGAACTAAGCTGACCCCTGACGTAATTTCTCCCCCAAAGTGGAACTGAGAGGGTGACCCAGCAGTTTTTAGCAGTGGCCAGTAGCTGCTTCAGAGCCCTGAACGATGATCAATACACACGATTGAACTGTAGTACACAAAACAAAGCCTAGACTCAAAAGCCTTTACAAGCAACTCTAGGTCTCCCTCTTTTCCGAAAAACACTTGGCTCCTTACCACATGTTCACCCAGTTCCTCCAACAATTTTAGTTCACAATCGGCCAGTCAGGTATTATACTGGAAAACGACAACAAAAACTTGGAGCTGCCAGTAACCTGCCATTCTGATTACTTAGCAGTCCCAACCTCAAGACTTCATAGTCAGAAACGCACGCGCGCGCACACACACACACACACACACACACACACACACACACACACACACACACACACACACACACACACACACACACACACATTTTCAAATACACCCAGACTTCCAGAGCAGAAACAAAAGCAAAAAACAAAAACAAAAACTCACAAAGATGAGTTTATGCAGGTTGTTGTGTAAAGACAGTTTAATATTTATGATCTCTCTCTCTCTCTCTCTCTCTCTCTCTCTCACACACACACACACACACACACACACACACACACACACACACAAGCACACACTCTTTAGGATCCAGTTACAAGCACTGCGTCATCCCCTAGATCACATGGTAATTGTTGCTATTTCAAGGATCCAGTGGCAAGGAGCTCTCCCCCTCCCAACACTCACACACCCATCCCACCCCCTTCTTTGGGGCACAGAACAGCATGGAAGGGTGATCCTCGTGTGATGGGAGTGAGCCCAGACTCTGATCCAACCCTCTGCTACAAACTGGGCTCTCGGTGGGGCGGCGCGCGCGCGCGGGAGCGTGTGTTCTCACGGAGTGATTGGGAAAGGGGGACGGGGAGGGGGGTCTCAGGGGAGGGCGGGCAGCTCTAATTGGTTTCTCAATGAAAGATAATCACCTATTCCCTGGAGAGGCTAGGGATTAGCACTCTGCCTCTGGTCTCCATCGCTTTTAGCCGTCTCATCCTCCTCCCCTCGGTGCTTTTTAGTCCGTTCAGCAGAAGTGGATCGAAGCTAGCGGCTCCTGGCACCCGCAGTAGGGACAGCTCTCCGGGGCGCTCCTCCACTTAGCGCCCCATTCACTCCCTCTCCCGCTCCGCGCTCGCCATCCCGCCCGCCCGCGGGTCGTCCCAGCCGCCGCGCCGCCCCAAGCCACCGCCCGGGGGGCGGAAAAAAAGTTTCTTCGAGGGGCTCCGGGGAGGGGAGCAAAATGAGCAGCGAGCTGGAGGAAGACTTTGCCAAGATTCTCATGCTGAAGGAAGAGAGGATCAAAGAGCTGGAGAAGCGGCTGTCGGAGAAAGAGGAGGAAATCCAGGAGCTGAAGAGGAAGCTCCACAAATGCCAGTCGGTGTTGCCGGTGCCCTCCACCCACATCGGCCCCCGGACCACCCGGGCGCAGGGCATCTCCGCCGAGCCGCAGACCTACAGGTCTTTCCACGACCTCCGACAGGCATTCCGGAAGTTCACCAAATCAGAAAGGTAGGCGCAGGGCGCGGCTCGGTAAGTGGACCGCAGAGGCCACCGGGGCTGGTCCTGGGCCGAGGTTCACGATCGAGGGGACAGCGGGGTCGGGGCGGGGGGGGGAGCGGAGGTCTTGGGGATCCAGGGGCCCCCGGGGCTGGAGCGTGCCGGGCGCCCCACGCCCGCGCCGCGCCGCGCGGAGTGGGACGTGTTTATTTTTATTTCTGCCCATCACGTGCTGTGCTGGTCTCCGCCGGGGCTGGGAAAGGCGAGCTCTTCGGGGAGACGCGCCCCTGTGGCGTGGGGCGGGGTTGGGGGGTGGGAGGGGGTGGGGTGGAAGGATGGTGGAAAGTTTTCTCGCGCTTTCGAACTTGGTCCATTCTGCGCGGGGCGGGCGGTCTGTCTGACTTTCCTTTGTGCGCCCGGATAGGAGGCGGGGGTGGGGTGGGGGTGGGGGTGAGATGTCCATGCTGTGTCCACCCCGGGCCTTGCAGTGTCCCAGAGGCGATCCTGGGGAATCGGGCTGCCAGGCAGCCTCGCCTGAGACTCCTCCAGAGGGAGCAGAAGTCTGGACAGGGTCGAGTTCAATTTAGGGACTAAACTTGTCCAGAGCTCGAGCTGTACTGGAAGGGCTGTGAACCAGTGCAGGGCGGGTCACGGGCTCCCTCCTCCCCCCCCCCAAAAAAAAGGGGGGAAAGAGGGAGGCTTGCTCACAGGGTCACTTTGAAGGCAGTTGTGATGTCACCAAGAAATTGCCCAGAAACCCCACCTCTGGGTGCTCATCTGCTCGGCTCTTCCAGAAGGCAATTCTAGTTTGCATCGAGCCTAGGTGACCTTGCACCTGAAGCAGGTTTGGGATTTACTGCTCAGCCCAGACCCAAGGTGGACCCTGCGATCTCCACGTCTGTCTGAATCCCTTCCCGGAAAAGTTGGGGTAGGGAGTGAGGGCGGGCTGTTTCTCTGGGCGCCTTCAGGCGCCTTCCTCTCCTTCTCCAGGGCATTTTAAGAGCCAAATCCTGCCAGTTCAAAGTCGGGTGTCGTTCCTACCGGGTGTGCAGAGGAGGCTTGGGAAGATTTTGGCCCAAAGTAGGAAGCTTTTGCACTCCATTCGACGCCTTCTCCGGCGAAGGCTGATCGATTGGCTGAAGCATTAAAGCTCCTCTGGACATTAGGGAGAGGAAGTGCAGACTCCAAAGCCCATTACTGGCTTTTAAGTCTCTGGGAGAGCACGGACGAAAATGCATTTCTGAGGATATTGAATATTCCATTAGGCGTGTCTTCATGCCCGCCTACCTTTTTACCCCTTTGCTCTTCTTAGAGCCCTTGCTGTCTGGCTTTGGGGCTCTCCCGGGACTCCTAAACTCTTGCACCCCGCCCCCTTAAGCTCTCTTACTTTGAAGACCAGATCTTCTAAAGACCAGCTCTTCTAAATTTTCTGGATTCCCATATCTCCTTCCCAGCTAGGTCCAAGACTCTCCAAAGCCCCCCTACGCCACAATCCCTCCATGTGTCCCTGTAGACTCTCTAGTGTGCTCATTATGAGGTGTGTGTGTGTGTGTGTGTGTGTGTGTGTGTGTGTGTGTGTGTGTTGTGTTGGGGGCGGGGGAAGCAAAGGCCCAGTTTAAGAACCAGTAGATAATGCAGAGTTGGGAGTAGGTGTGTGGTGGGGGTTGGGGTGGGGGACAGAATCAATCCAGAAGGATTTCCCTCAGGAAGCAAGGGCCCTGCAGAAAGAGCCAGCCATCTCAGGGGCCAGCCTTCCATTTCTTGTTTCCTGAGTCACTTTGCATTTGTTGAGTTGACAGTAGTTAACTTTTGTCCCAACCTGCCTTGTTAAATCCCCATTGGGTCGAACGGAGGCAAGCTCACGCTCCCTCCCTTGAGATTCAGATTGAAAACAGAGCTAATATTTGGCTGTGCCCTTGGTGGGGAAGCTGCTGCTGTCTTGCCTTAAGCCCGGCTGCGCATTCCGCCAGCGGCCACTGCCCTGCCCCGTGCTCAGCAGCTGGAATCAATCTGCCCACCTCCTTAAGAAGCGACTTCATCAGCGGTCACCCCGCAGCTGCTCGCCTCGCCTGGGTCTCCCAGGGCTGCCGGGTTCCAGCTTTATCGCATTTTTGAAATTTCAGATTTCTGTGTCTGGGCTGTGTGTCCCTCAGAGTAAAGCATTAGGGAGGAAGTTTCACGGGGGTATGGGAGAGAAAAAGAGAACCACGTTTTCCCAAAGGCTACCCTCATTCAGGCACCAGCTGTCAAAAAGGCACGTGTGTTTTTATGTGTGTGTGTGTGTGTGTGTGGTTTTTGTTTTGTTTTTTAAACTCCTCCTCCCCCATGATAAAAATCTCTAAGCATGAGTTCTTGTGTGTGCTGAGAGGAGATGGTAGATGTTTGGCATATACACTTCTTTTCCTCTCCCCCTTCCTCCCTCCCTTTTGCTTGCTGGAGCAGGAATTTTTAAGAGTGGCTCCTACTCAGTAGAGGTGAAGCTCCTATTTGTGTCTAGAACAAGTCACTGGCCTACTTGTTTTCTTTTTCTCTACTCTGATGTTTCCTGGGACTGAGGAGAAACTTTTCCCCACTCGGTGCTTAGTTTTATACTTTCAAATGGAAATACAGAGTTTATTTTCAGCAAGGTGACTCATTAGCATTTAAAGAATTTTGACAGGTATAATCTATGAGGGTAGTACTCATTGGAATTAGGTATTCGTCCTAGCACTTAAAGAGACAGTAGTAAGTTATCAGTGGTGAGACACTTTGTTTTGCCTAAAGGGGAGACTATCACAGTGTTTCTAAGATGTAAAGTTTAGTACCATAGATGATGTCTTTAAAATAAATGTGTGTATCCTAATTTTTATATGTGCTGCTGTCTTTTCCTTTCTTTCTTTCTTTCTTGCTTTCTTGCTTGCTTTTCTTTTCCTTCCTTCCTTCCTTCCTTCCTTCCTTCCTTCCTTCCTTCCTTCCTTCCTTCCTTCCTTCCTTCCTTCCTTCCTTCCTTCCTTGTTTTTTAGACTATGCCATCTTGATGACAGGTGTACTGGGGCTTTATTGCAAAGCTAGTGTTGTACTGTTGCTATACCATTTGAATTATTTTCTTAATTTGTGCTACCAGTTCATTTCAAACTTTTTAGGACCCTATTTTTACCCAGTAGTTTGGAAAGTATAGGAATTTATTTGGTAGGGAAAGTAAAAGGGAGTTCCCCCACTGCACATATCAACAGCTGCCTTAGAAAAACGTTACCATCCAAGAAATTTACATAACAGGTGACAAAAGTATCTCAAACATTTATTATCATGAAAGGAAGTGGGAGAATATATTGAGTATTGTAATCAAGTCAGTCCGATTAGTCAGATTTCCATGTGTCCACAGAGAGAGTAGCATGCACATTCTCCATTAAGAATGATCCAAGTATCTAAGGAATGCTTAGATGAAAATTATACTGGGGAAAAGGAAGATCTGAGCTCTCAGCGTAAGTATCAAGTGTACAATATGACGATCATGTTTAAAAAGAAAATATCCGACTTATTGCAGTACTCATTTTCAGACCCCTTAAGAAATGCCCAGTAGGGATCAAGTGATTATCATTGAAAACAACAGGCTGTTCTGGATGGTGGTGATGATATTTTAAATTTATGTTGAAAGTACTTTCTTTCTGCCAAAGGACTCCCAGAATTTCCCATCGATTTGTGTGAATTCTTGATTTTCTCCATGTGTATATTTCTCAAGAATTGCTGATTAGCCTCAATTTCTTCCTTAAATATTTTTGCACACAACTGAGTTCCCTATTATGGCTGTTTCATTAACTATTGTGTGCTCATGAGACATTACAATTTTTAAATTAGCTTAAGGATGAGAATCAATACTAATTTGTTGCTAGAATAATAATAGACTATAGTACAAAGTCATTTAGCTATTTGTGTCACAGATCCCTTGATTCTTGATGATGTAAGTTGATCATTTGGAACTTCCTGCTGCTGGGACATGGATACTTAGACTGTTTGTCCCAGAAAAACTTGCCTTCTGCATCTTTGATTCAATTCAGGGCTAGTTTGACCTTCAGTCTAAATAAAAGGAATTGGTATAATTTTGATATTAAAAAACCTTCAAGGAAGTAGTGTGTTCTAACTTTTGGGGCCCAGTATCAATACCATATTAATTGTTAATATAGAAAATATTCAGGGTTTTAAAATAAAAATGCTAAGCAATCATAAAAATGGCTAATTTTAACCATTTCAGCAGTGTGACCAGCTATTTGCCTATGGCAGCTTGTTGTTGTTTTTGTTGTTTTTGTCACAATTTGAAATGATATCCTAACTTTTTAGGTGAGGAATCTGATGTTTGAAGAAATTAAGTCACTTGCTTCAGTTCTCACAATTTGGAAATGCCATAAACAAATTTCAACTCCAAATCTCACAGCTTTTAAGAAACAAAGTTCTAACAAGCTACACTGTATAGTCTTAGAGAAAAAAAAATGGGCTGGTTCTATGTTATAACTGGGGAATCTTTCCCACTAGGAAGAAATAAACATCCCTTAAATTAGAATAGACTTCAAAATCCTAGAGCCAGCCCTAAAGTGACCTTATGAGAACGAATAACCAATGAATTCTTGTATTCAGCACATATGTCCTGTTTATGTGGCACAAGACTGGACTTTCCTCACACATTCCCACTCTTGGGATTGTCATTCAGTGGTTATTCATTTTCCATCCTTTCCCAATTTCTGTACTTCAGTGTCACATTAGAGACAGGATTGATGAATAATGGAATTATGAAGCATGTGAAAATGATTTTGATTGCTTCCTTTGCATTTCCTTTGCCTTAGGTAAGGTTTCTAGTGCTAACCCTTTCATTTATTTTTATTTTTATTTTTATTTTTATTATATATATTTTTTATTGTGAAAATACTGTACAGAAGGGTTACAATTACACCGGCAGGATAATGAGTACATTTCTTATCAAGCATTGTAGCCTCCTCCTTTGTTTCCCTTTCCCATCCCTTCCCATCCTCCCTCGTCCCCCAAACAATCCTCCCCCCCCACCAAAGTTGTAAAGTTCATTTTCAACATAACAACTTGTACATCTCATTGTTGCAATGTAACCCTTTCATTTCTATAACCAAAAGTTATCACTCGTTAATCAAAATGTATCTATATATGAACTTCTTAGCTCTTTTTCATTAATGTCCTATTATTCTAACAGAGTCTTGGGCAAAACAGTTTTAGTTTACTTAGATGACTGATATTTATGGCAAGAATTTAAGAGGAGGCAGGATGAAGAAGAGGGAGAGGACAGCTGGTAAATATCCTTGTATTTTGCCACATGTAATTTGAAGAGGACAGGGTCTAAACAGAACCCTGCATGTCTACTACCAACCTGAATTCTTACAGGAGGTGGATGGATCTTGGATTTAGTGGTAAGGAAACTGAGCATGTCTGTAGTAAGACCAGAAAGAAAATTTAGGTTTCTTGATTTTTCTTCCATTATATGTTTGTTATGTAAGAAACTTCGCTTTGAGATTAGTTCTGCTTATGGAATTTTACACTTGTTCCAAGACCATAGATACAACAGGAGTTGTGGTCTAAAAATGGACTAATAGGAGTTCTTGTTCATTTGGGTCACCAATATTCACATAGGTGGAAAATTTATATTTAACTATGTGTTCATTAAGAATTTGATCCCCACAAAACTATTTCTAACAGACCTGAAAAAACAAAAAAATGTGCTATCTTTTTCCTCTTTCCTGACTAACGGCCTGTTTCCTATAGCTCTCTCTTTCTGAGCCATGTAAAGGATGCTGAGAATGCTTTAAAACCCTAGCATTTGATAAGATTCTCAGGTGATCTCATAGTTGCTCAGGGTATGAATAATTATTTTCATTTGCCATTGAGAATTTGCTTATCAGCATTCAGGACCCCATGTTATCTAGGCTTCTTGTAGCTTTTGGAAGTTACAGTGAGCTCTGAGATAAACCAGGAATGGCATATCCTGTTTCACAAAAGTGAAAGCTCAGAAGTTGGGAATTGTCAGAAAGGAGTATTGACCTTAAGTGTGGCTTTATTGGTATGCTGGGATGCTGAGTTCCCAATGGAAAGAGAGAGAAATAGATGAAGAATACATACACACACACACACACACACACTTACATACACACACTTGTATGTATATATGCATACATGTATACACATGAACCAAATCAATACTTTATTCTATTTATAATTTGAATTTCTTAAAGTAGTTCTTCATAGAAAACTTTTCTCAAGTCAGTTTGTAGTAGAAAGGAAGGTTTCCTTCTTGGGAATGTTCTTATAAAATGGATCATGTCATCGTCCAGTATGTCATTGCTTGTGGCTGGTATTGGGTAATAAATTAGTGCTGTCTCCAGAATAAGGTATTAAAATCAGTGTTTGTGTATGCTCCTTGAAGCAGTATATCTTATGTTTATCCCATGGTGATTTTTTTCATTCATTTCTGTTGTTGCTTTGTTGCTCTTCTTTTTTTCCCCCTTTTTCAAGGCATCTATTGATCTTATACAAAATAAAGAAAACCTTATATATCACAAACATAAACTATGTACAACAATAAAATACTGGATACCAATGCTGCTGACCACCGGGCAGGCCCCAGACCCCTCTACACTGGTGTGGGCGCTGGGCCTAGCCTCTCAGCCAGCCCTTCTCTGGTTAGATTTCTAAGGTACTCCAACTATCACATTCCAAGGAACCCCCCAACACACACACACACACACACCCAAGTTCCCCCTGGCTTCAGCCTTCACAGGGCAGGCAGGGGCCGATCAACTCTACTTGGTCATAACTCTTCGTGCCAAATGACCAACAAGTCTAGACGCTCCCTAGCCCTTGTCCTGTTGCCCTATGTTTCCAGAAGGCCAGTACCCACTCTCGTTTGGTTAAAGGCTTCAGGGACTAGCCAAGGGGATGGGAGGAAAGGCAGAACTAGGACATGAGGTTGCTGGAGGGGCCAGAAGCCCAACTGGGGTTACTGAGAGCAGGGAAGGCTCACCCTCCACCTCAGATTCGAGGAACACCCACAGTAGATGCTGCTGGGGGCAAGGGGGGGGGTGGTGGTGGAAGCATTCACTACTGACCCAGCTGGCAAAGGCCATGAGACACTGGGACACACTGCAGCCCCTGTGTGTTGCTCTTTTTTTTTTTAAATAATATTTGTATTATCTTTAAGTAGTTGTATAAAAGAGTTGCCAATCAACCAGGGACTTTATGATCAATGTCACCCCTTCAGCATTCCCACCCACCCCTCCCAACCCACCCCTTTGTCTGTGTTTTGTGCCTCTTTGAGGTCTTCATGGTTCTGTCTGTCATCTAGTTTAATTCTCTATGCCCTGTCACTTCATTTTAATTTGCAAGGTTTATACAACAAGTAATATAGGGAAGAGTACTTGCTGAAACTGTTACTGTAAGCTTTATAAACCTTTCATATTTTTAGGTGTTTTAGAAATACACCTGTAGCTCAATTTTTTTTACAAGGTTACAAGTAATTATTAGTTCATATGGAACATATTCTCATTCACAATATTTGTTCAAAAATTGACACATTGAAACGAGTACCTTTTTTTTTTTTTTTTTTTTTTTTTTTTTTTTTTTTTTTTGTCGGTCATGGGGCTTGAACTCTGGGCCTGGGCGCTGTCCCTCAGCTCTTCAGCTGAAGGCTAGCACCCTACCACTTGAGCTACAGTGCCACTTCCGGTTTTCTAGTGGTTTATTGGAGATAGGAGACTCACGGTCTTTCCTGCCCGGGCTGGCTTTGAACCGCAATTCTCAGATCTCAGCCTCCTGAGTAGCTAGGATTACAGGTGTGAGCCACGGGCGCCCAGCACTGAAACGAGTACCTTTTAAGTAGGGTTATTGTATGATGCACTGATAGTAGAATGTATATCCTTGTTTAGTTTATTATTATTCTCAAACAACAGATTCCTTTTTAACTCTCTCTGCAGTCCTCATTAAACAATTGTGGATGGAGCACAGACTTTGGGGTTTCTGTGTTGGCTTTATTTTAAACAATTTTGTATCATTTCTGATGTGTGAATATATTAGAAATCTGTGCTACCTTAGAAAATAGTGTCATTTTTGTATTCAATCAACACAAATTGTGTAATGACTAAACAATTTAAAAAATACTATGTGTAACTTGTCCTGTTTAACTTGTGTTGGATGAATGCGAGTACCATTTTTTTGCTACCTATTGACTGAGCATATTCTTTCAAATTAGTCTTATGTAATTAATTTGTTATCCTGGATTCAGATTGACTTTGTTATAGATATGACACATCACTAACATTTCCATTTGCAAGTTGATAGGATGGATGTGCTGATTTCTTCTGAATGTTAATTTGTCAAGGCAAATCTAGTAAAGGTAGCTACTATAATTACCTTGTCAGGATTTTCTTTACCTTTATTATTTGGGACAGAGATGATGAAACTATAGTTCTTAAATAATTCTCTCAGATAAACCTGTTGCTACTTCAGACTGTCCTTTCTAATTCAGTTTGCAGTGCTTGGAAATGTGTTTTAAATGCTCAGATGTATCTTTATTTGAGCACTTTGACCTCAAATGTTGCAAAAATGTTGCTAAAAATCTCTATCAGGATCCTAAAAATATTTTTATGTTTGCCTCTTACACAAATATCCCTGGTCTGTTTATTCAATGATGTGATGGTGTTAATGTCTCAGAAGCAAAACTAAAGCCTTTGGGTAAATGTTAATATTTTTCTTGATGCCTCTCATTGCCTGTGTAATATGGATGATGCTAATTTCGTGCATCCTGCAACTAACAGTGGATTTGGCTACATATTCTGGAAATGCCCCAAATAGAAAAATTCTTTTATATCTTAGCTTGTAAACCCAGGGGTAGAAACCAGGTCTGTTTACAGTAAAAATTCCAACCAAATAAAACCTGTGGCTCACCATACTATAGAGTTCTTTCATTCCACATTCCACATGTTGTTTTCAGAGAAAAGGTAAGAATAACCTACACATAGAATATTCGTATTATTTATATTTGTATATTCTAAGACTCTTGTGGCTTTATTCTTTCTTTTTTTGTGGCTTTAAGAGAGTGAAATCAGTTTGTGTGTGTGTGTGTGTGTATGTGTGTGTGTGTGTGTGTGTGTGTGTGTGTGTGTGTGTCTGTGTCTGTGTGTGTGTATGTGTATGTGTGTGTACCAGTCCTGGGGCTTGAACTCAGGGCCTGGATGCTGTCCCTGAGCTTTTGTGCTCAAGGCTAGTGATCTACCAATTAAGTAACAGTTCCACTTCTATTTGTGTGTGTGTGTGTGTGTGTGTGTGTGATTAATTGGATAAGAATCTCAGAATCTCAAAGTCTTTCCTGTCTGGGCTGGCTTTCAACCCTGATCTTCAGATCTCAGCCTCCTGAGTAGTTAAGATTACAGGCATGGGGCTGGGAAGGTGGCTCAGTGGTAGAGTGCTTGCCTTGCATGCATGAGACCCTGGGTTCCATTCCTCAGCACCACATAAGCAAAAAGAAAAAAAAGCCGGAAGTGGCGCTGTGACTCAAGTGGTAGAGTGCTAGCCTTGAGCTGAAGAGCTGAGGGACAGCGCCCAGGCCCAGAGTTCAGGCCCCATGACCAGACCCCCCCCCCCAAGAAAAAAACAGATTACAGACATGAGCCACAAGGGCCCAGCTCTGTGAAACCAGTTTGTGCTCAACTTAGTGATCTCTCAGAGAATAAGATCATTCTAAAACACTCAACCTGACATCCTATGTATTACTCAAGCAGAGTTCAGTTGTGGTTCATGACACAATGGTGTATATTTGATGAGCTGCAAGATAAAATTAATAATTTAAAACTTAGCATTCATGAGTTCTTAGTTTCTTAAAAAGCAAGGCTGTGGGCATTCACAAATATTTCCCTAGGGATAGCCGTTTACTTGCATTCCAATTGGCTTTCCTAACAGGGAAGATCACAAATAGATGGCAGGAAACGGTACATGACCCACAGAAAGACTCACTTTTTCAGAGGGAGCAAGTACGTGGGAACATCTTATGAGTCACTACAGAAAAAAACTGTTTGAGGGCTTTGATCTGATCTATGGCTCTGAAACATCGGAATCTTGATTCTCTGGCTTGTCAAGCTACTTATTTATAAATAAAGGTTTTTGGTTTTATTTGACTCCACTTAACCCATAATATTTCAGTGTAACGGCTCAACAAATGTGATGTTTATATTCATGGTGGCATCAAGAATAGTTCCAGAGGCCATAGAGCTGAATTTATTCTACATTAATAGTTAAAAATTAATAAAAATTAAAACTATTAAAATATTTGTTGGAAGAAATTATATAATGATCATATCAAATCCATGCTGGGAGGGTTAAATGTCACGATTCATAGATTTTTATTTTTAGAGAAAAGAGAATAGCAAAACAGATTGTGCATGGCCTGTTGAACCACTGAGAAGTTTGGGAAAGGTTCTGTAGTTATTTTCAAAAAGAAATTAAACCTTTTTCTTTTTTTAAATATGTGTTTCTTTGCAGTTCATACTATGGGATATTCTGACTTCTCAACTTCCCTCTGTACTTATCCCTAAGAGGATGTGTTTCATGGCTGCATCACAACATTTGCAGGAAAATTGAAATGGGCGGGGGGGGGAATGGAATCATATGGAAATGGGGAGTTTTATAAAATATCTTCAAGCTTGCTGATGTCAGTATAGTAAGGATTCACACTTGTATTGTAAGAAAAACATTTTATTTCCCCTCCCCTGATCTGTGAATTCCCTCCATAGCTGATCAGAACAGCCTAGAAGTAATAAAGAGATCCTAGGATGCAAAACCTCCCTGAAACCTGGATTTCTTCTTAATTGTATCTGCAGTGCATCTTCTCAACTTTTGGGGGTCCTTCATTCCTCATGAGAGTGGGGTCCTGTGGCTGGGCAAGGCCATTCTATCCGGTATTGTTTTATAGCATGATGTTTGGAATGCTTTTCTTCCCTTCTTTCTTTTCTCCTTCCCTCACTCACCTTCTTCCTCCTTCTCTCCCCACCCCTACTTGATTAAGGTAAATGATGGCAATGAGTTAAAAAATACATATTATTAATCGGATACTGGTGGCTCATAATTGTAATCCTAGCTATGCAAGAGGATGAGCTCTGAGGATTGTGGTTCAAAGCTAGCCGGGGAACAAAAGTCTGTAAGACTCTTATCTCCAATAAACCAGCCAAAAATACATAAGAAAAATAAAAAGCCAAAAATGGAGCCCCAGCTCAAGAGATAGAGCTCTCGCCTCCAGTGAGAAATCTTAGGATCAGCACCCAGGCCTTGAGTTCAAGCTCCAGGATTGGCACGTGTGCGTGTATGCACACACACACACACACACACACACACACACACACACACACACACACAAATTGTTAAATGTTCAAAGGAATGGTGGGCAAAAAATCTAAGGACAAAAAAGAGAATGTATTACAGGCTATTTACCAGATCCATTCTCTCTTCTAGAGAATAGTGTAGGTTATCTCACCACCATGTAAGAAAGACCTTAAATATGATTAGTAGATATCCTCCTCAACATAGTAAAAATAAAAACAAACCCCAAACCAAATGATCTCAGCAACAAAAAAAGGAATGGTGGGTGAAGGGACATGAGAGAGAAATTTCAACAATTGCCACAAGATGGCAGCAGGAGAATATCATTTAATAATCCACTAGCAGTGTGAAATGAACTGTGGTTGAATTTTCAAATACAGTCTTTTATTACATAACTTCCTCAAAATGAGAATTCAGGTGTTTGGGCAGTGTGCTATTGAATAGATGTAACTTTAAATTTTTCCAATTAGTAATGATTTGGAGGAATGTAAACCAAAAGACCAAAGTAAAGTATCTTCCTTTGTTTACCTTATAGAAAAGATAAACAAATAATATGGCTTACATGGAATGTTCCTTGAATAATGATACCAAATTAAGGGAAATTCCTAAAACTCCTCCAATATATCTTTGAACTTATTTTTGGCTGAGCGAAGCAAATTGAGTGAAATAATAGACAAATTATAGTCGTAAGAATATGCAAAGTCAAGAAGATTGAAAACGCATGAGAATAACTTCCTACTCATTTATTGCTTCTCCCTTAAAAAAACCTAGAAGATTATTATAAGGAAAAATTAGTTCAGTTAATCGATGAAATTGTGAGTAGAATGTTTGATCTCCTTAATAATTCTCTGATTCTAGAACACAATTCAATGACTTCAAATCATAGTCTGAAGCCCTTCTTTGAAAAATTTTTAATAAGCTAATTAATGCGATTGTAAAGCTGTATTTAGATATTTCAAGAGAGAAATGTCCTATGAGATGCCCTAAATATGAACTGCCTCTCAGTACTTTTATGGGGAAAGAAAGCTAGTATAATCTGGACTGTCATGAAGGGATGAATTGTGGGTCACATCTAATGGACTGTAAGTTTTTGAATCACTATTACCTCGGAAAGTGTCATTCAGCTTTCCTGTAAAAGGCTATTTCATTCAGTGCATGACCCCGCTCATGGAAACCCTCTCAGGGGACTGCATACAAGTAATCTTGCTGCTTGCTGGTTCCCATCCTTTGTGATGTGAGAAATGTACTTTTTTTTTTCTTTATTCCTGTAAGCAAAGGAAGTTGTACTATGTGTAAGAAGTCAAAACTAATGCTATTACTTGCCATTTTGAATTGGTCTTTTGCCTTAAATTCTATATAAGATGGTAATCTGATAAGCAAGAAGGATATATATGTATGGATATATATATATATATATATCTGTGTGTACACACATATATATCCTTTGACAACAAATTGTCCTTGCAAAAATGTTTTAAAATTCTGTTCTGTACTTGTTTGAAGTACTGTATTAATATCTAAATATATTTTTGGGACAATAACTTCTAGTTTTCCTAGGCTAGGGGAGTCCTGCATTATAGTATGTATGACTGCCAGATAAGATCAAGTGTAGATCAAATGTAACATCTGCTCTCTGCTGTCTGCAAGGTCAAAAAAAGATAGTCTTTAATGGATGTAGTAAAGCAAGTGCAAAGGTAGGAAATACCTTTTTTTTTTTTTTTTTTTTTTTTTTTGGGTCCGGTCGTGGGGCCTGAACTCTGGGCCTGGGCGCTGTCCCTCAGCTCTTCAGCTCAAGGCTAGCGCTCTACCACTTGAGCCACAGTGCCACTTCCGGCTTTTTTCTTTTTGCTTATGTGGTGCTGAGGAATCGAACCCAGGGCCTCGAGCATGCAAGGCAAGCGCTCTACCACTGAGCCACCTTCCCAGCCCCGGAAATACCTTTTGTTTATTCTCTTCTTTCTGATTTTTTTTATCTAGACAAGACAAAACCTTGAAGTAGAGCAGCAGGATTTTAAGCATCTTGCGTGGAAATTGTCTGGTTATCTCATACCGCCTGGTTTGGTTCCCTGGCATCATACTGTCTGTCCACCCAAGATGGGAAGAGGCCAGTGACTTTTTGGGCTCCTTCATATTGAAGCAATTAGAATCAAAATGTTTCTTTTGTGTAGTCCTGCTTCTTTATTTAATATGTCACAAACGTGCCAAGAGTCTGGACATACCCTTTTGATACCTAAGAGGTATACAATTTTGACAAGCAAGCAAATGTGTTTCAATTTCCACTTAGGATAAGTCTGCTTCCTTGATTAATTGCAAAATCAATGTATCCTGGTAACCTACCAACCAGGATACACAAAATTTAATGTAATCCCCATTCCCCCCTATCTGTCTTCCAGTAAGGAGACAGTGTTACACTTTCTGTACATCTGTGTAAATCATTTTAATAGAGATAACTTTCCTGCTGATTTGCAGTTTTGTCTGTCCCTCCCTTCCTCCCTCCTTCCGTCCCTCCTTCTTTCCTTCCTTCCTTCTTTCCTTCCTTCCTTCCTTCCTTCCTTCTTTCCTTCCTTCCTTCCTTCCTTCCTTCCTTCCTTCCTTCCTTCCTTCCTTCCTTCCTTCTTTCCTTCCTTCCTTCCTTCCTTCCTTCCTTCCTTCCTTCCTTCCTTCCTTCCACTCCTTTGTCTTTTTTTTTTTTTTTTTTGGCAGTACTGTGCTTTGAACTCAGGGACTCATACACATTATTCAGCTGCCATTGTATCATTGAGCTGACTTCTCCAGCCTTTTTCCTGATTCTTTAGGAAAGAGTTTCTTTTGTACTTTTCTGCTTGGGCTAGTCATGAACCATGATCCTCCAGATCTAAGCCAGGAGGCTTAGGCATGATTACAGGTATGAGCTACTGGTGCTAGTCTTTCTTTAATACTTCTCAGCAACCCTCTCCCTCCCCCCTTCTCTCTCCCTCTCTCTCTCTCTCTCTCTCTCTCTCTCTCTCTCTCTCTCTCTCTCTCTCTCTCTCTCTCTGTCTTTCTCTCTCTCTCTGTCTCTCTCTCGTGTGTGAGCTCTCTAGCTAGTAACACCATTTGGGCTTCTTTCCAGATCAGTCCACACTGGTCTTTATAATAGCCATTAAGTATTCGGCATGTAGCTCAACTTATTATTCTTTTGGCAAACAGTGACAATGCTGTTACCAATATTCCTGTATACACTTTCTCAAGTATATTTTATTTATATGTGAGATGAGTGCCAACAAGTGTTAAGTGCTGAATGAATAAAGGTTAATTTTACTGTGAATTTTAAATTTATGAGAACACATGTACCTTAATAAAACAGGATTTAATGTCTTGAATGTTGAGCTAAATAAGCTACAAACTTTTCTATTAAAGCAAAACTGGTACTGGTGGCATAAGCAAAATTACTTTTATACACTAAAGACAGAATGTTTACCAAACATATCCATAGCAGAAATATGGAAAGTTATCACTTATCTATTTTTTTGTGTTTGAGTTATGTTCACGAGACTATTCTTCCAAGAAACTTTTGCACACACTAAGTTGTCAGATTTATAAATTCCATAGTGTTCATTGGACTTGCCTTCTTTGTGTTTTTACAAAAAATAAATTCCATGAAACTACTAAATACTTGATATGAGATGGTGAAATTTAGGCTAAAGTACATTATGGCTCTTATAAAATACCTAAAGCTCTTCTTGGGGAATCACAGTGATTTGTCTTCCTTTCCATCAAAATAAAATTTTGATACTTGAAGGACTCCGAGGAGCTTGGTCCCACTTGGGAAAAGAGCAAATTCCAATCTCTCAGCTGCTTTAAAAAAAAAAAAAGCCAGTGGGGAGATTTGGACATATATGGTATTAGAAGCACTCTGTGGAGCTTACTTTTTATAGGATGGTGATTTCTCTTACAGCTTTCTCTTCTTTCCCTTTTCTTTCTTAAAGGATTCTCGTTATTGTAAAGATATTAAATTAAGTTTACTAAAAAGCATGCATGTTTGCACTTATTTGGATCAGAATCCAGTCATGTTAAGGACTGAATTAAAAGAATGAGACTTTCTGCGAGTGACCAGGTTAGTCAGGAATTTTAGCTGAATCTTAACAACCTGAGAACAACCTGAGAATCGATTGGCAGAATGGAATGATTGGTCTAAAAAGTTTCAAGCTTGATATTAGATTATGGCTTCCTTGTTTGCGTACTGCTTGTGTGATTTTAGACAAATGACTTCATCTCTTGAGGCTTAATTTCAACATGTTTAAGATGGGCCCAGTGACACTTCCCACCGGTTTTGTGTATACAAGGTCCTGTATACCTGTTTATAGAAGATGATTAAAGTACCATGCACAAAAGCCTAGTGACTATGTAATTATGAATGCTTTAAAAAGTTTCAGAGGCTTTTGAAGGATGTACTTCTGATGCTAACTCAGTATTGAACCTCATACTTGTTTCAGGAGATTTCATGTTCACTCTCTTTGATTTACAAGGCAAAACAGCAATGACAAACAAATCAAGAAAATATCCAGAGGTTCAGATTTATTATTTACCAGCCACCCAGAGCCTGTTTGTGACAAGACTCAGTTTAGATTCCAAGTCCCTAGTCTGCTATTCTGGTCCTCTTTAGATGAATGAAATGAGGAAAACTATGCATATGTAAGTTAAAGGGACAAGTAGAAGCAAATGATTCAGTCTTAGAGTTTTTGTGTGAATATATTAATTTTTATTGCTATTATAAAGGTGATATACAGAGGGGCTACAGTTATATAAGTCAGGTAAGGAGTACATTTCTTTTTGGGCAATGTTACCCTTTCCCTCATTCTCTCCCAGTTTTTCCCTCACGTTCCCACCCACAAGTTGTATAGTTCATTTTCAACATAGTGACTACCACTGCTGCCTTGGTTCACACCCTATCCCTCCGTTTCAGTCTTATGTTTTAAATCAAATATAAAACATACTCATACAACCAGAAGCAAAAGACATAACAGAAGTCGTTCGTTAGGTAGGTGAGTATTTCCTTCTAGTTCTAGGAGACTTGGAGTTTCTTAGAAAAGCTGCATCGTGGAAGCCCTAGGTTTAAATAAAACCGCGGCATGCATTGTCCATGACAGCTACCAGCAAGGTGGGAACTCTGAGACAACAGTGTGTCCGGCTCACGAGAAGCACACGGAGACCTGCTCGATGGAGGTATCTTGAATGGGATCTGGCTGGTACTAATAGCGAGGCATTTTCTTTAAGTCCGGCTTGCTCATTTTCCAGAGGCTTTGCTTTTCTGTCCTCTCATTATTCACTGTTCAGTTCTCATAAAGGATGAAAGCACACGTTTCATTGGCTGTGGTGTGGCAGATAGAGAGATGGAGCTGAGAGTTCTTGGTCATTCTCTCATAGTCCATAGACCTGGATGACCAGGCTTAAAGGCTGGAGGGGAAAGAATGCTATCACCAAACCTCCTTGCCTGAGAAGTCAGCCCCTCTCTAAATTGACATTAGGCTTGTACTTTTCTGTAGCCTCAGTACCCAAGTACCCATTTACAGTTTAGAGACTGTTTTTTATTTACTATCTATATGTGAACTCCTTTATGTGGACAAATATTTTTCTAGATTTTATTTCTCCCAGGATCCTTTGTTTGATCTGTCAATCAGCTGAAGATACGGAAGTGTTCTGGAGATCCAAGGCCATGTCCTGTCTTACTAGCCTAATGCTGTGATTCAAAAATACATGGGAACCTCAGTCTCAGTTATTAAAAACCTGACAAGGTCGTTGAGAGGATTAACTGAGCTCATGCATGTAATAGATTTAGCTTAGGACCTTGTACAAGGTAGTCATTCATTAAATGGGAAGTCTCGTAGTTATTGTTTGCTGATTCTGACTTCATTCACCAAATATGTAAAAGAATTTAAATTCTGTTCTAGGAATAGGCCTACATGTATTCTTTCTGTATGGCTAAGTCCATAGCTGGATCGAATTCTGTTTATTGTCATGGCTCTGACCTCATTTTCAAAGTCATTTCCTGAGTTACAGATGGAATTCTGATAACATCCATATTTGGGACTTATTATTTTATTTCTTTGTCATCCATGATAGACTTTATTCCTGTTTTTTTTTTTTTGAGACAGGGTCTCCCTTTTAGCGTCCAAGCTGGCCTTGAGTTTCCAGCCTTTTGTGTTAGAGCTCTTGTTGAGTGCAGAGAAACTCACTGAGCTGAGGTTCAGTTTTCTTTGTACACATTTCACCACCTCTCTCTCCTACAGAATCTCATGAGAAACTTGTCATTCTAGAAAAAAATATCAAAACATATATAGCAAGATGTTTAGTTGTGTCACCTTCCCCTCAGTCCCAGAGGCTATGGACTCTTGGAATAAACAGAGGGCTTCTCAAAATTCATTTGCCAAACAAACAAAAGAACTATATGGAGGTGGGTAGATTTTTTTTTTTTATTAAATGCAAGTTCTGTGTTAGTTGGAGAGGAGCCTGAGAACCTGTGTCTGTGATGAACCCTTTGATGATGTGGCTTGCTACATTTTTGGAAGACCATTAACTAGCAAGGAGTTCTTTCCTACTGTCATTTTTCTTTTTGCCCTTTAAGATGTTAAATTTTGTGTAGAATTAAAGTCATAGATAGTAATCCAGACTAATGTGTTAATTCTACATTATTAACATGGATCTCAGAAGACAGCAAGCCTATTAACTAAGAAAGTATAGAGGAAACATTCTGTCATTTTCCTTTCCCAGAACCCAGATCAACTCTATAAAAGTTAAGGAAACAAACAGATTTAGCTTTCAAGCTTTATGTATATTTCTTATGTTACTTAAGGTCTTTGAACCTGTTTCTCCTCTGCAAAGCAGGTTAAGAAGGCCCCCCTAACACTAACCTGTGCAAAGACATGAGGCGTGCATGCAGGAAATGAGAACTCTTACTTTGGTTGTCTTCATGCTATACACAAAGTTAAGTTTGCCATCACGTTAAAGATGGTATTGACACTGAGATACCACCTCACCCCAGTTAGAATGGCTATAACCAAGAACTCTAATAACAACAGATGCTGGAGGGGAGGTGGACAAAAGGGAACCCTACTGTATTGTTGGTGGGAGTATAAACTTGTTCAACCATTTTGGAAAGTAGTATGGAGGTTCCTCAAAAGACTCCACATGGAATTCCTTTATGACCCAGCAATCCCACTTTTGGGCATTTACCCAAATGATCACAAACAAGACCAGCTACCAGCACAAGTATGTTTATTGCAGCATTATTTACCATAGCTAAGCTATGGAACCAACCCAGATGCCCCTCAGTAGATGAATGGATCAAGAAAATGTGGTATATATACACAATGGAATTCTATGCCTCCATCAGAAAGAATGACACTGCCCCATTTGTTAGGAAATGGAAAGACTTGGAAAAAATTATTATATTAAGTGAGGTAAACCAGGCCTAAACAAACATGGGTCCCATGGTTTCCCTTATTTGCAATAACTAGCATATGTCTGAGATAAGCAGAAAAGGTCAGATAAGTTGATGTTAGGTGAAATGAACCTCAAGATAAGGACTCAAATGTTTTTTCTTTCTTGCTATTGTTTCTAACATATTTATAAGATGATTTCTTTATTGCTTTGCATGTCCCTTCCCCGTGATATAACCCCTGTTTTCACTGTATTTGGTGTCGGTGTAATTTAGGGAGGAGAAGGGAAAAACAAATGGTTTAAATAGGGACCCATTGCAACAATGAGATGTACAAGACAACTTTACAACTTTGACGGGGGTGGGGGGTGAGGGAGTGGGGGGAGGGGTGGGAGAGAAAGGGGAGAGATGGGAGGGAAGGGATGGTAAGGGGAAACAAAGGGGGAGGCAACAATGCTCGATAATAAATGTACTCATTACCTTGCTCATGTAACTGTATCCCCTCTATACAGTATTTTCACAGTAAAAAACTTATTGATAATAAAAAAAACACTTTGCATCATAGAGTTTTTAGCTGAATCTCAGACTATGACAACTGAAGTATCTCCAGATACAATATTTTTTTCCTGAGGACAGGGGTTGGAGCAAATTCACCCACCATTGAGACTCATGGAGCTGAACAAAAGGATTATTAATGGGAATTAATAGAAAATATTTCTCCATAAACTTTGAAATCAATTTCGTACTAAGAAATGACTTTATAGCTTTTTTTTTTGTAGGTTGTGGGGCTTGAACTCTGGGCCTGGGTGCTGTCCCTGAGCTCTTCAGCTCAAGTCGAGTGCTCTACCACTTGAGCCCCAGTGCCCCATCTGGTTTTTGGAGATAAGAGTCTCATGGACTTTCCTGCTGGGGCTGGCTTTAAACTGGGATCTTCAGATCTCAGCCTCCTGCGTGGCTAGGATTGCAGGCATGGGCTCCCGACACCCAGCTAGAAGCAACTTTTGAATGGCTTGAAGTTTTCTGTAAAATAATCTGTGTATCAACCAGGAGATTCGGCTGCCAAAAATTATTGATTGATTCATGCATGTGCATAAAAACATGAAAATATTTAAATGCATAAAATAGTTTATTATTTTCAGTCCCATTTTATTCAATATAAAGTTTGTGTCCACTTAAGGAAAAGCATAGAGTCACTAAGGGAAGAAGTGCTCTGAGATCAGTCCTTGGGAACACTAACATGGCCAGTATTTATGTATTGGAGCAAAGGCATTTCATGGGCTCCACCAAGTTTCTAGAGGGAGAATGGGGTCATGTGGTTACAAGGGACTGAAGGTGTTTCCAGATTATGGTAGGGAACCTCTTTCTAACAGAGTTTCCTTATGGCTCTGGAACGAACTACTTTGGGAGGAACAATAGTCAATTAGGAGGAGATTCACTGACATCCAGGCTTGAGAAAGTGGAATCTGAGAATATGAAAGTTGGAGATTATTCTAAGAGGGACACATATATTTATGTAGTCATTGCTTCCATCCCTCTACAATTACCATAATCTTAGTTATTACCTCTGTAACTGAACATTCTCATTACCAGACAGTGCACTATTTCTCTTCAAAGACTATCCTTTCTATTTATGTGTGTACAGCCAGAGTGTTTGAGAAGGTACCACTAACACTTACAAACATATTTAAGATACGTTTCATCCTTCATTCATTCATCAGTGAGTTATTCTTGGAGGGCCCACTTTTGCTTTCATTATTCTAGGTTTAGAGGGTTGAGTTGTCTTAGTCATTTGAAGCATATGTTCTAATAAAAAAAGACATAATAAAATAATTTAGAAAGTATAATTTCAAATTGTGATGAATTCTAAGATGTAATAAAGTAAGAAAAATAAGGAAGAGCTGGGCATTGGTGGCTCACACCTGTAATCCTAGCTACTCAGGAGGCTGAGATCTGAGGATCATGGTTCAAAGCCAGCCCGGGCAGGACAGTCCATGAAACCCTTATCTCCAATAAACCACCAGAAAATCAGAAGTGGCACTGCAGCTCAAGTGGTAGAACTCTAGCCTTGAGCTGAAGAGCTGAAGGACAGCATTTAGGCCCAGAATTCAAGCAGGAGCAACAGGTGCAAAGGGCATGCATGGGAAAGACATTGGTGTGCTTGGAATCTTTCAGTGGGTGACAGGGAGAGTTTCCCGAGATATAGAGGGTCTAGTTTACAGGAAGACAGTGAAGCTTAGAGGTCAGGAACAGGGACCCAGCAGTCAGAGAGTGGGGGTTCAGGTTATGTCTTTTTTTTTTTTTTTGGTGCTGGTCCTGGGGCTTGAACTCAAGGACTAGGTGCTGTCTCTGAGCTTTTGTGCTCAAAGTTAGCACTGTACCACTTTAGCCACACTGTACCACTTTAGTCACAGTTCTATTTCTGGCAGTGTGTGTGTGTGAGTGTGTGTGTGTGTGTGTGTGTGTGTGTGTGTGTGTCTGTCTGTCTGTCTGTCTGTGTTTAATTGGAGATGAGATTCTCATGGACTTTCCTGCCTGTGCTGGTTTTGAACTGCATTCCTAGGATTATAGGTATGAACCACTGGTACCTAGCTTGGGTTATGTCCTTTGAAAACTTATTTTTCATCTGCAAAATTTGTTACTGAAAGTATTTGCCTCATAAAATGGTTGTGACAGTTTGATGCATTGTGTATGTAAAGTGCCTGGCACAGCTTGGTATTATGGGTGTTAGGTGTTACTGATGCTGTTGTTGTTGCTGCAATTACTACCAACCCACTACTGGCTCTCTAGACTATGCAAAGCCATTTGGGTTCTATCCCAAGGAGATAAGCTATTTATTGAGGTGCTTTTCAACGTAAGCCCATTTAGTCATTTGGTTATCGGTACAAATGGGTTTCAGTTCAATATAACAGTTTGAGTGCAATGCATCTTGATCAATGACAGACACCCCTTTCCCATTCTCCCCCTCTCTCCCTACTCCACCTATCCTTTCAATTTTCCTAGTTCTGGCTTGATCCTTTTTACAAAGCTTTTAAACAAGAACCGATAATATGGAAATAGTTGTAGTTATTTAATATAAGGCGTTGGACATAAAATCTATAGCACAACAGGTTCACTTATAAAGAGTGATTTTTTTTCTTTCTGAATTCTCCCTTTATATTATCTGAATCATTTGACAAAAATACAGGAGAGCTAGTGGACAACTGAACACGATTGTTTTAAATCATTTTAGTCACTGACTGTCACCTGTATTCTAGGTGAAGGAAAATAGTCTGAATTATACATGGAAAAGGATATTTGGATAACCGAACCTAAGTTTTAGGACACAAGTGTCTGAGTCCTTTAGAAATGAGAAAGAACTTGTAGATATTTTAAAATCCTGTGGAAGAATGAAAAATCCTTCCTGTTCATGCATTTGAACTGGGGTGCTCTACGCATAGGTGAACTTCAGCTTCTTCTCTTCCCTCCTGTATTGAGTTCTGCTTTTAAAGGCTGTATTCCTTCCTGGCTAATTGATTCCTGTGGGTAGAAGGAAGCATCATCTGCTAGTAGGAGCCGCTGCCCTGTGCGGCTTTCTCTTTTCATTTTGGCGGTGCCCTCAGGGCACTATCAGTTTCTCATCATATCAGCCAATGTGAGATGATGTTATCTGTATTTTTATAACCCAGAATTGCCTGCAATAGCATGTTGGTGAGGATAATCATTCGTTTAAAAAGAATGATAGCAATCAAATCCCAGCTGTAAGTAATAGGGCTTTTGTAGGGAAAAAACATTATCTTGGGAAAAAAATCGTTTCAGACTTTGAGTCTCAGTGGCGCTACCCCTAAATGACATGTGCAGATGATGAATGCTCCTTTAGGCCTACTGCCCTCCTTACAGAGGTCAGAGGAGGCTTAACGATGTGAAGGCCTGGGAAAGCTGGTCTTTGACCCCACACTCTCGTACAGTCCTGACTTTTTGTCTGATTGAGATGTGACTCTAGACTAAAAATAAACAGAAATGGAGTTGAACTCTTTGGCTCTGTGCTTCCTGTTTTGAATCCAAAGGAAAGCTGTGGATGTTTTTTCATCTTAGAGCAGAAGCGTCTTTGATCACTGTGTAGTAGGAACTCACAGTCGTTTACTACCATGTATGTCAAGTACACTTCAAAATGATTACTGAGTGATCCAACAAAAATCAAACGCATATTGTGACAGAGCAAGGCTTCTGGCTAAATAGCATTCCTTTTTTTTTTCTAGATGAGAAAACACTTTTATTGCAACTCTGGTTGGAAAACTTTGTAAGTCCAATCATGTCTTAATGGTGCAAGAATGTCCAGCTTACAGCTAAATTGTTCTTCCAGGCTCTTGTAAACCTTCCAAGTGACAGTTAATAAGCATTACTGCTCTCTCTATCTTCATCAAGTATTTATTTGATGAAGATGTTCAAGATGGTTTCTCTTTTCTGAGGTTTCATTTTGTTGTTAAATTATCCATGTTAATTATAACTCTGGAAAAGAGAACCCTCACCAGCAGGAATATCTGGACCCTAAACTTAGTTCCATTATGGGCCACTGTAGTTCAGTAGACATTCAAAATGATTGTCACGTACAGAATTCTTTTTTTATTGTGAAAATACCGTACAGAGGGGTTACAATTACATGGGTAAGATAATGAGTACATTTCTTACCAAGCATTGTTGCCTCCACTTTGGTTCCCTTCCCATCCCTTCCCATCCCCCACCCCCCCCCACCAGAAGTTAATATTGTGTTAGGTTAGAGGAAACAAAACAAAACTCAGCCTGATACAGTTCTTGAATTGCTCACAAAGTTGGAAGACGTCTACAGGACGTCTTTAAAGGAAACTAGAGAGAAGAGAAAAGGGGCTGAGCAATCAGAGAGCTGTGCCATAACAGGAGAGGATGTCAAGACTGCTTCTCAGAGATGATCTTCTGCAGGCTAAATATAAATTTATTTATCTGTACATAAATATAGATTCCACATGTAGATTTGTAGAATATCAGGCTTCCAAGGACCAATTTACTTCAATTCAACAACATTTTAAATTGTTGTATTTAACCAGCTACATTGTATTTGACAGGAGAACAAGAATATAGGTTTGGAGATTAAGCAGCTTGGGCCTCTCATTTATTTTTTAATCAAGCATGAAAATATTATCATAAACTATTATATCATACTGTATTAAATGCTCTGCCATCCCTGTTTTACCTGCAAGTTTTAAAATGGGTTTTTCCTCCCCCCACCCTGGTCCACTTTTATGTCAGTGGTTGGCTCTGTCTTACTTTTTTATGTTGTCATAATTAAATCTTTGTTCCTATGATTGAGTAACAGTATCTTTTTTGGACAGAAATGCTGTGTATACTTCAGGCTAGAATGGATAACAAAAACATCATTTCAGGCTTCATTATTTTGGCAATAAATTTAAAATGCTGTTATATGTCTAGTTTTTGTAAGTATCATTTATCTCCTAAATCAGTACGAAAGCCAATAAGCAGTGTTATCTGGCAACATTTACTTATTACATCTCTATATGTACCTTCTCCATATAGGGCAATGAAGTTTCTTATGCTTTTATTTAATCAATTCCAACCAGATCTCAACGAAGTTATCATTATCTTCCAGTTTAGAGTTTATAAGACCAAGAGTCTATCAGATCAAGTAACTTACTCAATTCTTACAATGTGCTGTCTTCATTTACTTCCCCAGCCACTAACTAGTTCTAAGCTATTATTTCTGCTATTTAGGATGCTGCTTAATGCACCACCTCTAGCCTCTCTGTCCCTCCATGGACTCCTATGCATGTACTCCTACTTACCTTACATTTTCACTTTGCCCACAGTATTTTTTGCCAGTCCTGGGGCTTGAACTCAGGGCCTGAGCACTGTCTCTGAGCTTCTTTTGCTTAAGGCTAGCACTCTACCACTTGAGTGACAGCGTCATTCCTGGCCTTTTCTGTGTATGTGGCACTGAGGAATGGAACCCAGGGCTTCATACATGCTAGGCAAGCACTCTACCACCAAGCCACATTCACAGCCCATGTATTTTTTTTTACAATATGTGTTTTGTATACTTTCCACAGAGAAGATTTGCAGTAACCATTGTTTGAAGTAAAAAACAAACCAACTAAATAAATAACTCAGACTTTATAATTAAAGTGAGTATGCCGAAACATTTTATCAGTGAACTGTAGTACAACATTTTTGTGTTCAAATAATTGGAAAGCAACTGTTACAAGCTATAGCTTCCTACTTCCAGTGTTTACCTTCTTTTCCTATGTACATGTTATTGGTATGACACAGGAATAAGGCAGTCACACTGACCTCTGATTGTTTCTATGGTTCTGCAATATCTGTTGGGAGAGATATAATTTTAAACCACCGCTTTCATATCATTAAATAAAAGGATTGGGGGCTGGGAAGGTGTTTCAGTGGTAGAGCACTTTCCTTGCATGCATGAGGCCCTGGGTTTGATTCCTCAGCACCACATAAGCAAAAAGAAAAAAGCCGGAAGTAGTGCTGTGGCTCAAGTGGTAGAGCACTAGCCTTGAGCTGAAGAGCTGAGGGACAACACCCAGGCCCAGAGTTCAGGCCCCATGACCGGACCCCCCCCAAAAAAAACAGGATTGGTTCTCTTAGTGTAAATTTTAATTTTTAGTATATAGCTATAATGGTTATTATTTGCCACATCTTGTTTGAAACATGTATCCTGTAATTTAGTTTTTATATAATATTAGTAATTACATCCAGCCCTAGGGGCTAGGTGTCATTACTGTGTATCTTTTCTAAATGAAAAACATGCATTTATTTTTACGTTCCTCTCTCTCTCTCCCTCCTTTCCTCCCTCCTTCCCGCCTTCCCTTCGTCCCTTCATCCCTCCCTCCCTCCTTCCTTCTCTGTCTCTGTCTCTTTCTGTCTCTTTCTCTCTCTCTCTCTCTCTCTCTCTCTCTCTCTCTCTCTCTCTCTCTCTCTCTCTCTCTCTCTCTCTCTCTCTCTCCCTCTCTCTCCTTCTCCCTCTATCTCTCCCAAAATTAACACACCCTTTGTAATTTAAAGGTGTTATTTCATTGTCTTCTGGTTTGCACTGCCTTTTTTGACACAAGGTCTGGAATAAGTTTTATATTATTCTTCTGTGTTAAATGTCTTCTTCTCTGTTTGCTCTTAAGATTTTTCTCTTAATCTGGGTTTTCAGCAGGTTGACTGTGATGATCTGGGTGAGGTTAAGTGATTTTGTGGAGTCAGGATTCCAATCCAGATATTTCTCTACAGCCATGCCCTTGATGAGGTGAATCTGCTGCCTTTTGTACGTTAGACAAAATTTGTGCTTTGATAAAGCTACTGAAAAGAACAATAAATTTAGAAGTGACAATTGATAGCATGTATGCATCAAGTCTGTGCACCCAACTTTATTAAATAAACACTATTCAGTTTAAAAACACAGATGACCTATAACACAGTGCTTTCACCAATAGATAGGTCCATATCAACAAAGAAACCTTACTGTTAGATGACATCAAAGACCAAATGGCTTTGAAAGGTGAGTACTAGTGACCCATGCTGTGATCCAGGTTGCAACGTGGAGGATCCTGGTTAAAAACCAACTTAAGAAAAATGGTTAGAAGCCAAACCTAAGCAGAAAAATCCATGTGACTCTACCTGCAACATAACCATCAAAATGCTGAGATGGATGTGTAACTCAACTGGTAGAGAACTAGTGGAACAAACATGAGATCCTAAGTTCAAACCTCCTGTCCTGACCAAAGGATTGACAAAAATCTACAGAGTGTTGCGTTAAAAACTCAGAGAAGACACATTCTTCTCTGCCGTGCATGAAGACCCAGAAATAAATCCAGTCAGCTACAGCTGTCTAATTTTTAATGAAGAATCTCAATGCATACATTGGAGAAAAGATATCCTCTTCAACAAATGATACTGACAGAATGGGGTATCCACATTTGGAAGACTGAAACTAAATTCTCATCTCTTGCTCTGTAGGAATTTCAATAAGAAGTGAATCAAATATCTTAATTTGTGACCTGGAACTTTAAGACTGCAAGAGGGAATTGAGAAAATATGAAAACTTATTGGTATGGGGCATTAGCTTCCTGAATGAGTGAGTTCTCTTTTATTATGTTTATTGATAGATGCCACTGAAAGCTGTTAAATAATCAAGGGTAGTGGAAAGTGAGAGCAAGCATGGGCCAATATAATTAACTGGTGTGCCCATGTGAATTATTATGGCAAAATCTCTTTGAATAATTAGTACACTAATGAATGCTAAGGATGTACACCAGGTCTTCTCTGCGGTGTGGGTACAGTGGGAGGGGGCAGAGTAAAAGCAGAGGGTAAAGAAGGTAAATATGGTCAAAATACTCTGTGTACGTGTATGTGTGTGATGGAACAAAAAAAAAGCTTTGTAAAGATTGATTTGGGAAGGGGGAAATGGATGAATGGGAGTAACTGAGGATATTAGTCTGATCAAGGTATGCATGTTAAAATGATGCTCCCTGGACAACAAATTGATAATAAAAAGGTGGAAAGAAATAATAATAATAATAATATCTTACCTTAGGAGTAGTGACATCTGTGCTAGTTATCATTTATAATATATATATATATAATTGTAAAGATACTGTACAGAGGGGTTACAGTTACATGAGCAAGGTAATGATTCCATTTCCTTTCCAGCAGTTACCCCCTCCTTTGTTTTTCCCCTACCATCTCTTTCTTCCCCACTTCCCCAACTGCTCCCTCCCCCCACCCCCGCAAAGTTGTTAAGTTCATTTTCAACATAGTGTCCTGTATATCTCCTTGTTACGATGGGATATCCTGTATCCTTATTTCAGCATTTTGTTATTTCCCTTCTCCTCCCCAAATTAGAAAAATATATATACAAGATGCAGGGTACCAGAATCAAATACAGTGAAAACAGGGGTTATACCATAGGGGAAGAACATACAAAAGAAACAAAAAAACCACATAGTACGTTGGCCATATTTGTTAGGGAATGGAAAGACTTGGAAAAAATTATACTAAGTGAAGTAAGCCAGGTCCAAAGAAACATAGGTTCCATGGTTTCCCTTATCTGCAATAACTAGTATATGTCTAGGACAAGCAAGAAAGGTCAAAAGCTATGTACATATGACCATATAAGATGATGCTAAGTGAAATGAACGCCAAGATAGGGACACAAGAGGTTTTATCTTTCTTGCGACTGCTTTTAATGTACTTAAAAGTACTATGTGATAGTTATCATTCTTAAACCTAAACATCTCTAACTTCTTGAATGAAGCACTTCTCTTCTCCTAACATCTAATGAAAGAAACTGTTGTCTACTTTCTCACTAGTAGCAACTAAGCCTTAAATGTGTTCTGAACCTTTTATAGTTTTCAGTGTTTACACAAAACATTAGCAGACTCTTAAACATTTTAAACTAAAGCCACTTGAAGGAATGAGCAAATTAAACAATCACTCATGTCAAAACTGTTAAGACTGGGCACCGGTGGCTCAAGTCTGTAAACCTAGCTACTTAGGAGGCTAAGAGCTGAGGATCGCAGTTCAAAGTCAGCCCAGGCAGGAAAGTCTGTGAGACTCTTATCTCCGATTAGCCACCAGAAAACTGGAAGTGTTGCTATGGGCTCAAGTGGTAGAGCACTGGCCTTGAGCTGAAGAGTGCAAGGACAGCGCCCAAGCCCAGAATTCAAGCCCCACGACTGACAAAACAAACAAACAAACAAAAACAAAAAACAAACAAAAACACCAACAAACCCAAAAGAACCAAAAAACTATGTTAAGGTTTGAGGATATCATAGTGATATATTAATTTCTTTAAACCAAAGGAAATTTTGATGGCTTAAGACAACTGCCTAATCTATTTATAAATCTTCATATTGTTTTATCTCTGCCCACTTTCTGTCACCTGCAAGTTGAAATCATCTAAAGACTTGCTTATTCCCATATCCAGAAGCTGTGACTGGTCATTGATTCCAAAGCTGTGACTGACACTTGAAGGTCTAGGGGTGACCTTTACATATGGCTTTGTGACTTGCTCGTTGTCACTGGATATTCCAGTAGGACCTGACAAAAACCTTGAGTCACATCTCCTAATGGAAAAGTGTTAGTATTTCCTTTGTCATAGAGAAAAAGAGAGAGGCTGCTGAGACCATTTTTGGAACTTAGAAACCCAAATTGAAACTTGGGATTTGGAGACTCTAATTTGTGATTTAGTTGTGCTTCGGCATCCCACTATGGACTGTTAAAATTTGTGCATGGGTATGTGTGTGTAATTTAAAACTGAAGATTGATAAAAATATTCATCTTATTGTATTTGTGTTTATCTACTGCATCAAGACCAGAGTTACAAAATATAGTCCCTTAGTCAGTCAGATCATTTGCAAAGGCACTGAAAAAAAAAAGTACATTTTGATACTGGAGGAAGAAATCAGTCACACAGGACTACACATTACCACAGGGTTAGAGCTTCAAAGAGGAAGGTAACACTGTAGAAGAATCCTAGCAACTGATGTCCTGTTGACAAACTATATTTTTGTCATCATTTGCCAAAGACAAGTCCAGCCTCTTGGTTTCTATGGCATTTCTCAGCAAATTAAACTTTCATGAGAACTTACTACCAAATCTAGGAAACTGTTCTATTTGATCATTCAGTGTATCTCTTCATCACAATTCTAGCTACAGTTAATAATTCTGACCCACTTTCCCACAGAAAGCACAAATTCTTGCCAGTGTAGTCAAATGTGTTGGCTGGAAATCCTCCATCTTTACTAGATTTGGCAAACTGTATGGAGTAGCTAAAAGAAAAAGTGGTTTCTCCTGATTTTACAGCCTAGGGATCATCCGTGAGCTGAAAAATAAAAGGCCTACTTCAAGTGGTGAGTATTCATATCTGACCTCCAGTTTCTATTGGTC
Source organism: Dipodomys merriami (assembly GCF_024711535.1). Taxonomy (NCBI): domain Eukaryota; kingdom Metazoa; phylum Chordata; class Mammalia; order Rodentia; family Heteromyidae; genus Dipodomys; species Dipodomys merriami. Next base: position 31,534,801 of record NW_027202715.1, on the reverse strand, counting down.
TGTGCAGTTATACTCATTATTCAAGTTCTCTTTCTTTTGGGGGCCTGGAAAGTTCTAGAATCTTGATCCATCTCCAGAATACTGGAGAGCTCCTTTTAGTCATCAGTAATCAGAATGCACTGACTATCTGCTGAGATGCTCAGTGTGGGGATGCTCCCTCTGGATTGGCTATTTGTGATCCAGATTCAAGGCTTTTTGTCTTTAATGAGGCCAGATCTTCTCCCTGAAGGGCATTGCAGGTCAATCTTGTCAAATCTGTTACTTTGGGGACACGTGTATCTCTTCTCATTTCCAGAATGGGAAAACGTGTCATCTTTCACTGCCTCTATTCTCTCCCTACTTCCTTTTGGTCATCTGGAGTGGTGAGCTTTTACAAAGGAAAGGAGGGAGTGCCTGGCAGATGACCTGTATTCTCAAGCCTTTCAGATAAACCTTCTTTAAGCTCAGAGGAACTGGGCATGTGAAAATTAACACCTGAATTCAGGTAAACTAAGGCATTAGAGCAGAGAATTAGAGTACCAGTGAGTTTGTCTGAATACATAGTCTGGGCAGCAGGAAACGATCTGGATTCTGATGTGGTGTTTATCAGGCTGTTTAAAATCCAGAGGGTACAGCGAACATGTGAATTCTCTGGACCTCAGATACCATTTCATTCAAGTAAGAGAGTGAGATTAGATTATTTGTAGTATCCTAGTAGTTTAAGCATTTTGAACATCCCTCCTTGCAGTAGTTTGTATCATATGCTAAATTAAAAGGTACATGTACAAATGTACCATGTGAAAAAATCAATCTACACTATACCTCTTATATATGCTTTACAGAGAAAGCTGTAGACTGTTCCTGGATAACCTTTCTTAGGAGACTGATCTCTAAGGCATTGAAGAGCTAGGTTGGATAATTCTATCCAAGATCAGGCTTATGAAAGCAGAGGCAAAAAACCCCAAAAAGTAGAAGAAGTTTTGACTGCTGTACCAATTTTGTCCCACACTGACTTCCCTTGCTATTGGGTAAACTCATAGAGATGGCCTCCAGTAAATCAAACTATGAGGAGTTGGTTAATCACTGACACAGAAAGCAGATTAGAAGTAAAAATAAATAACACATAACCTGGGAATTTTCCCTGGGTTCTCAAAATGTACTGCATTTCATAGTTTCATTCCATTTGAATTTAAGCCAATTTTTCCTCTGGTTCTTACCAGACTATCTTTAGAGTTTAGATAACCCTCTGAGGAAAACAAACAAAAAGAAAGCCACAAAACAATTTCACTTTCAAATTTAGCCAAGAACATTCAGAACTGGCAGAGATTCTGATATTTCAAAGATGTCCAGGCAAACGTTACATGGTTTAAGCATTATGTTTTAAATGGTGAAACATTTGTGCTATTTTAATTGGAAACTATCATTTTCAATACATTGGAATAATATACCATCTTCAGATTCTATCAGCTCCATTGCTTATGACCCAATCTTCCTATCAGATACCATACCTTCCTAGTCTCTGACCCATGAGAACAGTAAGGAAAAGTTTCCAATTGATAAAGTATCAAACTTCCAACTGAAATTAAAAATTTCTCCTTTCTAGCTGGAAGACAGTGGCTTATAGCTATTATCTTAGAGTTAGGAGGCTGAGATCTGAGGAGTACGGCTCAAAGCTAGCTTAGGCAGAGAAATCAGTGAAAAGCCAAAACAGCTGGTCACTGGTGGCTCATGCCTGTAATTCTAGGTACTCAGGAGGCTGAGATCTGAGGATCATGGTTCAAAGCCAGCCTGGACAAGAATGTCCTTGAGACTCTTATCTCCAATTAACCCCCAGAAAACCGGAAGTGGTTCTGTGGCTCAGGTAGTAGAGTGCTCGCCTTGAGCTGAAGAGCTCGAAGACAGTGCCCAGGCCCAGGGTTCAAGACCCATGACCAACATTGTAAAGCTAGTTTTCCACATGACAAGCTTTACAATGTTGGTGGGGGGGGAGGAGGGGGGAAGCGAGGAGGATTGGGGGGGGGAGGCTGGGAAGGGATGTGAAGGGTAAACAAAGGAGGAGGCTGCAATCCTTGATAAGAAATGTATGCATTAACCTGCCCATGTAATTGTAACCCCTCTGTACAGTATGTTCACAAAAAATAAAAATAAAAATAAAAAAAATAAAAAAAGACCCATGACCAAACAAACAAACAAAACAATAACAAAACAAAGCCAGAACAATAGGTCTGGTAGAGTGCCAGACTTCTTGCACAGAAAAAGTCAATGAGCATATGAGGACCTGAGTTCAATTTTCAGTACTAGCACCAAATAAAATAAAACAAAATAACATAAAATAAAAATTCTCCTTCCCAGTTTTTAAGGAACGGCTATAACCCTGGCTTCTTTTTTTGCTCAGTTTTTTCTGAATTCAGTTGTTTCTGTGTTGGATCTGAGAAACGGCTTGAACTTAAAACTGTTCGGTTTGTTTTATCTGGGCAAATGATGCTCATGAGTTGTCTGATTAAGTCTGACATCCAAAGATGATCCTTTCAGTTTGGGATGCTGGTTAAGATTACTCAGAGACACTATGGATAGGAACTTCCTTTAGTAATTCTTTTCCTGGAGACACATTCCTCTGGCCAGATCTTTACCTCTGTTGTTTTCCAGGACTGGCATTCATTTACCCTTCCAAATGATTATGTTGTGTCTACAAGTTTGCTTCACAGAAAACATTGGTTTCCTATCAGTGGAGGAACGAAGGAGCCATCTTTACTCTGTTATCCAACTAAAAAAATGCTCGAGGAATAGCCTTAGCCTTCACAGACATTCCTTTAAAGAACGCACATGCAAAATTCCTTACTCTCATAAAGTAGTCCTCTTTTGCCTTGATGAAGGTTATTACGGGTTGATTTGTATCTATTATTTGAGGTCCTACACACCGAACTAAAGAATTGGGAATTGGGCTATGGGAAGTGTCATTACTTCAGTTAAGTTGAAGTCATACTGGAGTATGGCAAATCCTTTCTAATATGACTAGAGTCATATTAGAGAGAGAGATAAAGACAGACAGACAGACAGAAACAGAGAGAGAGAGAGGAAGGAGGGAGGGAGAGAGGGAGAGAGAGGGAGAGAGGACCCTGAAACACCTTGGAATGATGCCCTGAACATGGAACTTGGGATGATGTGTCTACAAGCTAATGGACAAGCAAATGCAGAAGAAGCTAGTAGAACAGAACAGGCTCCTCCTCCTCATTCCTACCAATTCCTTCATCTTAGACCCAGAGCATTTTGGACCTAGAGACAACATGTGTTGTTTAAGCTACCGTATCTCTGATACTTGGGTTACAGTAGTCTAGAAAACTTATATGTCATTCACACCCTATGATCCTCTTCCATCCCCTCATGAGTAGAAGAAATGAAACAAAAGTGATCAAATATTTTCTTCCAATCTCTCCCGATTTATCTCTTAGAGACAAGAGACCATCCCAAACTAACAGAAGAGGTTTTATACCACTCCTTCCATAAGCCTGATCTTCATGGTCTAGCACCTCCCTTTAGAATGCAAGGGTATAAGGGACCTCATGTTAATTAACTGATACTAGCTTCTTCATTCGGGCATGAATGAACCAAATAACAGCTCTTGACTAGTGATGCCTTGGGTCTAGACTATGTGCTGAGTTATGGCTTGATTTGATCTCTCTTCTGTTTATACCTTCCCAATTCAGGCCATGTTGTGGATAACTTCAAGACAACTTTACTACCTTGCAGATACAGTTCATGCTAGCATGAACAACCATGCAGTAACTACCAGTAACTACTGGTAGGGAGCTAAATAGAATAAAAGAGAAGCCAGAAAACTAACATTTATTAAGCACTTACGTGTGATGGGGCCAGGCTGTATGTTTTATGTCTATTATCTTCCTTCATCAGAGGAGGTGAGGGAGGGTTCAGAGATGTTACAAACAATGCCTACTTGTCAGTGATGAAGCATTGGACTCAGATCTAATCTACATGTGTCCCCATCAAAACCCCAGATTCAGGATTGGCTACATAAATCGTGGGGCCTGGTTCCAAATGGAAATACAGAACTGTTTGTCCTAAAAAAACTGTTGTCCTAAAACTGTTTGTCCTAAAATTTTCAAGATGAGTGGCCACTCAGGTTGCATACCTGTGAAGCCAGCCCTTTCTGAATCGTCAGCAAGGAAGGGACAGATGGATCTGAATGTCCCATTAAATCATTTTAGTAGACATTAGCATCTAATCTGTAATCCTGTGTGTTCCAAGGGAAACATAAAGCAATATCTATACAACTAGATTAGCATTCTTTCTCAAGACATTAGTGTTTCATGGGGTTATTTACCTAACTTGCTTAAGGGATATTGGGCAATTTTTGGAATAGGAGATTGTTGTATGCATTATTTACCATAGCTAAGACATGGAACCAACCCAGATGCCCCTCAGTAGATGAATGGATCAAGAAAATGTGGTATATATGTACACAGTAGAATTCTGTGTTTCCATCAGAAAGAATGAGATTGCCCTCATTCATAAGGAAATGGAAAAACTTGGAAAAATATTAAGTGAAATAAGCCAGACCCAAAGAAACATAGACTCCATGTTTTCCCTCATTTGTAATAATTAGTGTATGTCTAAGATAGACTTAGCAGAGGATCACAACAGATCAATAGCTATGTACATATGACCATATAAAATGATGCTAATCAAAATGAACTCCAAGATATGGAAATAAGGTTTTTTTTTAAAAATGTACTGTGTGAAGTTATTTCTTTTTTCTTTCTTTGTTTTGCCTCTTTGGTTTATCTCCTGTTTTTGATTTTGGTTCTCTGTATTTTGATTTTGGTGCTCTGCCTTACGTAAATGTTTATTTGATGGTGAGACAAAGTACCATGTTCACAAGACACAATGTTGAAAATGAACTTTACAACTTGGGGGAGGTGGTAGGGAGTCAGGGGGGAGGGTAAGTGGGAGAAAATGAGGGAGGGGAAACACTGTTCAACAAGAAATGTACTCATTACCTTACTTACTTAACTATAACCCCCTGTGTACATCACCTTTACAATAAAATAAGATTGAAGAAAATTAAAAAAGAAATTGCTGCGTAAGCAATTTATTTATGTCCCCTTTACCTACTTGTATTGATTTTTATTAACATTAACCTATTTTTTTGTTTAGAGCTATCCAAAATAAAATGCACAACATAATCAAAATGAGATCCTATGGAGAACTTTCTCATTAGATCTTGCCGTTTTCAATAGTTCCCCAAGATTTAAGCAAATAAGTTTTAAGGTATAAAAATCCTAATTTATGCTAAATCTTCTCAGGGTTGTCATCAGGTGAGAAAATAATCCTCCAGTTTTCAGACATCATTATATCAACCGGACCAAAATGGCATCACACAGACAGAATAGAAAAGGATAATTTATTACCAGTATATTTTGCTCTGTAAGATTCTGAGTTTTCTTATATGCAACTCAGGAACCAAACTCTTTCATCGTCCTCCCTGTCAGCTCCTTTCAGCAGCCATTCATTCTTTAAAATATCAAGCTGCAAAGAAATGATCCCCTGGTTGTAATAATTACATACAGTTGATTTCTTTTCGGTAGATAATGCTTGACAAAGACAAGGCATTTATCACAGATAAACACACTGAGGCAGAGCCAAGGCAATCAAAGTGAAAGATCTTTTCTCTTGTGAGGCGGTTTTATTCCAGTGACCTTATTTCTGTTATTCAAAACCACTAAGAGGAAACTGATAAATATTGGAAAAAGACAAATAACTCTTTGGCACCACATTATGCCTAAAAACAATAAAGTATCTGGTTAAAAATCAAATATGCTAATTTATTAAAATGCAGGCATTCCAAATGAGAAATATCTTTGAGGATGCCTCAAGTTATTTTCTTCCATGCTTTCAGAAATGAAACCAAACAAATATCAGAGATCATCAATGGATTTTTTTTCTTTTTCTTTTTTTTTAATACAGTGATTTATCAGGTCAAAAACTAGGGCCAAATCAGAGTTGGGTAGCATGATTTCTATATGTGTCTGCATGTAACTCTACCAGAAATTACCTATTAATTGGATTTAGCCATCATGTTTCTATAAAAGCCTGGAGCTATAGAATAAAATGAGCATGGTAAGATGATGGAGGAAACAGCAATAAAATTGACAATAATATGAATCTTATTGTTGGGAGCAAAAAGAGAAGCCAGAGATAAAAGGACAAGAAAAAACATTCAAATAAGGGAAAATGAAATGGAGTGGGAAGACAAAAGAAACAAGAAATGATATAGAAAATTGTCAGGGAAGAAAAAGCACCTCAAACCAAGGATGAATGTAAGATGTTATACAAAATGAAAAAGAAGCTCCTACACTGTAGGACTGGCCAGCCCAGGCAGCCTAATTTGTTTTTATAAACCTGTCTGGTTTGTGTTTATGATTTCTGCAACTATCCCAGATAAATTATATATTTGTTTGTTACATCATAAAGGGTTGGTATTTTAACAAGTCACCAAAATTAATTTGCTTTACCAAGTTCAATATTGTTTCAAAGTCTTATAGGTGGTATCCTATCTGTACTTATTTTTAATGCCCATTTTATTTAAAATGGTAACATTGAGATAGCACCTCACTCCAGTTAGAACAGCAAAAATCAAGAACTCTAACAACAACAGATGCTGGAGGGGATGTGGACAGAAAGGAACCTTACTTCATTGTTGGTGGGAATGTAAACTTGTTCAACCACTTTGGAAAGCAGTATGGAGGTTCCTCAAAAGACTTCACATAGATCTCCCCTATGATCCAGCAATCGCACTTTTGGGCATTTACCCAAATGTATACAAACAAGACCACACTAAAGCTACCAGCACAACTATGTTTATTGCAGCATTATTTACCACAGCTAAGATATGGAACCAACCCAGAAGCCCCTCAGTAGTTGAATGGATCAAGAAAATGTGGTATATATACACAATGGAATTCTATGCCTCCATCAGAAAGAATGACATTTCCCCATTTGTTAGGAAATGGAAAGGTTTGGAAAAAATTATATTAAGTGAAGTAAGCCAGGCCCAAAGAAACATAGGTCCCATGGTTTCCCTTATTTGCAATATCTAGTATAGGTATGAGTCAAGCGGAAAAGGTCAGATAATGTGATGTTAGGAAAACGAACCCTTAAATATGTATTTTAATGTTTTCGTTTCTTTCATGCCTGTGTTTCTAACGCATTTATAAGATTATTTCTTTGTTGCTTTGTATGTCGCTCCCCCACAGTGTAACCCCAGCTTTCACTTTATTTGATGTCAGTATAACATGTGGAGGAGATGGGGACAAACAAGTCGTTTAAGGATTCAGGTGGACCTGTTGCAACAAGGAGAATTACAAAATGTCATGTCAAAGCAAGCTTTACAATGTAGGTGTGGGGGGGAGGGGGGTATGATTGGGTGGGGGGGAGGGGGGAGGCTGGGAAGGGAGGTGAAGGGTAAACAAAGGAGGAGGCTGCAATGCTTGGTAAGAAATGTATGCATTATCTTGCCAATGTAATTGTAACCCCTCTGTACAGTATGTTCTCAAATAAAATAAAATAAAATTTAAATTAAAAAAATGGTAACTAGATGATTAATAGCTATCCTTTCAAAGAACTCAGGACAATATCTTTTCCCTACTTCCCTCCTCTGCGGGCAGCTCAGCAAGAATGGAAAGGTACCAAATGCAGCCATCTCAATCTTGGTGTCACATATTAGATTTGTAGAGTAAGGTTACCAAAAAGCACAAGCTGTCATTTCACTTTGGGCAAATTTGCTTCAAAATAATGGTGAGGGAAATGAAGACTCAACCTCTCCTGCAACAATTCAATAACAGAGAGGTGATCAAGGTCACCGGACTGCACCGACATCCATCACGCAGCATGATCACACAGGTATTATTCATTTGGCATCACAGGAATGAAGTCATTATAGCCAAGGACTGTGTCACCAGATCAGTGTCAGCTGCTCTGGAAAGCAGCTGTGTCTTTACCTAATGCTTTATGTTTGAGAATGGTCTCAGCTCCCAGAATTTAACAGTGCATGTTATTAACATAACTATTCTAAAAAGAAGCCAGCTCTTCCATTTCCTTTATTGCCATATTTCTTATGACAGAATATCAGGAGTCAAAGAATTTATGAGATTTTATTGGATGGATTAAGAAGGGATGTGTCAGAATGTGCTTATTAGATTCAGCTCCTGGGGAGAAAGCCCTAAAATTAATGGCAGTCTTCAGACTTTGGATTGCACTCCTGACAGTGGCATGAGCAAATTGTGACCCTGAATCAGCCATTTTAATTTGTTCATTGTTTGTTTGAAAGCAAGCTTTTCTTCCATTTCATACATTCCTGTGAAGATCAAATGAACTGACTGATAGAAGTACAAAATATGACTCCACTGAGTTTTTGGAGTTGGATTAGCTATGTGCAAGCCTGGCTTTTCTTGCTGACTGTGTAACCTAGGTGTGTCACATAGTTTCTCCTGAGTATGACAGGGATGATGATGATGAATGTGAAGGCAATAACAAGCTTTATCCTAACAACTGCTTTTAAAGAATAAATAAGATAATGCCTGCAACATAATTAATATCACCTGATAGAAAATGTACCAAATGTCAACTGTTACTGCTGTTAGATAAACATAAATTCAAGCCATTCCACACATGTAATGCATTTCTTTTCACAGTACATACCTCAAAGTAGGGGTTCAACAAGCCATTTTTGGATAAATAGTAAACTGAACATTGTATTGATCTTTGAAAATGAAAGACAATGATAATACCCACTTTTAAAAAAATAGGAAACAATGGGATATGTTATTCACAAATCACAGCTTTCAAAGAATTTTATCTTCCAACAGCGAATAGCATTTTACACTACCCGGTTACCTGCAAAAGCAGTTTCAAGAACTCAACATGTGCACTCTGTCACATGCCCTTCCTTTCCCAAATCAGTGCAGAAACTGCCCATGGGATCAGATCACAGGATCTGTTAATAGGACAGATTTCTCCTCAGAAACATTATTGCTTTAAAATTTACTTGGATTCTTTAGGATAGAAATTACTTCCTAGCCAGGTGCTAGTGGCTTGTGGCCTACAGGTGTAATTCCCTGGTTACTTAAGAGGCTAAGCTCTGAGGATTGCAGTTTGAAGTCATCCTAGGCAGAAAATTAATCACAGAAAAAGCCAGAAGTGTTGCTATGACATTGTAGAGTGCTAACCTTGAGCAAAAAGAGCCCAGGCTCAGCACCCAGGCCCAGAGTTCTAGCACTAGGACTGGCCAAAAAATACATGAAAATTTTTTTAGATGAACTACATGCTAATTTTGGAAAATCCCATTGAATTTGCTGAATTTAATCTATTTACCAATGAGAGGCCTTGATGGGAAAGGTCTCTAGTTATGAGCCTGTCTTCCTACATCATCTGGAAAAGATCACTTGGCGATGATTCCATTGCACTTTTGTTGTTGTTGTTGTTGGTGGTGGTGGTGGTCCTGGGGCCTGAACTCTGGGCCTGGGCGCTGTCGCTCAGCTCTTCAGCTCAAGGCTAGTGCCCTACCACTTGAGCCACAGCACCACTTCTGGCTTTTTTTTTTTTTTTTTGCTTATGTGGTGCTGAGGAATCAAACCCAGGACCTCATGCATGAGAGGCAAGCACTCTACCACTGAGCCAACTTCTCAGCCCTCCATTTGCACTTTAAAAAGTATTTAGCCACAAACTTTCTACATTTTCCCTGCAGAAATCAGTAGTCTTTCTACCAAATTCCTAGCTGATAGATAGCTAGAAAGCTCATTAGGACTAATTCCCTGGGGTTTTGTATCTACAAGAAGAATTATTCTATATATCGGTTCTGAGTCTTAAATTTGTTTTGATTTGAGTTGATTTAGTCAACTAAATTGAAAGTTTCTTTTCTTTCTTTCCTTTTTTTTCTTCTTTTCGGTCATAGGGCTTGAACTCTGGGCTTGGGCACTGTCCCTGAGCTCTTTAGCTCAAAGTGAATGCTCTACCACTTGAGACACAGTGCTATTTCTGGTTTTCTGGTGGTTAATTAGAGATAAGAGTCTCACAGATTTTCCTGCCTTGGCTGGATCCTCATATTTCAGCCTCTTGAGTAGCTAAGATTACAGGCAAGAGCCACCAGGGCCTGGCCTTGAATTGAAAGTTTCTTAAGGACAAACTCCTTGTCATAAACTTGGCCCATAGATTAAGACTTTAGTAGAAAGATTTTAATAAGTGACTTAGAATGTTTTAACAGATATTATTTATTTTATAAAAAAATTGAAGTAAGGGGCAGACAGTGAATAGGATAAAGGGGGAAGGAGGAAACTCATTTTGAATATCCAGGTGCATAAAGTATATTTTTTATTCTGTACATTCATTTTGTCTTATACCTTACAGGTCCTTCAGAGTAGATAATGTGACCTAATTTTATAAATAAAACTATGGCTCAAAAAGGTTAAATTACTTGTGTTAAGATCCCATGTCCAGTATATGGCAGGTCTGTCTATTGCCACCCAATATTCTTTACTTGTTAAGAAACGAGTGTAATACACTTGGGTTGATGATCCATCTCATATGTATATAAAATTCTGAGTAATGTTATACAGGAAAGTGTGTACTCTTTATACCTGGAACTCAGAAATTAATTCACCTGTGGTTTTTGTTCAGAGCTCCCGTGATAAGTGGGTTTGAAAGCAATGTTGAACATTGTTTATATGGGGCAAATTTATTTCAAAATTGGTTATATGCTTGCCGAGAAAAAAAATTACAATTGATGGGATTCCCTGAGGTTGAATAGGGGAATTGTAGACTTCGTTGGGAAATTGTTCAGCTGTTTCATAGTGTGCTGAGAACATTCAAGCTCCTGAAGCAGCTGCCAGTGTCCTTGGAGCTGAGCAGAGACAGCAGGTGGGGGTGGGCCTGTGGTAGCTGCTGGCTCTAATTCCTGCCTCTCCTCCTCTTCCCCTTGCACCATCTTCTTCAGGTGTTTACGCCTCACAGTTTCCACTCTATTTCCTCTTAATTTGTACTATTAAATCTTTATGCACAGCAATAACCTACTACTATATCATTTTATTTTCTTTGTCTTCATTGCATTTTTTTTGGAAAGGAAAAGTTTGCATTTTCAATTCAATAGCTTTTTGTTTTTGTGCTGATCCTGGGGCTTGAACTCAGGTTCTGGATGTTGTCCCTGAACTATTTTTGTTCAAGGCTAGCACTCTACCACTTGAGCCACAGCTCCACTTGCAGATTTTTTTTGGTGATTAATTTGTGATGAGTCTCATGAACTTTCCTACCCAGGTGAGCTTTGAACTGAGATCCTTATACTCAGCTCCCTGAGTATCTAGGATTACAGGTGTGAACCACCAATGTCTGGCTCCTTAATTAAATAGCTCTGATTGAAGAGATAGTAGAGACAGAGGTATGTGTTCAGTGTCGTGAACATATACAGGTATTATTTTGCATATGTGTATTCATTCTGAGATACCTTATTTCTATTCCATTTTAAAATTACTCTGCTTTCTTCTCCTCTCAGCCCCTGACTTCTATGTTTTTTGTATTTTTTGTCTTAGAGTGATGGTTGTAGTCAAATTTTATATTCTCATCTAAAGTGTTACTTCTGCTCTGTTCATTGACTAGCTTCCTATGTCTGTCTGCTCATAGGACATCTTTATTCTGATGCCTCAAATGTCCAATTCGTATTCCATCTTATCCTCACAGAAGTGCCATCACAGAATGTATGTCCAATACTGCAGCCTTTGTAGCTGTGTTTATTAATGATGATGATGACGATGATGACCATAATGATGATGTTGACAATGATGATGATGATGATGATAGCAATGATAAAAGCATTTATTGCATGCTGAGCCAACTATTGAATGATTGAACAACTTTAACTTCATTTGCTAAAGAAAATGGTGCTTAAAGAGGAAAGACAAATCATAAATGTCACAGCTAGTAAATCATAAGTGATGGGACCAGAACTGGAATCCAGTTAGGATATGTGACCTTTTCAATACTGCTTTACTGTCTTCTTGTCATAGCAAGGGGAGAAATGAATCCCTCCCTCAAGTCCAGGGAGGCCTTTTAGGTGGCAAATTCAGAAACTGCTGAATACCTGAGAGGGATCAATACAGATTTCGCAGGGCAGAATTGTTTAAACCACATCTCCCATGCAGATGCGGGTCTTATCATTAGTAATGAAAATTACTGCGGAAAATATCTGTCGTATTTGTAGAGTAAGGCCATTTTTATAATAATCTAATTGAGTACATGGAGGAAGGAACCAAATACCCTAACTCATTATATTTAAGTATTCCATTCTATTATACCCATTAATGTTTGTTCTTATTTCAAGTTCACTTATTTGTTTTTAATAGTTCCCACCAGCCTTTTGGTCTCAAAACTTATCATTTGAACACAACTCTACTCCTTACCTCACTTTGAGCATTCTGTAGGGCAGAGAATTGCCTTACTCCATAGGAAATGAGCTACTCTGAGACAATAATTACAATTCAAATAGAAGAATAGGAATGTGGTTATTAATGAGCACAAAATGTAAGAAATCATATCAGGAAATTAAAAAAATATTAGTTGACCTTAAATATTTTTGTCAGATGACAAGCATTCTTCATGGGCTTAGGGTTTAAGACTCTCTCTCTATCTATATATGTATACCTTAATTACTTTTTCATCTGGATTTGAATATGTAGTTCTTTCCTTTAGTTTCTGAGCAATGGTTAAGTTGAAGAGTGTATCAGGACAGGGACTAATGGAAATGAGTCGATATCATTATTCCACAGGCAATGAATAATAAGTAGCTTACTGGTGATTTATGTTAATCTAAATATGAGACAGACAGGAAACTATCATGCACTTCACAGTCTGTGCCAAGAACTCTACCATATCTGGAAACATATAATTACTCATTAGTCTTTTCTAAAAAAAATAAAAGCCTTAATTTGTACATTCATTCCATGACAATTTAGTTTTGTCTACAATTCATAGAATTGATTTCCCTTAATATTCTAATAAAAGCTAGCCCAACTACATTAATCTAAATACTGTACATGCCAAGCAGAGGAATATATTCTTATGGTTAACAACCTTTTCTGCTCTAATTAGTCAAATAAATAAAAATCAAGTATACAATACATTATTGTATCTTCCTATATATCTTTACTATATAAGTATTGTAACAAATTCAGAAAAATACATAGAAAGCCTGGTTAGACAAACCTTTCCCCACTCTCCACTTGCTTTTTAAAAGGAAGAAAACTTTTTTTTGAGAAACAAACAGCTAAAAAATAACCTCTCAGAATCACTCATTTATCAAATTATTGATAGAGCAGATGCTAATGACCTGACTGATATTTTCTTCAACTATCTCTCATACAAGCTCTATGGAATGGTTTGTTCCTAACTAGAATTCTGTGCATAGATATGGGTTGAGAATAGAACAAAGATGGTGGTTGTGGTTGTAAAAGGAAAACAACAAGGTATAAATGATCAGAAGCTTGGGCACTTGGCTCAGATATCTAGTTTTAAATTTCGGTTTCCTCTGTATGAGCAAGTGCAACCTTTATCTTCAGCTCTGTGTGCCACAATATTCTGTGGCTTCATAATCTGTTAGTTAAAAACACAAAGATAGTACTAAGATGTTCCATTGTTCCTGTGCTAGAGGTGGAGAAAATCAGGTCTTGACTAGCAATTATTAACATATTATTAACATACTTCACAAGTGATACCATATGCATGGGTATTCTCTGCATAAATTAAAAATATTTTTAATTTAAAATTGCTAGATTACAGACTAGTCATTGCTATATTATAGAATTACTGTGTGCTCTCTGTATATACTTATAAATTATAAACATGTTTTAAAAATAAAGTTACTTTATAATACCGTACCCAGCAATGAATGTTGACATTTTGTGACATATATTTCTAATGTCTTTGTGCAGTAATACTGTCCTTTGTTTTAAACAAAACAGTAAATTGTACTGCAAATTTGGTAAAATTTTATTCATGGAATAGATACATTATTTTTTTTTTCATTTTTCCTAATCTGGAAATTTGAACTCCAAATGCTTCAGAATCTAACATTTATTGAGTTGGATATGACCTTCAAAGTTTTGGAGTTTGGTGCATTTCAAGATTTTTTTTTTGTGTCAGTCATGGGGCCTGAACTCTGGGCCTACGTGCTGTCCCTCAGCTCTTTAAGGCTAGCACTCTACCACTTGAGCAACAGCGCCTCTTCCAGCTTTTTCTGCTTATGTGGTGCTGAGGAATTGAACCCAGGGCCTCATGCATGCAAGGTAAGCATTCTACCACTGAGCCACTTTCCCAGCCCCATTTCAAGATTTTTGAATTTCTGGATTAGGGATGCTCACCTGCTAAAATCTATGCACAAGTTTTTATCAAGAGATTTATAACAAATACACTTATTCTCAAATCTAAAATATCCCAAACTCCAAAACATGTCTACTTTCAAGCATTTGCAATAAAGGGTACCTAGCCTGTACAAGTTACCTTTTGGTTATTCTTGAACATGTCTTGTCCTTTTGCACTGTCAATTCTATTTGGTTCTCCCATCTGTGCCAGTGTGCTTCCACAGAGCTTTGCTTATTACAGTTCCTAAAGCACCTTCAGAGCCATCCTATGTATCTGCACCTTTGTATGATATTTCTCTCTTTTAGTTCACCAGGCTATATAGTCCATGAAAAACCAAGGCACTGCATATTTTTAACACCATACCCATAGTTTATAGACTATACTTGATGCTTTGTGTGTATTTGTTGAGTAGTTGAGTGAAAATGATTTGTTTCAGAGACTAGTGGTAACAGAAACCCATTCTGAGTTTAGAGTTAGGCATTTCTCCATAAGAGCCTGGAGGAAAGATGTGAAAGCTGGGCATAGCATGGGAAAAGGAGCTATAATTTAGGGCTGAAGCTAAAGGACAGGAAAGAAGAATCTTGGAAGGGGAGTGAAAAGTATTCACTTGACAACCTTTTTCTTCATATTTTCCATCAGTAGCTTCATTTCTTCTTACTGACCTTTTGAATAATTTTTTGGAAGAAACTGGGGAAGAAAAGAGAATCTTCATTTATTTATGAGGGGATTAAGTAACTGGGTGTGTATGCGCACACTCTTATCTGGGACTGTCTGAATTATATTCAAAGGATTCAAGGCCAAGCTTGGGACATGAGTAAAAATATTCCAACTCTATGTCTAGTACATAATAGGAAAGAGAAAAGGCTAATGTTGATGAAGTGCCTTCTATATATTGGGGACTTTCCTATTTCATTGCACTCCAAAACTGGGAGAAGAAATAGGAATTACTGAGGAG
This sequence comes from Dipodomys merriami, assembly GCF_024711535.1. Classification (NCBI taxonomy): domain Eukaryota; kingdom Metazoa; phylum Chordata; class Mammalia; order Rodentia; family Heteromyidae; genus Dipodomys; species Dipodomys merriami. The sequence continues at coordinate 31,519,449 of NW_027202715.1, read as the reverse complement.
GACTTGAGTTCAGGTGTGAACTAGGTGATGCCTGGAACCAGTTCTTTAGATCTAACTACTGAAAAACATTAGTTTGACCTTGATAGTTCGAAATGTTAGTGAATATGGTCTTTCCAATTTTGATTTTATATATACAAATAAATAGACACATAGTCTATAGTCTATAGTCAAGAAATAAGGTGTACCAAAATTAGGTTATGAAATTTATGTGGTGTGTATATGTATGTATGATATATATGTATATATAATATACCACAGGTATTGCTGTTTGGCTAGCTCCTGTTAAAAAACATAACGCAGTGGCATTTTTTTTCAATCCAAATGGATACTAAAATAGTCATTTTGTAGTTGATTTTGTGACCATGAATTGAGTTAGGCTTGGATGAGTGTATTTTTGCTGTGGTAGGAAAGGCAGTTCTGCTTTGTCTTGCAATCTATGATGTTGAAGTAAGGAGGTCAGGTCTGGCTGGCACCATATTGGCCACATGGTGGATGGTAGGGTCTGGCATCTTGTCTTCATTCTGAGGGAAGGAAATACCCTCACCTCCCAGGTGATAGGTGTGCCCAGACCCCTGGAGTCAGGGGTGGGCACTTGGCTGATCGGTTATTGAATCTATAGGTCCAGTGCCTGGGACTGGGAATTTCCTGTGGGCTGGCCCCTGAATGACCCTGTTTAGGCCCAGACTAGTATAGGTGCCATTACCCCATGCCACATGCATCTCTATGACGGTATCTTGTGTCCAGTCTGCTGGCTCATCCCCAGTCATCATGGCATCCCAATTCAGAGCTGAATTGGTTTGTTGGCATTGTTTTTGTTCACTCTTTCTCTCTAGCCTGTTTCCTAACAGTGTTATATGTATTAGGGGGCTGCAGGCCTATGTAACAATGGACGGCCTGCAGACTGCTAGTGTTGTAATAAAGACTCCACTATTCCATCTTCCAAAATGTGGCTTCTGGAATAATTCACCTTATGACAATGTGTCATCAGAAGAGATCTCCTGCACATATCAGTGTCACTTGTCCCTGTCCTGGGAGTAATAGACCATATAGCCAGATTTTCTCATGCCATGGCAGAAATAAGAGTGCAAGGCCCAATGTGAGGCTCGGTTTGAGTTCCCATTTACATTGCTTCTACAAACATTCCATTAGGCAAATCAGCTCCAATGACTAGATCTCAAACTCAGGGATCCAAGAAGCATATATATTAGCCGGTCCAGGGGCTTGAACTCAGGGCCTAAGCACGGTCCCTGAGCTTCTTTGGCTCAAGACTACAACTTTACCCCTTGAGCCAAGTGCCACTTCTGGATTTTTCTGTTTATGTGATACTGAGGAATTGAACCCAGGGCTTCATGCCTGATAGGCAAGCACTCTACTACTAAGCCACATTTCCAGCTCATACTCTGGCTTTTTATGGAAAAAACTGTAAGGTCACATGAAAGAAAGGTACAGACATACAGGAGAAGTGTCATCTCTCTTGTATAACTTGAACAGTTAATTATTTATTTTAACATGGAATGCTCTGAATATATATTACCTTATTCTAAGTAAGTGAAGTTTGTTTTCTTTTTCCTTTTTTTTGTGGGTGGTGGGGCTTGAACTCCAGGCCTAGGCCTGTCCACAAAGGCTAACCCTCTACCACTTTGAGCCACAGTTCCACTTCTCATTTTATGGTGGTTAATTGACAGTAAGTGTTTCACAAACTTTCTTGCCCTGGCTGGCTTTGAACTATGATATCAGATCTTAGCCTCCTGAATAGTTAGGGTTATAGGTATGAGCCACCAGTGCCTGGCTAGTAAGTGAAATCTTAATGCTCAAAAGTTTTTAAGCACTTCAATTCACCAGTTCATCTGTCACTGAGTGGAATTTGAAAGGAAAGAAGAGAGAAATCAGCCTTTACTCTGGACTGTATTTCTCATCATTAAGTTCGATTCTCTGAGCCAGCACAGGTCTTCATGGTGCCAGTAGCTCTCTTTCCCCTTACTCACAATTCACATGGTTCTTCTATAGTCCTTGACCCATAGAATAACATTAAGTAATAAAATGGGTTATTCATATTTAAAAACCTGGGCCTGGAGCTCAGTGGTGGTATAATTACCTGCATTATACAAAACCATGGGTTCCACCCCCAGCACAATAAAAACAAAAACCGGGACTGGGAAGGTGGCTCAGTGGTAGAACGCTTGCCTTGTATTCATGAGGCTCTGGGTTCGATTTCTCAGCACCACATAAGCAAAAATAAAAAAGCCAGAAGTGGCGCTGTCGCTCAAGTGGTAGAGCGCTAGCCTTGAGCTGAAGAGCTGAGGGACAGAGCCCAGGCCCAGAGTTCAGGCCTCAGGACCAGACCCAAAAAACAAAACAAACAAACAAAAAAACCCTGGCATCACTCCGTGATATTTCAATACTTTCACTTATTAAATATAGAACCTCAATGCCCTAATTTGTCATGCTAAAGTACTAACTGGCTCACTGCTCCTTAACACTTTCAACACTTGCCTCAGAGTAATGTCCTAATTTTTTATTATGACTTACTATGTTCGCGAAAAGCACGGTTTATGTTTATTTGCTTATTCCTGGCTTTAGTCAATTCATTTCTCAAAATGAACCATGCCCTCTCCTCAACAAGTTTCTTAACCTTTTACATGTCCTTTGCTCATCTATAAAACGGGCATGCTGTTCCAGATTTGCATGCAAGAACTTCATCGTGGACTGTCCTCCCAGGACCAATTCCTATGAGAAAGGAGAAAGCATCCTCTGAGTCATAAAACGAAGCTCACAGGCAGTCCTGTCTGTACAGGACACTAAATGCGGTGCAACGCTTCATAATATCCGAATAGGGTTGCTACAGACTGAATGTGCTCCCACTCCACAGATTTTGAGAGCAAATCTCAAGAAGGGTCTTCAGCCAAAATCGTTCAGCACATCAGCAACTAGGGAACAAGAGTTGGTGTTTTAGAGTATGTGATTTGAAAGTGTCACTATTACAAAATAGTTATCTATGTCAAGGTAATTGTGATTAAGTATAACTATTCCCATCCAGCACCCATCAAAGTACATATGTATGTATATACATACACCCAAATACACATATATGCTTAATTCTTGGATAACAGCTGCATACCCTGTATGGAAAATTGTCATTACATCCTTCTCCCCACCTGCCTGAAGTTGCTTTTGATTTGGGAGGAGTATTACTTAAACCTATGGTAGCTGTTATTATTACAAAATACTTCAGTAGTATATGCCTGTTTCCTCTTTACACTGTAGGGGACAGGCCCTTGTACATTTTTTTATTCTATTACTGTTTCTCCCACTATATGATGATTGCCTTCCTTAACCATTGCTCTGGCCATTTGTATTGCAAAATCTACAAGAACAAGTCAGTCTCTCTTTTCTTTATTACTTAATTTCATAGCACAGTACCTGAAATGTAGTCTGAACCTGATAACTTTTACTAGATGACTGAATGAGTGTTGAAATTTTCCTGACAAGGGAGGCTAAAGACAGTGGCATATCTGGACAGCCCTAGACTCCTGGGGAAAAAAATAGGAGATCTTTCATGGCTATGCCAAAAACATCTTCCTTTCTTCCAAAATGATAACCCTGAAAAAAAAAAATAAAGACTTAAGTTACTTTATTTCAAGAAACACTTTGAAAACTGGATTGAATTTGAGTGCCTGATAATGAAGCCATTTTTTAAAGGAGTCCTGAAAGCCAAATGTCTGGAAATAAATTTAGTCTGATTTGTTTCCAAAGAAACACTTGAGGAAATTATTAGTCCATCCTATGATATTTTAGCACAATTACTGAGTAGTTTTTCCATGTCAAGGAAATATGCTGTTATTTTTTAAAAATAGACATTTTTTTCTTTTTTTTTATTGTGAAAATACCATACAGAGGGGTTACAATTACATGGGCAGGGTAATGAGTACATTTCTTATCAAGCATTGTAGCCTCCTCCTTTGTTTCCCCTTCCCATCCCTTCCCATCCTCCCCCCTGCATCAAAGTTGTAAAGTTCACTTTTCCACATAATGTCTTGTACATCTCATTGTTGCAATGGGTCCACCTGTATCTCTATTTAAACAATTTGGTGTTTTCCTTCCCCTCCCCAAATTATACCAACATCAAATACAGTGAAAACAGGGATTATACCATGGGGGAGGGACATACAAAGCAACAAAGAAATATCTTATAAATATGTTAGAAACAACAGCAAGAAAGAAAAACCATTTGAGCCCTTATCTTGGGGTTTATTTTGCCTACCATCAACTTATCTGACTGTTTCTGCTTGTCTTAGACATATACTAGTTATTGCAAATAAGGGAAACCATGGGACCTATGTTTCTTTGGGCTTGGCTTACTTCACTTAGTATAATTTTTTCCAAGTCTTTCCATTTACTAACAAATGGGGCAATGTCATTCTTTCTGATGGGGGCATAGAATTCCATTGTGTATATATACCACTAAAATAGACATTTTTATTCTACAAAGAAAATTGTCTGGGGCTGGGAAGGTGGCTCAGTGGTAGAGTGCTTGCCTTGCATACATGAGACCCTGGATTCAATTCCTCAGCACCACACAAGCAGAAAAAGCTGGAAGTGGCGCTGTGGCTCATGTGGTAGAGCACTAGCCTTGAGCTGAAGAGCTGAGAAATAGTGCCCAGGCCCAGAGTTCAGGTGCCGCAAAAACTGAACAACCCCCCAAAAAATTGACTCTTAAAACATTTTTAATATATTTACTTTTACTTATTTTTATTGTGTGGTGAAATAAATTGTGTATTCACAGCAGTGACCAAAAAGTTTGTCGATCACATTTACAAACTGCTAGAGATCTGAATCTACATACTTAGATTGCTTATAGGGCAATGCTTTACTTAAGTTACATCTCTATATTTCTCCCTCTTATTTGAAAATGACTATGGAAGAATATTTTTAAAGTTATACCTCTCTGCTTGAAATGTTGTTGGTTTCTTGTCCTTGTCTGTATGCCCATTTATTTCCATAATTGTATTTATAACCTTTACCAAGTTTGTGTTTTCTGTTCTTTATACTTCATGTGTTGTCATAAAATTCTTCTTATATTATTATGATCCTTATAATTTATAATGATCAAGAATTCATAAATTTCCATTAAACCATTGATCCTGTGTGGATCAATGTATTTGTAATTTAAATGATTTTAAATCACCAACAAATTCAGTTTAATTTGGTTCATATTTCAGACTTGAATGACTATTCTTAATTTTGAAATGTTGTAAAACACCAGATGGCTGCAGATGCGCTGAAAGAACGATTTTCCTAAGCACCATGTTGGGCGGACCCCAAGCTTTCCTGACAATTTGTGGAAGTGCCAGGATCTATATTTCTCCTTAGAGGTGCAGCCCCCAAGGCCAACGAGTTTACACAATAAAAGAATATAAACAAGTAGCTTTCCTTATTTAATTTTTTTTTCATTGTGGGGCTTGAAATCTGAGCCTGGGCGCTATCCCTCAGCTCTTCAGCTCAAGGTGAGCATTCTACAACTTGAGCTACAGCACCACATCCAGCTTTCTAGTGGCTTATTGCAGATAAGAGTCTCATGGACAAGGAGAAAAGGTCAGATAAGATGTTAGGCGAGATGAACCCCAAGATAAGGACACAAGTGGTTTTTTATTTCTTGCTATTGTTTCTAACATATTTATAAGGTGATTGTTTTAGTGCTTGTATTTCCCTCCCCCATGGTATAGACCCTGTTTTCATTGTATTTGATGTTGGTATAATTTGGGGAGGGAAGGGCCAAAAAAAACCCCAAATTGTTTAAATAGGGATACAGGTGGACCCATTGCAACAATGAGATGTACAAAATGCTATGTTGAAAAATGAACTTTACAACTTTGGCTGGGGGGAGGTTGGGGGAGTGTAGTCCTGGAGATGGGAGGGCAGGGATAGTAGGGGAGAAACAAAGGAGGAGGCAACAATGCTTGATAAGAAATGTACTTATTACCTTGCTCATGTAATTGTAACCCCTCTGTACGGTATTTTCACAATAAAAAAAAACTTATTAAAAAAAGACAGACTTTCCTGCTCAGGCTGGCTTTGAACTGTGATCCTCATATCTCAGCCTTCTGAGTAGCTAGGATTACAGGCATGAGCCACAGGCGCCCAGCTTAACAATTTGTTTTAAAAGCTCAGCTAAGATCCTTACCAACAGTGGGTTTAACAGTTTTAACCAATGGAGTAAATGCATTCCAGATACTTGACTGGATTGCCTTGAGGGTTTCCTGTCAGTAGAATCTGATGATGGAAGTTTCCAGTCTGACATCCCAGCCTCTCCTGCCCTTCAGTTGATAGAGAAGATGAATTCCAAGAGGAATCTAAGAGAGAAGGCAATGTTGGAACATGATTAAAGCATTTTGTTGATAAATGATGTCCAACATAAATCTTCATTGGACTCTGAAGAAAAGCCAGGTTAGTATCAGGATGAAAATCAGGTTATCGTCCAAGAATTGGAGCTAAATCTTCCCTAGGAAAGACAAACGATTTTTACTCTGGCTGCATATCTCTAGTCTGCACAGGAATGAGCTATCACTTCTGCAGAGAAACTGCAGGTCTTAAACAGATGTTGCAAGGTTCACTACACACAGAGAAGCTGTCAAACCAGTGGAAATGGAAAAGGTTCCAACACTCAAACCTGTGGGATTTTGGTCAGTTAAACCCATGGGTTAGACTACATGCTGTCAACCCTGCCCAACGGCACAAACTGCTATTAGGTATGACAGGGTCTTGGTAGAATGCTGGGGAGATTTCAGGAATGTTAAATGCTCTTATTACTGTCGGCTGAGTAGCCCCTCTCCTTGGCAGCTCTCGTCCTGTAGTGAGCTCGGAATGCTTTCCTCTGAGAAATGTCAGGCTGCCTGGTCAAAGCAGATGCTCATGGATGAGTCAGGGGCTCAGAATTCAACCAGAAATACCCATGCTCCCTTTCTGACATTTTTGAGGAAATGGGATAGCAAAGTAATATTCTTTCTGGGAAACCAGAAAATGATAGTTAAGAAAAAAATGTGAAAAGGAAAAAAAAAACCAAAACGTATTTCTCTACTGGAATGTTGGGTAGTTACTAAGTATCACTTAGCTGGCACTGCCTGTAGGTGGCAGCCTTGGCATCTATGGTTTGGGATATGCTTACTCAATGAGAAAATAAAGTACAAAATGGCTTTGGGAGGGGGGAAGGGAGTTCGTGGGGCTTGAACTCAGGGCCTGTGGACTCTGTCCCTGAGCCTCTTTGTGCTCAAGGCTAGTTCTCTACCACTTGAGTGACAGCACCACTTCAGGGCTTCATGCATGTTAGGCAAGCACTCTACTACTAAGCCACATTCCCAGTCCCCAAAATGATTTTTTTAAACCATTTATATACAATAAATGTTTATTGTACATTTTAAAATTGGGCTGCTTATTTTTGCTATTGAATGTGGGACTCTGATACATTTTAGCTATTTACCTTTTGTCAAGTAGATGGTATGCAAATGTTTTCTCCCATTTCTTTTGCTTCATGTATAGTTTTCTTTGGTTCACTTTTTATTACATTCATACTTTTTTCTGCTGTGCAGAAGCTTTTTGGTTTGATGTAATCCTACATGTCTATTTTTGCTTTGGTTTTTTGTTTTTATGTCCCTTTCAATAAATCATGGCCAAGGACAGCATCACAATGATTTTTCTCTGTTTTCTTTTCCCCTTAGACTTTTCATTGTTTCATTTTGTACATTTAATCCATTTTGATCTGGTTTTATATAGTATAGAATGAGATCCAACCACATTAAAAATTTTGTTCACTTCTCCCAACACTATTTATTAAAAGTTTGTAATTTTCTTGTTGTGTATTCTTGGTGCATTTGCCATAGATCAGCTTACCTATGAGTTCACTTAAAATATGCTCCTTAGCTGGGTATATTAGCGTATGCCTATAATCCCAGTTGTTTGGAAAGCAGAGATAGGAAGTCATTTTTCAAAGCCAATTTAAAACTAGTAAGACTCTCATTTTCTAGGCAAGGTGGTTTACTCAGGAGGCCTAAGTAGGAGAATTTAGGTTTGAGGCTAGCCCTAGGCAAACATGTGACACCTATCTGAAAAAATACCTAAATAGAAAGGTATAGGGTCATAGCTTAAGTGGTGTAGTACATGTCTAGTTAGCATTGTGTCTGGAGCTCAAACCCACTACTGGAAAAACTAACAACAAATAAAATATGCTCTTCAATTTCCCATTTGCAAATTGTATTGTTTTCACCACTCAAATATCTTTTTTCTTTTCCCTCCCAAAGGCAAGTTCTATTAGATTCTATGACTCCAGGATATAACACTTTGGTTTAGTTACCACAGACAGATCTTGACTTAAAAAATTACTTTTGGGGCTGGGAAGGTGGTTCAGTGATAGAGTGCTTGCCTTGCATGCCTGAGGCCTTGGGTTCTATTCCCCAGCACCACATATGCAAAAAGAAAAAAAGCCGGAAGTGGTGCTGGGGCTCAAGTGGTAGAGTGCTAGCCTTGAGCTGAAGAGCTGAGGGACAGCGCCCAGGCCCAGAGTTCAGGCCCTACGACTGGAACCCCCCCCCAAAAAATTACTTTTACAACCCTTATGGATGCTTCTGTTAGAAGTAAGGTACAGTAAATATGGTAGAGGAGGTGATATTGCTTAGAATACATTATTAACATGTATGTGCAGGCAATGAGACTCCTCCATATATGCCAATAAAAATATTATTTAGAGTTTTCAAGGCCTTACATTTCATTGCCCAAGATACTCTGTTATAAATAAACTAAGAATCTATATCATTTATCCATTCATCTGAGTGAGTTGGCCTTTGAAATTCATCATCATTTAATTCACATTATGAAGTTATATCATGTATATAAACCTCCACAATCACACATTCCTAAGCCTAAAAGAAGTCAGTCTAAGTGATCATTACACAAGTAAGTACTAGCCCTAACTCATGTGAGTAAATCAAATGGTGTGAAAATTCAAAGATTAAAAAAAAACCCAATACTTAAAATAGATATTAATCTTATTGGCATGAAAATCACATAGAGGTCTTATGAATTATGCTCATTTGAAGGTTGTTTTGAAGTGGTTTATAGAAAATATATATAAATTTTATAATGCAATGAAAATAAAAGGTGATAAGTACATCTCATAAAGTCATATTGTTTCTAAAAACAATTTCAATGAGTAGATTTACATTTCTTTCACTGGAATTCAAATTCTAGTGCTAGAATTGGACTGTAGGTCTTTTATTTCTTTTCTGCATCAAGGGAATATATCAAATATAAAATATGGCCAAAGATCACTTTTGGAAAAGAAAACATCTCTTGGCAAGAATCTAACCTGGAATATTCTTATTAATAAATAAGAGTGTGTTTGGTGGGTTGGGTTATATTGTGCAGGCTTTCCCATGGACCAATGCCCAGTCTGAATATTCTTTCCTTGAATATATAAACAGATGTGCACTTTTTTTGTTATTTTCTTTACTCAAAAGCCTTCGGAAGAAAGTTTCCCAAATAAAATATTGAATGCCAAAAAAAAAACTATGTAGAATACAAACATCTCCTTTTTTCTTGTTACACCTGCTCTGCCTAACCCTTCCTCCACATTGGTTCGACTTAGTAAACACACAGCTGTCATTTGGGTTAATAACTGGCAGTGAAAGTAGATATCTTCATCTAAAATCAGCTCTATCATTGACTGATTAAGCTTTGACATTGTAACAGTTAATCTTCCACCATTTTTCCTCATTTTAGTTGTCAATGGATAGATAAAAGCTTAGGATCCTGAGGTCAACAGGCCTCTCACAACCTGTTCAAGTTACTAGTAGATGACAAAGTATCTAAAATGTAGCTATTTTCATCGTCATCATTGTCCACCCTACCCTACTTCCAACTCCTTATCATAAGCTGTAATTACTGCCATGATATAATTGTAGGTCTATGCTGCTATGCAGTCTTCACATAAAAACTTAGTGGCCAAGACAGACTGTGCAATTGGGTTTGTTCTGGGAAAGCAGGTCTCTGGGTTTCCCCCTAGTTGACTCTTTTTAGTAGTCTCCATCACCAGAGACATAACTTTTTAGTACCTTAGGCCAGTTCCCTCTTCAGAAGTGCAATCAACCCCCCACAGTTAAATCCCTCCCAATAATTGCCAAAATGTGCATGGACGGTCTTTCTTTCCATTTAATAATCTGATGACCAATTTTCAATCTTCACCAGTTATAAAAAAACACTTCATTTTATGAAGGAGAAAGATTAAGACTGATAGTTTACAAATTGAGTAATTTATAGAAAAGATACAACGGAAGATAATGTAGTTTAACTTTTATCATTGAAGGACCACACAGTATGAGAGTGTTCAGTAGTTATGTCAAGGGTTTTTATTTTCTTTGTTTTTTTTTTTTAACTTTTGAATGGATTGAGACATTGTGAAATTAAAGTTTGGAAAGTTGGTGGTTTGTGGGTTTGTGAATTGGAATCTGACTCTTCTCAACCTTTTGGTGAAATGAAATTATTTATAACTGCTGTCTAGCAGTTGTTTTTATGTTGAGTCTTATTTTATGCTGTCTAACATTGTTTTTATGTTGAGTCTTATTTTCAGTTTCCAAAGCTAAGAACAGTTAAAACAGTTTAAGAACTTTGTAACAGAAAAATATGCATGAAAGCAGAGTTTATATTAAGAATATATTTTTCCAATATCTTACTATAACTTTTTGAGCTGTAAAGTTTGGTAAGTTCTAATTCTGAGAGATTTTTCTCAAATACACATGTGTGCACATATACATACATTCACACACTCATATAAGTATGAACACATGAACATTAATTATTTTCACTAAATTTTTATAGGAAAAAGAAGTCCATGGAGAATTTTATGTATGAGTAATGTGTTTATGTTTTAATTCTTAAAATGTAGTTAAATGGAACTAGTGATATCCATTTATATTTTGTTTTCTCCATTCGGAGAGATCAAAATATAAAAACAAGTTCCTTACATTGATTTATCTTTCTCCCAACTTTTTCTGAGTTCATTATTTACATTGTCAAAGGTTAGATCTTGGTCAGAGGAGTTTCTGCTCTGTGTAGTTGTCTAAGTTAGTCAATACATGTCCTGCAGTAAAAGTCTGATGCAGGAACACTGGCTCTATAACTTCAGGGGAATCCTCTTCTCCCCCTTAAAAATGAAGCTAAATCCACATTGTGAGATTATAATCTTCTGTGAGTATCACCACCTAGGGTGATGCCCAGCATTTGTACTCATTACCTGTATATTCCCAGTCCCTCTGTATCTCATTCCTTTCTTCTCCCTCTCCCCCTCCCTCTCCCTCTTTCTCTTCCTCTCCCTCCTCTTCCTCCTCCTCCTCTTCCCTCCTCCTCCCTCCTCCTCCCCTCCTTCCTCCTCCTCCCTCTCCCTCTGCCCCTCTCTCTCCCTCTCCCTCCTCTTCCTCCTCCTCCCTCCTTCTCCTCCCATTTCTCTTCCCCTTCCTCCATCCCCATCCTTCCCCTCCCCCTTCCTCCTCCTCCTCCTCCTCCTCCTCCTCCTCCTCCTCCTCCTCCTCCTCCTCCTCCTCCTCCTCCTCCTCCTCCTCCTCCTCCTCCTCCTCCTCCTCCTCCTCCTCCTCCTCCTTCTCCTCCTCCTCCTCCTTCTTCTTCTTCCCTCCTAATTTCACATCATGTATGGCCTAACCCTTGCTTCTGTGTGAGTCCTATCCTTAAAAATTGCTGGGGGCTAGAAACCAGAGCCAACTGTGTCATTCATTGAATAAGTGTAGAGACAGTAGTTTGGAATCATGTATTGGGGCACAAAAGGAAATGCCTGGAGCCTTGGCCACTGAGATGGACTAAGGAAGCTGTGTAGGGGAAGGTTGTCACGAAGACATTCTTCAGCTAGGTCTAGGGAATGATTTCTAACTTTCTTAAGAAGCCACTGATTATTCAGGTGTGTGATTTCTGTTTATAGTTCATACATACAGCAGTTTGAAAACTGTATACTTGGGGCTGATTGTTTCTTATGGAAGCAATGGAAGCTGATGTTGTAGAGTGAACATTTTCAGCCGTTGCGTTTGGCCTTGCCTGCTCTTTTCTATCTTCCATCTCATATGCTAATTAGACCCAACCAGCCTCTGTGACTGCTCTTTTCTCAATCTCTATCTTTATTTGCTTTATTAAACATAGTTTTAAATTTAATTTTATTGTACAGAGGGGACACAGTTGTATATGTAAGGTAGTGAGTCAATTTCTTGTCAAACACTCCCTCATTTTTCTTCCACTTTCCTTCCTCCACTCCGTTCCACCAAATTGTAAAGTTCATTTCCAACGTAGTGTCTTCTGAGTATCGCCGGTGCACTTCTTCTCTCTTTGTCCGCTTTCTCACCATTTTGTTGTTCTCTTTCCCTTCCCTAATTCACATAAATGTATATATAGTACACAGGGTACCAAAATCCAATACAGTCACACCACCACCAATGCTTAGATTAATTTTGCTAGATGTGTGTTTCTTCTCTGCTTAGAACTGTGGCTCTTTTACCATTGAGTGCAAATTGTCTACATTTTTTGATTTGGTATCCTAGGACCCTCCTTACCTTGGAAACACTCAGTCTGCTAAATTCACTTACTTTTTATAGTTTATCTAAAGCTCCATGTGCACAGGTATGTAACCTTCTGTAATATTTATCTATTCATTTTTTCTTGCATTATTCCTGTGACCAGGACTTCAACTATAATGCTGAACAGAAGTGTTCAACTAAAAACAGTGTTTTTAATTGTGATACCAGTTTTTTTAATTATTTAAAAAATTATCTTTAAGTCAGGCACCAGTGGCTTACGCTTGTAATACTAGCTACTCAGGAGGCTGAGTTGAGGATCACAGTTCAAAGCCAGCCTGGGCAGGAAGGCCATGAGATTCTTATCTACAATAAACCACCAGAAAACTGGGAATGGTGCTATGGTTCAAGTTGTAGAGTGCTAGCCTTGAGCTGAAGAGCTGAGGGGCAGCTCCCAGGCCCAGAGTTCAAGCCCCACAATGAACAAGAAAAAAAAAAATCTTTATGTAGCTACACAAAGGAGAGGCTGTGCAACAAAGCAGTCTTTTTGTGTGTGTGCCATTCCTGGGGTTTGAATTTAGGGACTGGGTACTGTTCCTAGGCTTTTTATGCTCAAGATTAGTGCTCTACCACTTGAGCCACAGTTCTACTTCTAGCTTCTGGCTGGCTAATTGGGAATATGAATCTCATGGACTTTCCTGTCCAGGCAGTTTTTGAACTGTGATCCTCAGATCTAGCCTCCTTGGTAGCTAGGAATACAGATGTGTGCCCACAAGGGAAATCATACAATATTTCACCATTAAGCCTGTGATTTTTGTTTTTGCAGATTGTGTGTGTGTGTGTGTGTGTGTGTGTGTGTGTGTGTGTGTGTGTGTGTATGTTTACCGTTTATCAAATAAGTGATCTCTTATTTCAAACATGTAAAGATTATTTTGAAGTAATAAATGGATTTTGAATTTTATCCAATTCATTTTGGGTCTATTGTTTATTTTCATCTTAAAATGTTTCAACAAGCTATCATTATTTAAATAATAATGAGGTTTTGGGTTTTTTGAGACTTGCTTTATTGCTTAGCAAACCTCCAATTCTGATAAATATTGCTTGTAGAGTACAAGGCATTTTTCTATTTGGGACTACATTGCTTTTTATGTTGCAACTGAAATCAAGTCTATTAATTATAATTGTTCAAATTGTCTACATCCAGTTTACTTTTCTTTCTTCTATCAGTTATACCAAGAATAGAACCCTTTTTTTCTTTTTGCTAGTCCTGGGGCTTGAACTCAGGACCTGGATGCTATCCCTGAGCTTCTTTGGCTCAAGGCTAGCACTCTCCCACTTGAGCCACAGCACCATTTCCAGCTTTTTCTGTTTATGTGGTACTGAGGAATCAAACCCAGGGCTTCATGCATGCTAGGCAAACACTCTGCCACTAAGCCACATTCCCAGCCAAGAATAGAGCTCTTATAGATTTGTTTGTATTGTTCTTAGCCCTATGAAGTGTTACTTTACCCATTTTGAGGCTGCTATTCAGTGTGCAATAACTTTGGAATTATAATTACATCTTGATAAGTTAATTCTTTCATTATTATAAAATACCCTCCTTAACAATCTTTGTAATTGCAGTAGAGTTATACCGACTTTGTTTTGGGTTTATATTTTATGTTTTACTATAAACTTTTCTGTTTCCTCGTATAACATTTGTCTCTTGGAAAGTGTATATAGTTGTTTTGTTACTTATTGTTATTGTAAAGCTGATGCAAAGAGGGGTTACAGTTACATGCCAGATAATGAGTATATTTCTTTTTGAACAGTGACACCACTTACCTCCTTTTCTACCAGTTTTCCCCTCCTGAATTCCCTCCACAAGTTGTATAGTTCATTTTCAACATAGTATCGAGTGAATATCACTGCTGCTTTTGTTCCCCCATTGTCCCGCCATTTCTGTGTTCCCCTTTCCCTTCCCAAAACACACAAGCTTACATGCAAGACAAAAACAAAAAACAAAACAACAAGAAACTTTGTTGCTAGTGGGTGCTAGAGGCCCACTACTGTAAACCTAGTTACTCAGGAGGCTGAGATCTGAGGATCATAGTTCAAAGCCAGCTCAGGCAGGAAAGTCCATGAGACTCTTATCTCCAGAAAGCAGGAAGTGGTGCTTTGGTTCCAGTGGTAGAGGGCTTGTCTTAAGTTGAAGAGAGGCCCAGAATTCAAGTCCCAGGATTGATATAAAAAAGAAAAAAAGAAACGTTGTTGCATTTCTTGGAGTTCATTCCATAAACATCATTGTAAGTGATTAGATGTAAATAGCTATTGAGCATTTTTTTAACACTGGGCTTGGGCGCTGTCCTTGTGCTCTTCAGCTCAAGGTGGGCACTCCACCACTTGAGCCACAGCACCACTTCCAGTTTTCTACTGGTTTGAAGAAAAGAATCTCATGGACTTTCCTGCCCAGGCTGGCTTTGAACCGTGGCCCTCAGATCTCAGCCTCCTGAGTAGCAAGGTTACAGGTGTGAGCCACCAGCGCCTGACTGTTGTTTTGATTTTTATTTAGCCAGACAGTCTTTGCCTAGAAAATTGTTTAAGCTATTTGATTAGACCCATTTGGCTTAGATCTTATTATCTTATTTTTCCCTATTTGTGTTTCTTTTTAAATATTATTTTTCCTTCTTTATATCTCTGAGATTTTAGTCAATTACTTTTTATATTGTTTTCTTCTCATGGATTTGTCATTTATGTATCTTACACTTTTTCTTCTTTTTTCTTTTCTTGTTATTTATTTATTTATTATTTTGTGCACTGGTCTGAGGGCTTGAATTTAGGGCCAGGGTGTTATTCCTGAACTTTTTTTACTAAAGGCTAGTGCTCTACCACTTGAGCACAGTACTTCTGAATTTTTGGTAGTTTATTGGAGATAAGTGTCCTATCGACTTTCCTGCCTGGACTGGCTTTGAATCATGATCCTAGGATCCTTAGAGTCTGGATTACAGGCATGAGCTACCCACCGCACCTTCATTTTATTTCTTTGTGTGGTTACTCTGGACAGTGTATCATGCAGTACACCCTGAAATTCAATAATGCTTTCTTATTACTCAGATAGTGCAAGGAAGAAGATATTCTCAACTCTTGTTGGCCCCTATTCTCTTTTGCACTATTTTCGCGTGAAGTGGTATTGTTCTGTTACGCAGGCATAATTAATTTGCATTTATAATCATATTCATTATTCCTGTGATGTTTGTGTTTCCCTTAACTCTGTTCTCTCATCTAGACACATTTTCTTCCTGCCTGTCTGAAGAAATCGTTCAGTTATTCTTTATTGTGGCTCTATTGGTGAGAGATAATTTAATATTTATTTGCTTTTGTATTCAAAGCATATCCTTACCACATTCAGATTCTTGATTGGCAGTTTTATTTTCTATCAATCTTTTGAGGCTACCACTTTATTGCTCTATAGCTTTTATCGTTTCACAGAAAAGCAACTATCATTTTATTGCTATGCCATTGAAAGTAAGGGTGTTTTTGTCTACTATAAGGAGTTTTCTCTTTCTCTATTTATAAGCAGCTTTACCATGATATACTTTTATGTGCACACACATCTGTGTTTTGTATTTATTGTGTTAGTGGTTTATGGTTTGCAGTATTTCTTGAAATCTGTGGGTTTGATATTTTTAATCAGTTTTGGAAAATTCATCATGATTATTTCTTCAAATGTTGCTTTAGCCTAATCCTCTTTCCTATTCTACTGGGACTTTAATTATATATAGATCAGACTTTTTCCCATGACAACACTTCTAATATCCTTTTCTTTTTCTTTCCTCCTTTTTTTCTAAAATAAAATTTGTAGTCTCTAATACAGTTTTTTTTCTTTGGGCTTATCTTATTATTTACCAATTCTATTTTCTGCTATTAAAGTTTACTACTGAGTTATTAAAATTCAGTGACTTATTGCCAGTTCTAAAAATTCAGTTTCAATATCCCTTATCATTTCCACTTTTCTGTTGAAGTTATCCACATTTTCATATTAATTCCAAAATGTATTTGTTGTTTTAAAAGTCATAACTCTGAGAGAGAGCAAAGGAAGGAATGCCATTATTATAAAAGAAATGTACTCATCACCTGACTTAAATAACTGTAACCCCTCTGTATATCACCTTTATAGCAATCCAAAGAAGAACAAACAAACTACTCTACTACAAATAATAAAATAAATAGCCACTACTGTTACTTCGAGTATCTGGCTCTACAATAGGCATGCTGCTGTTGTGTGCTTTAAGCTCCCTTTTTGCTTTCTTAGATTTAAGTACAGAGTGATATTTTGGTGTAACTAACTTTTTTGATTGAAATTTGATATTGTGTCTGTAAAATTAGGAACATGATTTTACACCCTAAATGATGTGATCTTTCCTCAGGAAACATTACTTTCTTTCTCTTGACAGAAAAGGGTAGTAGGGATAGATCGATCAACTTGGACCATAGATTAAGCAGCTATGAAGCAGAAATCCAGTCTTCTTTGAGGACAGGATTATGGCCAGTTAAAGTTTAGCTTTTAAGGCTTTTAACAGGTTGAGCTTGAGTGCCAGGTTTTGTTCCTCTAGCGTCATGATACTTTTAGAAACTTTGACAACTTCTTAGCCCCTTAGTTTCTAAGGTATGCCCAAACATTTATAGTTGTAGGAGACTTTTGTAATTGTAACTACCCCAAACACTGAATGTTCAGCTCCTTTTCTAGCTTCCCCTTTCTCTGAAGTATCATCCTTTCAATTTCTCACTTGTTTGAGACATTTATAATACATTACATTTTTGAGGGTCCATTTTGTTCTGGTTATTCTTTTTTTTGTTTTGTTTTGTTTTTTGGTCAGTCGTGGGGCTTGAACTCTGGGCCTGAGTGCTGTCCCTCAGCTCTTCAGCTCAAGGCGAGCGCTCTACCACTTGAGTTACAGTGCCACTTCCGGTTTTTTGGTGGTTTATTAGAGATAAGAGTTTCACGGACTTTCCTGCCTGGGCTGTCTTTGAACCTGAATCCTCAGATCTCAGCCTCCTGAGTAGCTAGGATTACAGGCGTGAGCCACGGGCGCCTGGCTCTGTTCTGGTTATTCTTGGTAGAAAGGATGCTTAGCTGCAAGTTAACCTTCCACTACTTAATTTTTTTATACTAAATTCTCTTGAATAATATTTTAATACAAAAATCAATGTCTATTAAAGTAATAAAATCTGAAAAGGAAAAAGTCCAAGCCACTGATTACTTTTGATTCAAAGTGACATTTAAAATGTTGACAATCATGTGAAGAAATCTAAAACAAAATTCTGAAACTTCAAAGCATCACTTTTTTGAGATACTTTTTTGAATGTTATCTTGGATTTCTAAATTTAAAAAGTGAACAAACTTCATGTAACCCTAGAAAAACATACCAATTCTTGGCTTGAATGAGTTGAGAATTTTCCTTATTAGTATAGCTTTTTAAAAACATTGCTGTTATTGTCAACAAATTAATCAGTAATTCTTTTTTCATTATTTGGCTACTTAAAAATTAGATTAGTACAACTACCTTTGTGTGTGTGAGAGAGAGTGTGTGCTGGTCCTTGGAGCTGGATGCTGCCCCTGAGCTTTTTTGCTCAAGCCTATTAAGCTAACACTTGAGCCACTTCACTACTTCCAGATTTTTCTGGTGATTAATTGGAGACAGGAGTCTCACAGACTTTCCTGTCTGGGCTGGTTTTGGATCATGGTCCTCAGATCTCATCTTCCTGAGAAGCTAGGATTACTGTTGTGAGCCACCAGCACTAGGCAGTACAATTAATTTTACACATGGCAACTATTTATTTGTATTGTTAAAGAAAATTTAGCAGTTTAGTCATAGATGAGTCCTACTATATTTCTAGTATTGCTTGAGATTTTAAGACACTGATTTATGTATTCATAAATGGGGTAAATAGTATAATATCTTGAATAAAATAGACACTGTGTAAACAGTCTTGGGTACATTAAAACAAAACAAAACAAAACAACAACAACAAACAAAATTTAACAAGTGTTTTTTTACCTTTATAAGATCTTCCAATGAATGGCAAAATGAAACGAATGTGACTTTCATGTTACTTTTATGATGTGTTGCTCAATATGGAGTTAAAATGTGAACAGTAGAGGGTGCAATTGCACCTTTAGTTCTGTACTTCATCCATTAGAAATTAGTAACTAATGACTGAAGAGAAAAATTTGAGCAGTGTACTATTAGGTGCAGTTGTATCTTATTTATGGAAGTGCATTTAAAAATTTGAATCATGCAAACAAGTAATATAATTTTATAATAACATGAAATGCTTTCCTTCAGCTTATATTTTAAGGAAATAGCAAAGTTAAATCTTAGAAACTGCTTTCTACAAGTATTATTTTACCTGAATGGAATCAAGGTTATATATTTTTTTCTCTATGACACATATTTACACACACACTTATATTTTTAGAGCATAATTAGTATCAATCATAGCTATTTTTCCTTTTAGGAAAAGCATCTTCCAGAAGTACTTGAGTATATTGATGCAATTCCCATTTTATAGGAGGAGTTAATATAACTAAAAACCACTAGAGCTCAGCAATGCAGTATCAGGAGATTTCCTCCATTGGTGGAACATTGTAGAAAAAATTCCTACACTGAATTGTCTGTTAATGCTTAGGTTTTGTCGAAGGTAGAGAAGTTTCTCATGATTGCAAGTCAGAAACTCAGGGTCCACTGAGTGCATCAAGCAGCATTATACCCCTGAGGTACAGATCTTTATTGAGAGTAACTTGGGAGCTTTGAGTCTAATTTGACCAAGTTTGGGTCTTTCTCATAGATAAGAGTCTCTTCAAATTTTTATAGGAAAGACTAAAAAAAAAAAGACAAAATTGATTTGCCCCCAAGCTTATATTCCATTATAATAAATATAAAGAACTTTAAAAATCTTCTTGCTCACTTAAAAACAAAATGACAGGCAACATCTACTTGAGAAATATTTCTCCTTTGCATCAACAAACCACATCTTTTTTAATTGTCCAACTGCTTAACACAGTGGTAATACTTTATACTTACTACTAATCTGGAAGGCTAGCACTTCGGTGTTCAGTGGATTGTGCTACTGAGTTCATGATTTTATTTGAAGGAAGTATTCTGATATCCTGTAGGAAAAAGAAAAAAAGAAATAGAACAAGAGCATGAGAGTGGGAAATGGAGATGAGGAGCTAAGATAGTGAACTGAATGAATTGGTGAGCTAAATTTGTTCCTTGTGCATGAATTTTCTTCAGATGTTCCTTCAGTGTGAACTTCCAGGGCAACTCTCAATGAATTGATCAGTTGAGGCATATGCAATTTATTAGCAATCAGGGAAGTAACTCATTTAGTAAGTACCCCATTTGGAAGAATCTGCTTTCAAAATAATACTGAATGATGAGTAATTTTCTTAAAGATGAACATATAACGGATTACTCAGAAAGTTCAATTTCAAGTCAGCCTTCCTGAGGTTAAAATTTGGGGCCTCCTGCCAGCTCTGCAGGTGCTCTATCACTTGAGTCATACCTCCAGTCCAGCTTTTTTCTCCCTGTTTATTTTGCAGATGGAATCTTGAGGAGTTCTCTGACTGGGTTGGTGTCAAATTTTAACCCTCCAGATCTCAGCCTCTTGAGTAGCTAGGATTATGTTACAGGCAATGAGCCACTCTATGGACTGACTAGTCTTTTGAAGGAGTAACTAGAATAGTGAAAGACACAAGGAAGAAGTTGCAGAATCGCAACTGGTATAGACAATGGCAACAGACCTTGAAGACAATATTTTTAAGCCTAAAAATAACAAAGATCTGATATTATGGTGGTCTAAAAGTACTTCAGAAGGTTGATTGTCTTGCTGTAGTTTGAACACTTGGTTGGTTACCAAGAGGTATTATTTTCTAGGATTGTGAGGTATCAGAAAATAAACAATGTTATGATGAGTCTGAGCAAACAAATACGTTGTTCAAAGAGAGATGTCTCTTCTTTTTTTCTGAATAATATAAGCATATTTTTAAAAATTAAGCCTCTGATATACTTGATTTATTAGATTCAGAAAAGCTTCCACTGAGCCTTTATTTATTAGATATTATAGACCACCAGTTGGATGACAAGAGAAAAAAATGTCTTGTTAACCTCTCTTACTTGATCAGAGGGGTAAGGATTATGGATATTAGTAAATAATGGCTGACTTCATGCATTTTATTCTTACCTCTAATTTCTCAGAGCAATTAGCAAATACATAGGGAGGATCTTGGTGTGCTATTTAACTGTATTTCTGAAAGTTATAAATCATGATAAGCACTATTATAAGGAAAGATGTGGGATGGTTTAGAAGGACTATCAGAGGGAATTTCTAAGGGGAGAAATGAAGAATAGAATCATGCAATTATTGACTAAAAAGATGGGAGATGGTGATGGAGCTGGGATTTGAAGATAGTGAAAGGGGTTAGGAGAAGGGCTTTACAGGCAGGAAGGGAAACACCACTGGAAAAGCCCCAAAATGTTATAATGAAATTTCTTGGAGACTGCAGAAATGAGGATCAGTTTAAGGGTCAGTAGAACACAACTATGTACTTAGTGGTTTATTTTCTCTCTTTCTCTCTCTCTCTCTCTCTCTCTCTCTCTCTCTCTCTCTCTCTCTCTCTTTCTTTCTTTCTTCCTTTCTTCCTTTCTTCCTTTCTTCTTTGTTGATGATCATACTGGGGTTTGAAATCAGGACCCACATGCTTGCTAGGCAGGAGCTCTACCAATTGAGTCATGTTCCTCAACCTTTTTTTTGATTCAGCTTAGTTTTTGGATGGAATTTCACTTTTGCTATCTGACCTCAGATTGCAATTCTCCTACCTAGGCCTTCCTCATGTGGGGGATTATAGGTATAAGACACTAAATCTGGCTTTAAATAACTAATTCTTATTTATTTTTTATTTTATTGTAAAGATGCTGTACAGAGGGGTGACAGTTACATGAGTAAGGCAATGAGTACATTTCTTGTGGAGCATTGTTACCCCCTCCCTTGTTGTTCTCCCACTATCTCTTCCTTCCCCACCTTCCCAACTCCTCCCCACCGCCAAAGTTGTAAAGTTTATTTCTAATACACTGTCTTGTGGGCATCATTGTTGCAAATGGTCATCCTGTGTCCTGGTTTCAGCATTTTGTTATTCCCCTTCCCCTCCCCAGAGTAACTAATTCTTAATAATTTACTCTCTTGCTTTTGATCCCAGTGTAATTTTCCTTTGAACATATTCACAACCTAGGCAATAGTCCTATAACTCAAGCTAATTTTAAAGAGAGGAAATGTGATTATGGGTTGAATAGCAATGCTAGCCCTTCCTGTTAGCACCAAATTTGTCATGTGTTCGTGGCTTTTTGTCATGTCGTTGGCTGTGGTAACAGACTGTGGTTTTCAGAAAGAGATACTTTTGGTTAGCCATGCTCTAGGAGGGGGCTAGTATTGGTATATGCTCATTTCACACTTTGTTGTGATGTAGAAGACAGGAAGGAATTTCATGAATGAGGAAGATGCTTTAAATAAGGCATCCAATGTACCTGGAAACAATTAAATGTACAGCAGCAATCAAAGTTCCATATGGTTTGGGAAGCTACTTAGCCAATTTGAAGACCTCTTAATATACTTTGCTTTCTGTCTCAAATTGAAGTGTGAGTTGGCTTTAGCAATTATTGTTTACTAAGAGATGCAAGGCAGGATTTTCATGGGAAGCAAGCCAGTCTTCGGTGTGTAGTAATGACAGAAAGACCAAATGAAAGGCCGGGAGAATATCAGGATGAGGACAAGAACACATTGATTCTAACCCTGTCACTTTATGAACTTTGGCCTCTAGGTTTCATCACACTTCAGATTGGGAGAATGAGTTAATTAATGCCTGTGTTCAATTCTAGATGAAAATTCCATGATATATATTGCTTTCTATTTTCAGAAGATGAGGAAAGACGGGATGCCAAATCATGGCAATGAATTTGTGTTAGTATGCATGTATGAACTAGAGAATGATCCATGGGAACACTGAAATAATACAATGCATGTGGACTAGAGGACACTGGAAAGTGAAAAGAAGCAATGTTCATCAAATGCTCTCTGTTCCTCACAGCTGCAATCACTTGTCACATTTCACAATGAAAAGGGTTTTGAAGATTTCCATGTCATTTTTTGTTTTCTCTTTAATATTGGTAGGCATCAAACATACAACTTTAAGGAAACTAGAAGCTACAATTTTGGCTGTGCTTTGTTTTATGGAACATTTAGATGAATTTTCCATAACTCGCTATGTTAACTCTGATCTCTGAGTGAAAACATTCTTATATAATGCGATGATTCAAGACAGACACTGGATATTCTGCTCTTAATTCCCAAACTGCATAGCCATCTCTTTTTATATTTACTTGTATGGGCACAGGAATTATGTAACATTAATTCTGTTGCTGTTTGGGACATTTCTTTTTTTTTTTTTAAGAATTGTGTATACATTAGTCTTTTAAGTTTAAATAGGAAACCACTAATATTTAAAATATTATTTGCTTACTGGCCTAAATGTTTGAGCTTTGAAAAAGATGAATTTCAAAAAGTCCTCTCTTGTCCAGCAAAGAATTATTGAATCATTTCTAAATATGTATAGTAGGAACAGTGACTGATAACTTGTAGTTTATTAAAACAACACATTGCAAATATATGCATCGGATGGGTCCTACCTTGGTGCTTCTATCCTGGTTCCAAGAGTGATGTTTTCATAAATGGCAGGCAGCATGTTTTGTCCTTGGACTGCTATCCAGTTATTTCCCAAGCCTACTGCTCCATTTGCTTGTGAAAAGAAAGGTGAATTTCTGAAATTCTATTTTATGATGATTGCATAACTGTCACGATATCTCAAGATTTCCTTAGTTAGAAGTTGTTGTTACATACTTGCCCAATGAGTTAATGAGGGTAAAGGCATTTTTGTAATTTTGTAAGGTTTTATTTTTTGTCTGCAGCTCTCCTCCTTCCTAAATCCCGGAAGTCCCACAATATATACAAATTTCTCTTTTGCCCATTTCAGCCATTTTACTTACAGATAAAATTCCCTCAAACTCCTGTTTTAGTGTAACCGTATTATCGGTTTACACCTTGCTAATTTTGAACAAAACTTTAAGGTTTTGAAGTAAAATTAAGGTTTTCTTTACATCAATTTGATTTATGAAAATGATTAATTTCATGTATTACATGCCACTCAAAAGCAAAGCAACAACAAAAGAACAGTCATTGACTGTAGAGATACTTTTCTATCAACCACATCAAACCTGTTTTCAAAAGCAAAATTACTGTTGCAAATGCTTTTTTAAAAAATATTTTGTGTGAAATACTGCTGCATTAACTTGGTGAGTGATGTGCATTTAATATACCGGAAGATTCACTGAAATGGAACTAAAGAATGAATTTATTAATCATAAATGCAGAATATTATGATGTTGCACTGCGATGTTTACTGGATTTACATTGAAGTGAAAAAACTATTTTTGTAAGAAAGCATTTTAAATTATAGTGTATGCATTTCGAATTTTTCCATTCATTAAAAATAACTCAATATATAACTTTTTTTTCTTTATAACCTTTTATTTCTCAGCAATGGAAAAGAGCAGCTTACTAATGAGTACAAAGAACTTTTCATTTTATTAGATAGTGTGTGGATTTTTGTGAGGACTAGTTTAGGCTAAATTCCAATAATAACTTGCCATCATTTTAAGCAATGAACTATAAGAATTCATTTCAACTAATATTAGGCATGACACTAATTCAGTATAAATGCTAAGCACATTAGTAATTACAGTACAGGGCACTATTACTTTCCCATTCTCTATAGTAAGGGGTTATTTTTGTTATCATTAATTTTTTTTCTATGCAAACTTACCATTTAAAGAAACAAAACAGCCCAGGTTTAGAACTTTCACTTTCACTTGTTTAATTGTCCACTTCATATGACCAATTCTATCATGATTATATTCATCTGACTGAATCTATCAGAGTTAATATGATAGTTAAAGGTGTTTGAATAGCTGATCTTCTTTCATAGGAAACCAGTCTAAGTTTGTTTTCTTAAAAGAAATGTACCAATGAAAAGAGAATCCTTGTCTAATTTGTTAAGGTGCAATTAAAATTATATTGTCTGACTCATTTCCCTTTCCAGTCCAAGAACAATTTCCATGGTATATTATTATACATTGAAATATAAGTCATGATTGCTTTTCTAAAGCATATTCACATAATAAAATGCATATTTTTAATGTGCCTAAAAACTGCCATTATGGTTCTTCCTTGCTTCATTATTAGTAACTTTGAAAACAGAAGTGGAATGCATTTATAAAATAGAGAAGCACAGTAAATCTGAACTAAATAGGGTGGCCATCTTGGTTTACCCCAGGATTGAGAATTACTGGACAGTTCCAAGGAAAGTTAATGTTAAAACTGGGTCAACCCCAAGCAAATTGGTTACTCAAAACCAGAATGGAATGCTGCTGCAGTCTGTACAGTCTTAGTTTTGGAGGGGGGAGTAACTTTAGGAATAATCTTGTTCTTGCTCCACATTTCTCTTTCATTTGCCTTCCCAACCCTAAAGTCAAGGTAGATAGTGTAAAGGACACTGTGTTCTCTCTGGACCTAGAATCAAAACCAGTGGAAACACTAAGAAGTCATGCTCAAGGCCAGGATGGATGGATAGGATCTGAGCTCCATCCCATGTGATTCAGTGCCTCTATTTTATTAGATCAATTGGATGACAAAACCATTACAATTCTTTTGACGCTATGTATGTTGGTAAAACATGCAAACATACTTTATTTAAAAAACTTTCCAGTATTAAAATGGATCTACTTTGTTGAATATCTCAGCAAATGATTGCAAGTTCTTACTAAGGAAGACAAGGTGATGTTTATTCTCAGGCATGATGGTTGGTACAAAGTTGAGGAGTAGATTAGAGTTCAGCACACCACTGCATAGTCTGGCTCTAAATAGAACTTTCCTTCTACTTAAGCGATAGAAAAGGGAATTGTGATTTGACTTTAGCATTCCAGAGTATGGATTCAGTTTCTTCAAAATTATATTATTCTAAAAAACAATCTAACATCAAGGTTTTATCCTCGCTGGGAAATGTCTGTGGGTTGTGGAGAAGAAGGGAAGATCTCTCCATGCCATTCCACTCCACTCCACTCTAAATCCGTGTACAGACTTGTGCTTGGACTCTGTCCTTAACTTAACCAATTAAATTTTGTATGGGTTACATAGTAAAGACAATGAATATATTGAGAAGAAATCATAGGAACTTGATGATTTTTAAAATAAAATTTAGTTGTAGCTTTTACCAGGTACTATGCAAAAGGCATTTTAAAAAAACATTAGAATCATTCAAATGTTTTAAATAAAATAATCTTGTCCCTTAAAACCTAAAGAGCCAGTTAAAGTCACTTACAATATTCATCCTGATGTCAAATTGTGGTGTAATTCCAGCATTTCAGAGGCTAAGGGAGAATAATGGAGAACTCATGGTCAGTCTGGCCTACATGGCAAGTTCTAAGCCAGCTTGGGCTTTGTAGGGAGGCCCTGTTGTAAAAAGAAATAACAATAAAAATAATGCACAACATTATATTCTGTATCCTGAGTAGCTTTGAAAGTGTAAGTCATTTGAAATAATCCACTCTTTCCTGTTTCCTTTCTTTGTGTTTGTCACAAAAGACTCCTTATTCTCTGTATCCTGCAGCACATTTTGTATCATGAAAATTTAATTAAAATGAAAATAGACTATGGATACAGACTACAGTTTGTGTAGCTCTGATAGTTTAAGAAGTAAACAGTCATTACCCAATTTAGTATGAAAACTAGACCTTGATTATCAAAATTCTTGAATAGTTTTGATGTGCTATGCTTTGGGGGACAAGGGGAAGGAAGCAAAATGCATTAGTTTCTAGTTTTCTTTTCTTTCATATGGATAGACTTTCTAAAAGTGAGAGCTTCTCTGCCTTGTTGTGTTTGGAAATGTTAAGTACCCTCACTGAAAACTTGTATGGACTCCAACAAACCAATCCCTACTTAGCACTTTTCTAATGATGTCCCTTATATATTGTTTCTGACATGGTTTTGGACATAAACTTTTGACCTTATGGCTCTCAATAACATGTCTATAATAAATTCATGTGGTGTTAAACATTTTCCCAGGGAAGTGATAAATTCCCAGTGGTTAAATAAGATCAGAATTTGGACTTTTGCCTAGGAGAAGGAAGTGGACACAGAAAAATCTTTTAGAATGTAATCAGTTATACAAGTCACAATACTTCTGGTTTGGTTCACTTTTAATTAAACAATAATTCTGAACTGTTATTTACTGCTGCCTACTTGTAAGCTATGCATTACAAATGAAAATGTCGGGAATTATTCACAGCTACATCTACATCTACATCTTTCTATATATTACATCCTGAAATAAAAGCACTTCTGAAAATGTTTGTGTTGGAAAGCAGACAAATTAAACATCTTATGTCATTGGTACTAAGGAGAATTAGATCATAATTTCTGTGGAAGAATGTTTAGAATTGCATATCCTTGGCCATTTACACCTTTAATTACCCGCAGGTATACTTTAAATAAAAATGCTTGTGATGCTCCCAGTGGTAACTGGCTCCTCCCCCCGTCCTCCTCCCCCCTCTTTTAGCCTATGTACAGAAAATTGTATATTTAAAAGAAAAACTATGTGGAAGTGTTAGATTTGTTTGTTTTGAGACATATTTGTGTTGCTGGCTCGCTTTAAATTCCAGTGATGAGATCAGCAATGTCATTCAGCCGGAATTAAAGTCCCCCCCTCCCTTTTAGTGTTAAGAGATATGGATAGGTATAACAATGAGGATTTTAATATTGACTATCCAAGAGCAGTCCTTGAAAGGCTGCTAAAAGAAACTATAAAGTTGAATGAGTAAAGATTTAGTTAAATATAAGGAATGGAGGTTAAATGTTAGATAGGTATTGAAAGGGTGGGGGGAGTGCTTTTGAACAAGTATTTCCAGAATGGGAGAATAACCCTTGGACAGAAAGGTCGCTACCTACTTGTCATCATTTACAGTAAATATTATGGGCGCAGGATGGAGTTATGGCAGTGATTGGTATGGGGTACCATATCCTGCAGCACCTGTCTTTTTAAAAATATATATCTTCATCTTCAAAGTTGTGTCACAATGTTCTCCTTGCCCATCAAAGGGGACGTTCCTTTCCCAACAGCTTGGTGGTCATCCCAGTAATGGTCATAAAAGTACGGTCTACTTTCTAAACGCGCTTGGCAACACAGAAATTATTTACCCGCTCCCCGCCCCCGGCCCCCCGCCCCCCTCACCTTCTCCATCAAACCAATCAAAAGTAAACCAGGCCCATCTGAGTGCAGCTCAGCTGCAGAGGGGTTGGGGTGGGGGAACTTCTAACGGGAGAATCCCAGTCCGTTTGGAATTTTGGCCTTTGCCCTGAGAAGAACTGATTGCTCTGAGTTCAGACTCCTCTGGAAGGGGAGAATGAGCAGAAACTGCAGATTAGCTACACCTGTGGGCTGAGGGAGGCCAACCTCCTCCCCTCTCCCCCCAAAGCACCTCGGATGTCAGGGGAAATCCTCTCAGGCACGATCGCTCTCACCTCTGGAAGAGGCAAGTTTCTTTGCAAGCGTTAGCCACCTGTGTGAGGCGCTCCCCGTGGGGAAAGGTGCAGGGGGGTGGGGGGGGGGATGGAAGAAACAAGGGCTCAAATCACATCGGTGGGGAGCTTTCCTCGGTGAGGCTGGTTGGGTCAAGATACCTCCAAGAGCTCAGAGTTTTTAGGATGCAAAGTCGACCCTGCCCTTGCACATCTCCAGGATCCTAATCTAACCTCTTCCAGATCGGTATGCCCTGGAGCCCCCTGACGCCTGTCCAGTTGGCTGGGGGGGGGTCTTCGCGGTCCCCTGCCTCCCACCTCTCCACCCACCAAGTTGTGTTCCAGCCTTGCTCCGCCTTCGCACCCCCAGCGCGCCCGGAGCTTTATCAGCCTCCCCCCACACACTGCCGGCTTCCTTTGGTTTCCTTTGGCGTCCAGCGTTGGTGATCCTGGCGGAGCAGCCCCTGCCTTGGGAGCACCCCTCTCCGCAGCCCCCCGCATCCCACCCCACTCAAGTCCCCTCCTCCCGGCGGCTGCGGCTCCCAGGCCCCCGCGCCCGCCCCGGGGGCTCTTCTCCCCTGCGCACCGCTGCTGCGCCCACCACGCTCCAGGTTAGATCCCGGGGTGTTTTCTTTCTTTATTTTTGGACCTGCTGTTTTGCTCCGATCCCCCACCACAACATTTCAGCCTGTCGCCAAAGCCCAGAGAAGTGGAATCTGCACATTGAAACTCTCGGTGGCTGGAGCGGGGGAACTGGGCATGCTCAGAAGCCAGGGTGGCTGGCTTTGGTCTCAAGTAGGAAGCTTTTGCACTCGGGAGGCAGCGGCGGCGACTTTGGGGAAAGTTGATCGGAGAGGGGAGGAAGCCCCAAGACGCGGAGCAGCGGCAGGAAGGAGCCCCCGGCAGCCCGGAGGAGCATGGGCACCCTGCGAGATTTACAGTACGCGCTCCAGGAGAAGATCGAGGAGCTGAGGCAGAGGGATGCCCTCATCGATGAGCTGGAGCTGGAGTTGGATCAGAAGGACGAACTGATCCAGAAGCTGCAGAACGAGCTGGATAAGTACCGCTCGGTGATCCGACCCGCCACCCAGCAGGCACAGAAGCAGAGCGCCAGCACCTTGCAAGGCGAGCCGCGCACCAAGCGCCAGGCGATCTCCGCCGAGCCCACCGCCTTCGACATCCAGGATCTCAGCCATGTGACCCTGCCTTTCTACCCCAAGAGCCCACAGTAAGCGAAGGGGTTACACGCCCGGGGTGGCCCTGGCCCCTTGGCGGTGGGATGCTGCCGCGGGTCTCTGTATTGTCTGTCGGCCCCCGCCCCTCCGGGCTTGCTGTGTCTGTTGTCATCCTCAGAAATGTTTCATTTTCATGAGCACTTCTTGCCGGGTTGTGCCAGACTCACTGCACATAACGTTGCCTTCGTCTCTTTGTCAAATGCCAAGGTATTTTGTTTTTAATATACACACGCATTCATATATACCACCCTGATACAAGACATAGTGTTGGGAACGCGCCCCAGGTGTGTGTGTGAGTGACTGTGAACAGAAGAATTAAAAAAAAAAAAATCCCCAAAGCCCTGACAAACCTGGCCAGCCAGAAAATCCTAAAGGCAGGCTCTTCTGACTTGAAATGAAATGCGTCTGATATCACCCCCTTATACTTTCTGTTCTTTTGTGGCTCTAACATGCTAACATGCTGGAGCTTCACGCTGTTTCCCTTCAAACCTGATGTTCTGTCATCATCAAAGTGTAAAAGAGAGAGAGAGTAAATATGCATTTAGAAAGGGGAAAATTTTTTGATTTCCTGAATTGGATGACATTTACAATCCCATAAATGGAAGCCTAGTCTGCTGCTTTTCAAAAGATGTTTCTTAATAACATCTGAGGGAGAGTGTTACTTATTTTCCTGAAGGAATTTTTCTATGATCCCTTAATGAACACCCCTTGTCCCTTCAGAGAGCTTGCATTATTTCCAGGGTCAAACACAGATAGGTACACTTGGATTTGTTGACAGTGTGGACACATCTTTCGCCTTACTCCTGACTTCCGAGGCAAAGACTCTGGTATTCTTCTGGCATTTTAGAGACTAGTGTAGTTCTGGTGTCAGTGGATGGAAAAATTGAATGAAACTTGTTACACAACACTCAACTCAGAGTCCATATGGAAAGGAATCAACAGGACATGAGGGCAACCGAGGATGAGCCAGACTACCGGTATGAGCGGTATGTTTAATTAATAGGCAGTGACATGATTAATAAATCAAAGGATTTCAAGACTCTGCTACATGACACTAGTTGGATGACACGTGTTATATAATAACAGAAGGTCCCTTAGAAACAAGCCTTCCCTTCCTACATATTGGCAATTCCTAAAAGGAGCAAATTTGCTTGAGGGGTCAGACATAGGTACTAGTGGTGGTTTACACAAGTTAACAATTGTACGGGTATATGTGGGTTCCCAGGGAGCTTACCTTGTACCTACATTAGTTCCTTGGCAGGGTTAGCTGTCAGAGGAGTTTGTATTCAGTGGAGTGGAGAGGAGACAATAGGGATGGACATTTCTGAGATTCTGACCTTAGCAAGTTGTCCTTATAGTTCAGCAGACGGAAGCCTGTCTTAGAAACCCGAGTGATCTGAAACCACTGCTACTTTCTCTGGTAAATTGATTTGCAGTCCTGACATGCTTGCCTGTTGTAGCTAACGATGTACATGACCATCTCTCTTGGGCCAAGTTTTGCATAATGAAAAAAATAACTCAAAGACAGCTCTTTGTATCGTTAAGCATTCTTTAGGATCTCATCCTTAGTATCCTTAGGACTTTGGAGTAACATAGAACAAACTCCGCTTTTATAAAAGGAATATTTTAATAGGTTTTATAATGAAGTATGATCAAGCCAGCTGATAACTCCAGTCTAAACATTTTATGAGAGAAGATCTAAAGGAATCTGGGCAGCAGGAAAGGGAATGGAGGATGTACGAAGTTTTAGAAGGCTCCGACTGCTTGACACCTAGAAAAAGTAGCTTTTTTTAAAGTCCGTAGTGAAAAATGAATTCAGGGTGGGAAATAGTTCATAGAATCCCACTCAAGTAAACACTGGAATCGATTGAATATTACATTCTGTTATTTATGTAATAACTTGTATTTTAAGGAACTTAATCGTGAAGGTATTGCCATGGTGGTTCTTGTGATTCTGAAGGATTATACTGAAGAAAATGATAGCATGTCTCCCAAGCTTAAATAATTTTGGAAAAACATCTGTTCTTTTTTCACACTTCTGTAAAGAAAACGAGAATAGAGTTGGCTTGAATGGTAGAGTGCACCTTTCTTAGGGGAAAAAGAAGGATGTTGTATGCACAATGATTATTATCTCATTCCGTTTGAATGACTGTTTAGGAATAGCCTTACATAGAATGTAGAAAACTTGCCATCCTAAACAAGTTTTATTTGCTTTTCAATTTACTTCATTTAAATCCTTTGCTTATTCAGACTTACTGGCAACAAGTGTGTGTGTGTGTGTGTGTGTGTGTGTGTGTGTGTGTGTGTGTGTGTGTGTGTGTGTGTCTTTATATTTAGTCTGTAGTGCAACCTAAAGAATATAGTTATCTTTCTTAAGGTTACACATATTGTGAGTTCAAGTTAAAATGAAACCATCCAAGTAGGCTAAAGTTGATTTCAGCCCCATATTCATGTTAGTTTTTAGTTCGCATTCCGTTAGATGTAGGTAACTTCCCTGCTGATATTCATTCAATTATTTGATGTATGAAAACATACTTGTTTAATGTTTTTTGATCATCTGAGTAATCTATAAACTAACTTAAAATATGAATTAGCTGGACAGTTTTGGTTTGATATTATTTTTTTCCTTTAAGCTGGGAAATGGAAAGTAAGATCCTGTCAGATTTCACTATGGAGTTAGGGCACTTCTGCAACATTTGTTAAGATCTGAGTAGAAAATTAGGGTCTATATACTCCCATTACCAAATATGTACCTGGAAATGTAAAATTACTAGGCTGAATGTGTGGAAGTAAGTTGAGCAAGTAAACCCCTCAAATGGAACAAACAAAGCCAAGCACCCATTCTATGAGATCAGATAATACAATGCTTCTTATGAACTTCTAAAGTAATTTTATTCATGATATTTTGACCCTAATAATGGGTATTAGAGTATATTAGAGTAGATTATTTGCTGTCTGATATTTGATCAAAACCCTCTACTCAGTCTTAGTGTTATCTATCCTTTCCATTTTGCAGTCACAGGTTTCCATGCCATTTCTGTTGGACTACATAGATTTCAGTTCCTATCAAAAGTTGTTAGTTTCTCTGTATTTTTGTAAAGCCATTGCTTTTCACCTGAGAGGTACATTACAGAATGCTGGCGTATTCTGTTTTGTTTTGTGATTGTGATGTACTATGGAAGAGCTGAGGATAAAAGAGAAATATATATGTATACATATAATTTTAAAGGAAGTGTGGATTTAAAACACACCATGTATGATCTTCTAAACACTGACACTAACTTTATCTCAAGAGAAACATCCTCCTCAGTGTTGTATGTTCAGTTCTGCATTAGGCCAAGGGAATTACATAATTTTAGTGTACTTGTAGAAGACATAATATTAAAATACAGATCTCTTCAAAGGTAGGAATTAATTTTCAAATGTGCCTTACAGGTTAGCTCAATCCTTTTATGAGACGTATGCCATGTACAAAATCTTGTGAGGCATTAGGAGTGAGTGACACATAGGTCTTGCCATCAAAGAGTTAATAGGGGCAAAAATACTGCAGAGGTAAATAGAAAATGGAGTGAGATGAGTCACACAAGAGACACTAAGACAGTTTGCAAATTATACAGAGCTCATTTAATTTTATGCTACCAGAAAACTCTCATGTAAATGCAAGTTTTTAAACTAAGTATTTGTAGGGCTGACATGACTTAGAGTGGTTACTAATGGGATAAGAGACAGAGGAGAGGGCATGGGAGATGGAAGAGCTCCAGTCCAAACCATCCGCAAGGGGACAAAGCACATCTGGGAAGGAGGGAATGGTAGCAGCTTGTGGCTTTACTAGAGTACCATAGAGGAGGTTGAAGAAAAGTTGAGGTCAGACAGGAGAGAGAATCTCAATCATGATTAGTTTTATAAAGTAGATAAGAGGACAGTTCTATTTTTTTAAGAGAGAGAAAGGAAGAGAGAGTGTGTGTATGTTTTACACTAGTTCAACTAGTAGATAACAAGTTGTTACCTACTTGTAGTAGGTAATTAAATGTTGCCTACTAGCAGGTAAAGCTCTGAATCTCAGAATGTCTCTCAATACTGCTCCCCTTACCAGCAGTCCTGACAGTGGCCATAACAGTACCCACTAGGTAAGCAAGCAGCAGATGATGGAAACCTTTGAAGAAACTCATTTCATTCTTAAAGGAACCAACTTCTTGCTACTCACTGGAGAATGTTCCATTGAAAATAATCTAATTATATGTCACAGACCAGCACTTGAGATTCCTTCCATTTCTTGGCAAACTGGACAAAGGTGAAAATTGAATGTAAAGTTAATTCTTGAAATTCATCGTTTCCTGTTTTTGTGGAGGAGTTAATTTCTGACCTAACAATATTATCTTGGTTTCTAATTTGAATTTGGTGGTTAATTTGACATTACATTCTATGCAATAAAATAATAGGTGGTGAGGAAATCTTTATAAAAATGTAAGACATTAGGTTGCTGGAATTCTGTTAGGATATTTTGAAACACAGTCAATTTGTGTGCCCCTCAAATGGGGTTTATAACAAAAATACTGTCAAGTCCTTACATAGAGTAGCTGTGGAGATTGCCTGAGAATACAAATAACCAACTTCCCTGCTCTTCTGACCACATTTCTAAGCTCGGGTTACTTGTTATTTCACTGAAGAGTTGGGTTTGGATTCCTAATGGGAAAGGGTAGAAGACAGGCGATGTTTCTATTGTTGCTGTTTGCAGGTTATAAGGCATATGGACATTTTTTTTTCTTCTCTGTCTGCCTAGCAATGGAGGGTCTCCATGGTATCCTAGCAACCATATTCCGAGCACCAGGCTGTTGCTCTTTCTGCCATCCCTACCCATAGGTGCTGCTGCCTGTCCCAAGGAACTAACTGGGCCTGCTGCTACCTTTCCAGATCCTCTGACTTAAAACCTTCTGAGCTCAGAAACCAAGACAATGTGACAAATAAGCACACACCGAAAGCAGCATTTATCAACCAGCTCAACAGCTTATTATGCAATCAAATCTGTGGCATTTCCATCCTAATCTGAATTGTTGAGCTAGTGGTGTTTGCCAATCCTTCTCTGTCAGCCCTTCTCTACTTTCTCAGACCTAGCCTTCTGACACTGCTTTCTAGTCCCTCTCACTATCTTCTGTAAGGACAGTGTTCCTTGTGTGCTCCTTTAAAAAAGTAGTTTCTGAGAAGTTAAATGTGTGCAGGCTGTTTGAACTCTCTAAGTATAATTTTGTTTGTAAGGGCCGAGGAATGTTCTCCCTACGAAACTGTCATGTAAATAGAAACAATAGCACAGACATTACAGCTGCACAAAGCAGATGTTTAGCACAAGGTGGGACTAATAGTACACTCCCAATGGTGTCTTGTTTCTGAATGGATTTTATAATTATAGTTATTAATATGAAAAGGCAGGACAGTAGATGGGGAAGAAGTGATGCGAATGAGGGGTATGGGACAGGACAGGGTAAAAAAAGGGTCATTGTGAAAGCTAGGCTATGTTTGCCATGTGTTTTGTAGCTGAATGAATGTGCTCTAAGACTAAAACAGCATTTGCAAAGAAGACAGTGCTTTGTGGATGAAGACAGCCATAGGAGTATATGGAAAGTTGGTCCCCTTGGGAGCTATTGGCAGAAAATCATAAAGATATTTCCTCATAGAGCAGTGCTTGTTTGGAATGTTTTGTGCTGTACCTTTGAAGTGTGCTTTATTCTCAGACCAGTGGGAGCTTGGTAGTCTTTGTGCAATCCACAGTGCAGAGGAAAGGGGAGTAAATCAAGGCATCACTGTTCAGAAATAGTTGGTCAAGAATGACACAGTTTATAGAGCACTTACCTCTGAACCAGAATCACTCCTTTGCATAACCTGGAGTATCCTGTGAGGAAGATTCTAAATTACCCTCACTTCACAGCATGTATAAAAGCATTCTGACCCTCAGAGAAACCAAGCATTTTATCCAAGGCCACATACTTAGTAAAAGGCTGAATCTGAATTTCAACTCCAGAGCCTTTCTCTTTAAACACTAGAATCTCTTGTTGTCTACAAGACAGTGAAGATTAGGCAATTACAGGAAAACCTAAGAATAACACATGAGGAGTAGCTGTTTACTCATAATTGAATAGGAAGCAGAAGAACTAGAAGAAGTATACAAAATTAGAAAGGACTATGGTTACCAAACATGGTTGCAATTAGAATCACCTGGGTAGCTTTAAAAACATGTAGTGCCAAAGTTTTGCCTCAAACCAATTAAAATCAGACTTTCCAGCAGAGGGAGGTGGGGGGAGGGCTGGAATGGAAGCTAGAGATGCACATTTTAAAATAAGATTCCTTAGGTAACTTCAATGTGCAGGAAAATTTTGGAAACATTCTCATAGGAAGATGACCAGATATATGTGTGCATGGGGAGGGAGTTTATATTTGTAGGTTTTTATTTAAATGAAGGGCCAGATGGATTTCCCATCAAAGAAGTTGAATGTCTATTGGCTAAAACCTTAAAGAACTAGAAGCTTGCAATTTCTGTAGTGGAATTTTTGCCAAATGATAGATTTACATGATTAGTATTTTATTGTTTATGCTTCCAAGCGAGGAGTCATAAGTTTACTGACTTCATTGACTCTCAACGTTAGCTGCAAACTAGGATCACCCCGGGAGCTTTAAAATGTCCACTTTCAGAGATTCTGATTCAATTGTTCAGTGGTAGGAGTTCAGTATAAGTATTTAGTTCTTTAGGTATAAGTATATTATTTTAGCTCTTTAGCGAAATGTATCCAGAGTTGGAGCATTTCTGCATTAGCCCATTCAACTTCAGATGCCACAGGTTACTTGGATTTCCCTTCTTAGTAAGGAAACATTTTCGTTGGTCCCTTTTGACCAATCCAAGACCTCTGCTTTCTGTAGAATCAGAGAGCTCTAGTTGTACATTCCCTTAGCCTCTCACCCTGGCCATGTCACTATGATGTCTGGAGATAGCCACTACCATCCCCGGGTCCACCAAAGTGGCTTTGTTTAAAGCATCAAGACCTGGACAGTGTTCAAATATGACCCTCATTAGGACCAACCATCATCCAAAGTTTGTTTTCCACTCTTGCTCGGGGCAGCTGCCTGGTTAGCCCTTAGCCAGTAGGACTGTTTCTTTTGGTCTCAGCTGCTGCTAAGCATGGCAGAGTTGATGAAGGTGAGGCACGGATGAGCCCCTCTAGGAAGAGCAGCCTTGAGCTTGTAGCACTTCTCCTTCTGGTATGTGATGCCGCTGCAGCCAGCTACAGTTTTTTTCCCCCTACAGATATTTTATCCTTTTAAGGCAAACAGCTTGAGCTCCGGCTGAGA
This sequence comes from Dipodomys merriami, assembly GCF_024711535.1. NCBI lineage: Eukaryota > Metazoa > Chordata > Mammalia > Rodentia > Heteromyidae > Dipodomys > Dipodomys merriami. The sequence continues at coordinate 31,482,659 of NW_027202715.1, read as the reverse complement.
AGTACTTTGCAAGGAGGTTTCAGAGAAAGCAGAACAGGCACAACTTCTCAGCTCTTTTTCCAGACAGTGTGGTTTGAGGGAACAGAGCTGGGCATTGCTGGCTGAAGAGAGGTCTCAGGTGACACCCCAGGATTGTGGTTGTCTTTGAGGAAGTATCTTGGAGATGAGAATCCCTCACCCATACTGTCCCACATCACTACTATCCCTTTTGTCAGCTCCCTGTTTTCCTTTTGCTCCCTTTCCCTTTTCATTAGTATTAAACACTCTTCAAGATCTTGCCAGTGGTCTCTAACAGTAGCTTCCTATTTAAATCCATAGCTTAATTGTTTTCTCAAGTGATGATCAGCCAGTATAGCACATTACGTAAGCAATGAAAGTAGCTAATATAGGTGCAAATACTTTTTTGCAAAAAAAATCATCTTCTTACCATCAGAGTCAGTAAGGAAGAGCTTCCTTGTCTTTCTCCCTCCTCCTAAAATATGAAAATGTATTCAACTGACAGAGAGCATGTTGAAGCAGACTAGATGTAATAAGACTGCCCAGAGGATTAGGGACATTAATTACACAAGGAAGTTAATCATAAGGAAAGTAAACACTTTAATTATGAATCGTGCATTTGGTTATTGGACTTAAATGAGAGGAATAAGAGGAATTAGCAACAATAAAGAAACATGACCAAAAGCATGTGTTCACTTATTATAGCTTAGCAGTGAGAAGAAAACGATGGGTAAAAATTGGTGGTAGGACTCTGGAAAATTATGTCTTTGAGTTCTGTTATACTATGGTAGGAAAGGATGAGTGCTAGGAGAGAAACCAATTAGTGTCAATTAGTGCCAACATATACGACCGTCACCTGCATCAAAACTAAAATATTGTTAATTACCTTTGCCTGTCTAAAGATCATAAATGAAAATTAAACTCCTTCACATTTGCTGTAAGATAAATGTAAATTGCGTTAACTTTTACATAGAGGGGGAGTAATTTATATCCAGACAAAGCTTTAACAAATAGCATAAATTATTTTTCTGGGATTATGTTTCCAAAACAGATCTCTAATTTTCTCATCTCTAGACTTTATCTGTTCTTTAAAAGTCTCTCTGAACACCAAGTAATTATCATATCAGCCACTGAGTTTAACTCAGTTAATTGTATTGAATGTCAATGGTGACAAATGCACTGTAGTTAAGCAGAAATACTTCACTGTTTTGTGAAAGTTATAGTATGGTAATAGTAAGATGTCACCAGCTCTAGGCCAAAGAAGGATAAGGTGTGTGCAAATCATCTTCTTTTCTGGATATGCAGTGCATGTTCCACACAGTCCAGCTTTAACAATAACTTATGGCTTTGACAGTGTTTCTAAGTGTGGATTAAGGGGAATGGAAAAAGGATTGAGCTGACCACATAGAAAAATGAGGATTCTGAATTTTCACCCTGGGAGCTATGGTTATAAGTGGGCTGGAAGGTAAATTGGTTATACTTTGCCTGCTGGTGGCTGGCAAACACACTAAAAACAAAAACATAATTGCCTATCCTGAGACATCAACATACTTTGACTAAACTATCAGTGACTAAGTAATACATTTTGTATTATGGTAAGAAAGGGAAGATGGCCTTCAATTAGACTTGAGCTCTCTTGACAAGGTGTCACCATATCCTCTAAAGAGGAATATTAAGCATCTGAAAGTGACAGGTACCATTTTGCTAAGCCTGTGATGGTAACTCATGATGGCCAGTGGGAGGAGAGAAGTAAGAAAACCTGTAGGGGAATAAACCCTGGAGAGTACAATGCATGCAAAATGAAATGTGGGACTTTATGTGAATTTGAGACTTCCTTCCAGATAATTGCTATTCTCTGTCTTGGAACTGTTGGGAGGATACTAAGTCCAAAGACACTTACATAAGCAAGAGTAGGTTTTTTTTTTTTTGCTGTAAGATCCATTCATTGGAGTTCCTCTTTATATGGAACAAATGGATATTACTAAATAAAACCTTTTCAACTCTAGATTGTTAGAAGACTGTGTTTGCTCAGGTGTGCAAAAGGAAAGACTCAAAAGTTTCTAGTCATTCAGAAAAAAATACAGTATTATAGTTCATGGCACATTTGTGCGAACAATGTTTCTTGATACAGATCTGAGAAGCTTTAGCAATACTATGAAAAAGACTACAATATGACTTTTATTTTTAATGGTGGTAGTCTTGGTCAGGAACTAGTCATTTTTCTATTCTTCAAAATATCACTTCAAGTTTTGTTGCTCATGATAAAAGGAAAATATAACATAAAATGTATAATGTATCTCACTCTGTCTTCTGGATGTTTTAGCATAACAATATGATACCTTTCTTTTCTTGTTTAAAAAAGGAAGAAATGCAGAGTAAGATGACTCCTTGTTCATGTGATACTGACTAGCCTAAAACTCAATAGATAAAAATTTGAGATGATCCTCATGGAAAGGAATGAGAACTAAATAAGATAATGAGCTCATTGTGAATGGATCATCTTTTATTAATTTTGCCTGCTTTCCACAGTTTATGAGCTCCTTCAGTTCTTTGCTTTTGTGTTATTTGGCTTAGGAGTTAACTTATTTTTCCTTTCTGTTGACTTCTGTTGCAAAACCCGTAGCCTAAAAATATGTTTGTTTTTTTTAAATGGTCAACAGTTTGAAGATTATAACTTTCTCTCTTTAAAGTAACAACAATTAAAATGAAAACTTTCAGAAATGGAGAAATAAGGCACTAAGCTATATACATGCCCTAGTCTGTGTTTTTATGTTTATGGATAATTTATTTTAGCAAATTCTGATGAGTATCAAATTATTCCCACCAGAATTTATATTTTATTTGTAACACATTTTTGTGATTACCATAAGCAATCCTGGGTAATATTTTTAGACCCAAAAAAATAGAGAAATTGGAAGAAACATATTGAAATAGTTGGGGCAAACACCCATGTAAGGTGTGCAGAGGCGAATGTATACATGTTGTTAAGACATTTGTTCTAGGGTATAAGATGAAAACACAGCCCAGCCCAGTGGAGGCTCTTCTTCTCTGGTGACTCTTTCTCTTCTGGCCTGTCTTATCTTTGGGTGACACCACTAAAGTCCTGTGCCATGTAATCATCTGTCACAATAGATATTAGAGCAGTGTTCCATCTTCTGGATTCCTAAGGGTTACTGTCAGTGTGATGGATGGAAAATGACTTGAGTATATATTTATTTGTCTTGACAAGAGTTGGATTCTCTGTTAGATGGGCTTAGAGGTTATTAAATAACATCTAGGTGAACATTTGCTGGTGAGTTTTTAAATCGTTGATAACAGGTTTTTCTCTCCACCTTTCTTGACTCCTGTTAACAAATAGTTAGGTCCATTGCTTTTTCACCATAAAGGAGGATCTGATACTAAGAAATTTAAGTACAGTAATATATATCACATAATGTTTAAAAGATAATATTCACAACTTCCCTTGTGCAAATCGGGCTCCCTTTTCTCCCCTAAATTTTCGGTCATAGAGATACCATCTCTTCTTTCCTCAGAAGAATTCTTTATATAGTAAAGGTCATAATGGTTACTTTGTAGTTTTGTTTTCACTGGTCAGTTACTGATGGTGATAATGAGGATGATCACTGGGCACATTTGTCTTTCTCTATGACTTCTACTCCATTTCATTTAATTCTGCAGGGGTCGCATGCTTTTCTCATCCCCATTCCCGTCACCCTCCGCCAGCTGCATCTAGCTTCTGACTGTTGTTCATAAGATCTGCATGGTCTCTGAAGTCATTTCAGTTTTCACCTCTGGGTTGCAACATCTTAAAATTTCCCTTCTTCTTTGAATAATCCGTGATCGTAAAGTGTCTTTCCAAGGAAGCACACTTGTCCTCCAGCTCTAATAAATGTCTGGTCTGAAGCTCTGCGGCATAAAACCTCATAAACTGGTTAACCTTGAGAAGTAAAGGGATTGACTGTGAAGAAATACAAGCACGGAATTAATGGAAATGGTTATAGGAGAATCTTTTCAAATTCTTAATTTCTCTTTCAGACACAGACAGAGCTCTCCCTAACAAAATCCTGTCAAGCTAGGATAATAGCTTACTAATTTGACTGTCTAAAGATTCTAATAGATCGTAATATTATGAGATGGTAGGGGCTATCAAACTCAGGATGAAATACTTTTTAATTAGGTGGTTGCCTCAACATTAATCAAAAGAAGACAGGAAAAATGTAAAGGTTGAGTTTGTTTGCATTTTTGTCTCTTAGCTCTTCAAATGGACCCGGGGAATACCTAATCTTATTTTTAAAAACTTAAAAAAAATCTCACCTGGTTATATGTTTCTGTCAGTGTCTGAAGTTACTCTTTTGGAAGTTTTGTGCAGCAATGCAAATGTGGACTTTATATGTGGTAAGAATGAGGTTTAGTACAACTTGTAGTCAAAGGTTGGCAAATTGAATATATATATATGATTTCACTTCTGTGTTATAGCTGAATGAATTAAAGTCACTTCCATTTTGCAGATTAGCAAATTGTGGATTAAAGAAGTAAGCAATATATCTCAAATACAATAGCTCTTCCTCTTCAGTGACAGTGTCATAAATCCCATAGGTTAACAGCTCTTGGTCAGCCCTCTTTCCATACCATAAAACGTCCTTAGTACATTCATGACATTGATGACATTGCCTTGAGAACCCTTTCATTCAGCAGTACATGGATGGAATCCCGTGGTTCGGCAATGCATGCACAGAAATTACATGTGGGTAGCTTCACAGCCTGTGAATGGATAAGAACCTGTCATTCAACTGCTACTTTACCCCTAAATAGTCTTGTCTGAGCTTCTATTTCTCCATTATTAATGAGACTTATAATGTCTACCGTGATTAGAGAAAGTAGTTGTGGGTCTCTCAGCACAGTACCAACAATAGTATGGTTTTCATAGTCAGTTGCTGTGTTGTAGTTTTCACAATGGTCATCATCTTTATGGCTTTTATTAGATCAATTTTCTAGAATGGAAAAGTCAGGCTCAGTAATGGGAAGGTCAGAAGCCAATGCAACCTAGATTGACTTTGTTAAGTATGATTCAGAGGAAGACTGAGCAAATCCTGTATGAATCCTACATAATTTTTGTATGGCCTACCATAATAAGAAAGGTTGAACATAGAGAAGCTTGAAGTTCCATAACTCCTATTTTCTCATTGAACAAGCAGTTGTAGACCTATGGTGAAGTCAAGGAAGGATTGGCTAAGTTTGAACGAAGTGGCATATATTTAAACTATGTTTTAAAATTATAGTGAAAATAGTTACATAATCCCAAAGGAAGGCCATCTGTGCTCTAAAAATGCAGAATTTTAATGGTCATGCTTTGAAGATGCCTTTATGTGGAATTGTAATGATATTGTTCTTAACATGTGTTTAAACACAGAGGGTCCCTTATAAATATAGACTACAAATTGCAGCTCTATAGTAAGGTTTTAAAGATCCACTGCTTTAATGGGTTGATTTCAATCCATCCAAAGTATTTAGAGAAAAGTGGTTTTTCTATTTCCTGAAATGTTTGCATAGAAGTTATTCACTGATAATGGATTTCTATTTGAAAGCCATTCATCTCCAGCTTGAATATTTGCTGCCCAGACAGAGCAGCTCTCAGACACAGAACATAATCCTTGCATATAAATGTTTTTCTATTAATGACCTTGATTCTGCATCCCAAGATGCCTTTTCCAAAATAATATGATTGTGGGTAAAAGCAGAGATAACAACCCTGTTAGCCTGTAGATGAATACATTAATGGTCTTGGACAAATTCTTGACAGTCATGATGATGAGCTGATAATGGAAAGCTTTAGAATAAGAATAAAATTTTTTGAAATGTGTCATGTAATACAAGAAAGATAGATTGTTTCTTAACTGCTTTATTGAGATATAATTTGCATGCCATAAAATTCACCCACAACACATGTACTTGTCAGGATTGTTAGTGAATTTGTAGAACTGTGTAACTATCACCACAGTCCATCTTTAGAACACTTCCAGTACCTCCTAGAATTACCTGAGGTCCATCTTCAGTCAATTTCTGCTCTGCCCTAAGCCACCACTGATCGGCTTCCTGTCTTTATAATTTACCTTTTCTATGCATTTCATATGAACAGACATTTCTTTCACAAATGGCTGAATGACTATGTGACATACATTTATGTCATCCAATGCGGCCTAGAATGCTAAGGTTGCATTGAGATCAATGACTTTTTTGTTACATTAAATCTTGGTAGTGTCAGAAAGAGTTCAACTTGACTATTTTTGATAGCTTTCTGGAATAATACAGAAACTGTGGAATTTAGGTGTTTTTATTTTTGCTTATGTTATGCCTAGATTTGATACAATATTGTGACAGTAAGTTTATGTACAGTAACAGAAATAATAGAATCAGGTTGTTGTTTACAGAACATTTACTGTGCTCAGGAATTCTTGGAAGGTATTAAGATAATAAATTCCCTAACCTTTATAATATTTAATTTGTTATGAATTTAATGGACACCATCACCAACAAAGCAATCTCAAAGAGGTCAAATAATTTTCTTAGGACCACCACAGTAGTCTTGAATCCAAGTCTGTGCTTCTGGATGCTATATTGTGTTCTTTATCTCAAGGTATTGTGGTCAGGATGATGCGTGGCTTATATACTCAACAGTTTGCTGTGCTTTCCATTTTTCTCAACACTGGGGTGTATCCTTGAAGTTACCTTCGAACTTGCGGTTTTGACCCTTGTGAATATTCTGCTATTGAAAATATTAAGAGAGCATAGTGTCTTGTGGGTCTCATTGTTACAATGGGTCAACCGGTATCCTTATTTCAGCTTTTTGTTGTTTCCCTGCCGCTCCCCAAATAGAAAAATGTATATACAAGATGCAGGGCACTGGAATCAAATACAGTGAAAACAGGTTATACCATGGGGGAAGAACATACAAAAGAAACAAAAAAATCACATAGTACACTTTACAACTTTGGGGGAGTAGGTTAGGGAGGAGTTGGGGAGGTAGGGAGGGAAGGGATGGTAGGGGAGAAACAAAGGAGGGAGTAACAATGCTCAACATGAAATGTACTCTTTACCTTACTCATGTAACTGTCACCCCTCTCTACAGTATCTTTACAATAAAATCTATATTAAAATATTAAGAGAAAAGAGAGTCAACAAGCTAAAGAGAAGCAGTAATCCCTGAGGTGAGTGTAGAAGTGATCAAGGAACCCTTTGTGAAAGAAGAGAGGCAAAGACAGAATTGAGATTGGAATTATGAAGTAAAGGAAGGGAGAGATTATGAAGGAAAGGAAAAATTTCTGATACTTAGATATGCTTGAGGTAATGATTTCATGAATAAAGCAGAGGGTTTGATTAAAATTCTCTTTAGGATAGAAACTCTTTTAAAAGCAGAATCCTGGTTTCTTTCTCTTTTTTTTTTCTTTGCTTTTTTTTTTTTTTTTTGGTGCCAAGGGGGCTGAAAGCAGACGAAAGAGACTAAATTGTCTTTAATACAGATGGCTGTGACCCCAGTGGGACAGGGCTCTGATTTAGGTGGCTACAGCTGACTCCACTTTGTTTCACTAAAGATCCTGGCTTGCTATGTGGCTGGCTGTATTCCCCAGAAGCCTTTGCTCTGATGCCAATCAATCCCGCCTGGTGCAAAGGCCTCTGGGTTACAAGCCAATTGGGGATGCTGCCAATTCTGTTGCTTATTCAGCAGTGAAATGAGGTGGCACTGTTAGCTCTCTTTCTTATTGTGCAGGTACCAGGAATGAAGGTTCAGTGTAAGAGAATAAAGCGTAATCTCACTTTGAAGATGAACTGAGGATTAACAGAAGAAATTTCAGAAATCATAAACTATTTCATATGTCTTTGGTGAGCCGAAGATTCAAGCTTTTTAATTGTACAAGTGGTTGGAAGTCATAAATTTCATGGGCCATATTAGGGTTTTCTTATTTAAATAAATAGTGGTAAAAAAGTGTATATTTATATGAAGTAACTTTTTGATAAGCATATAGGTAGATGGTAATAAGGAGTTAAATATGCATACATATACCAGGATTTAGGGACATTTCATAAAATTGCATAGAGTACAATAAGCTTTTCTCTCTCTCTCTATATATATACATATATATATGTATAGAATAAATCACCTTGTAGGTTGTGTATTTATTTATTCTCAGAATCGAGGGCAAGCATATGGTGCACAGAACACAAAAGGTAAGAGACCACATGATTTGATTTTTCAAAGGCTGGGGCCTGGACTAGCAGCCTCAGCCTCACCTGGTAACTTGTTAGAAATGCAGCTTCTCTGATATCACCCTAAACTTACAACATCTGAAGCCTTGGGCCACGGCTCAGAAGTAAGTATTTTAACAACCCTTCTAGGTGATTTTGCTAAAACCTAAGGTTTGAGGGCTTCTGGAATCAAAGAGTGGGAAATTAGGACTAAATGTTTCAGACTGTGTTGTAAACAAGGTTGAAGTCTGTCCATCCTCTTGCCCAGAACAATGAGGCAGGGATTCAGAGTGACAGGAGATCCTGCTCACATTCTGCTATGGCTTACTCTGTTCCTCCTTTTCATGCCTATCTGTCTTTTTCTTCCAGAAACTCTTGACTGTCCACACCAAGTGGAAATGCTGTGCCTTTTGGAATACTTGCGGGCTTGAATTCTTCTAGGGCTAACATTATTTTGGTAGTTAGTATAAACTCTCTTGCTCTTGTTATTTTGTTATGTATTAGTATAAACTCTCCTGTTCTTAGTTATTCGTTTATATATTTGTTATATATTTATATATTTATTTATTATGTATTAGTATGAACTTATGCATGCACACACACACATTCAGAGGTTACGTCCTCAAAGACACTATCTCCCTCTGAATAGGACCTAAAGTAACCTTTATCTGGCCTATGATCTGTTGTGTCATCTTACCTTGTTTTCTTTTCAGTGATTCATCACTTAAAATTATTCGCTTCTTGGTTTTAGTCTGTCCACAGAGTTCTAGGTAAGCTAACCTCTGTTGTTTGAGACTCCAAGCCCCAGAACAGAGCTTTGCAGTGAACCATGGATGACGCTTATTTATCCTGATACTGCTTACTTTAGGGGCCAAGGGTGTATCTCATCACTATATCATCGCAAATATAGGAGTAAATAGACTGGCATAGTATCCAGAGCCTAGAATGCATTTGCATAATGAGTTCTTTTCCTTAGTTCCATTCCTTCTCATTGTTCTCCTGGATCTCAGCTTTTAATAATTCTCAGTGCTGAATCAAACTGAATTTTGGCACCTAGAAAACAGAATGCATCAGTGTTCTCTATGTTTTCATCTTGTATGAGTTATTTGTTTTGTGGGTAATGTTTGGTATGATCTACAAATAATAGGAATTCCTCAAATAGAAATATATGTTGGGCCAATGAAATCTGTAACATACAATAGGATTACAGTTCCTCACCTGAAACCTCTGGGAATCAGGTTTCTTTTCCTTTGCATTTTTGAAGGGTTGCAGGAAAGGTGCACAGAATGGCTTTGGTGACTTCTTCCAGCCATCCAAGGTAGCACTCCACAAACAAACCTAACTCTACTTCTTCAGCAACACACACTGTTATTCTTTTGAAGAGTTTTTGATTCTGACTTCATACATGAGGATATGTTGGACAGTATAGGCAATAAGGAGATCTACTGCATGCATTTCAGAACTTCTTTATTTCATGTTCAGAAAGTATATTGGTCCACAGCTAACATTCTAGGCATTTAGGCTCAGGCATCATAAACAACTTAGTCAAAGTCAATGTATATGCAAATGAAATCTGGATTTGAACCCAGGTCTGGCTGAATCTGGATGGCTTCCTTTTCACCATAGGGCATATCCCTTAGGATCAAATCATAGCATTAAAAGGAGCTGTAAAGATTGCTGAGTTCCTCTCCAGCATTGTTCAATGAGTGACAGAAAGGCCCCCAGAGCTTGTGGTCTTTATTACCACCATTGGTAGGGGAGCACAAGAGCTGAGGTGCTTTAACATCTATTTCTGTACTGTTTCAGTTCCCATACTGACATGTGCTTCTAGACATTTCTAAATGTTTTTCTTCGAAACAACCTTTGTTGGAAATACAAAGGCAATTTTCTAATAGTTTCTGTTTACTGTATCCGCTCTCAGAATGTGTTGATCAAGTAGTTTGGCTCACTGTGGTTTTATCATCAAATGCCTAAGTGCTGGTAATGCACACTTGCTCAGATTCAAGCTAGAGGCTTTATTTACTTGGGTGCACCTTGTGTATATTGTAATTCTGTTTCCTTAGTTGCTTTCAGGAGCAAAATAAGTAATTTTGTTTAGAATTAATAGCTCCAATCTTACTTCTGCCTTATTCACTGAGGGAAACCTTATAGTTAACTGCAATTTGAGTTATTTTCAGTGCAACTTAAGGGAATTCTTTAAGAGAAGGCAAATGTTGCTTTTGGACACATTCCTGTATGAGAGTAGTGGAATGCTCTGGAAACCAAGTTGCCTTTTGCCCGAGTGCTTTACAGGTTTGCAAACTTTCTCAACAAGATTTGTAGGTGTTTGTATGTCAGAGGTTTGAAGCATATTAGAGAAATACACATTTATTTATTTATAAATGTTTATTGCAAAGGTGATGTACAGAGGCGATAGACAGAGGGGTTGCAGTTACATAAGTCAGGTAATGAGTACATTTCTTTTTGAACAGTGTCACCTCTTCTGTCATTTTCTCCCAGGTTTTCCCTCCTCTTCCCCCAAATGTATAGTTCAATTTCAACATAGTTTCTAGTGAATATCACTGTTGCATTGGTTCACCTTTTGTCCCACCATTTCTGGGCCTCCCCTACCCCTCCCCAAGTTAGATAAACTTACATACAAGACAAAAGGTGCAGAATTATAAAACAGCAACAAAAGGAAAAAAAACAGAAAAGAACGACAAAAACTAAAATAGAAAAACCTCTTGTTTCCATTTCTTGGAGTTCATTTCAATAATCATCATGAGAAATGCACATTCAAAGAAGAAACAGAATTCTTCTCTTTGCTGAAGGCAACTGATTTAGAGAAGAAAGAATCGAAGCATATGCATGTGATAATATTATATAAGAATTAGGAACAAGCAGTTCATGATTTTACTTAATACATTTAACAGATTATTTTTATATTTTGTGATCATAATTATTAGCACATATTAATTAGATTCATTGGTGGTAACTCTATATTGCCTGCACTGATTATGCTCAGCCACCCTACCCCCATCCCTACTGCTCACCTTCTCCCCAAACCTTCCCACTCTCTAATAATCCCTCTTCTTTAGTAGATTCTTTTAAGGAAGGTAAATACAATCAAAGTACTACAGCATGCAAAAAGATGGTTGAAAGAAGGAAAGATGTGGACTTTACCCAGATCCAGGGCTCTGTGTAATAAGTTCTCAGTTCCTTATCTCCATCTCTCTAATCTTAAAGGTAAAGAAACTTACTGCACTCTATTTCTCCATGAGCTGCAGGCTGAGGCTGTAACTTATACTCCAAATAATTTCTATTTCAGTAGCCCAGGTCAACTGTAGGTAAGGCTGCAGGTCCTACTCAGATGGTGACTATATTTCGTAGATCCTGGCTCTGCAGTCTGAAGAACCTGAATTCCCATTTCAATTTTGCCACTAGCACCTTGAGATTCTTATCTATAAAATGGGAAGCAGTGTAATATGCTGGGTAAGAGCCTTCTGATGTCTGGAAATAGATCTTCCATTTGGAATCTCAGATTTGTCCGTTATGTGCTGTGTAACTTCAGGTAAATTGCTTAACATCTCTATGTTATGGATTTCCCAACTCCAAAGCCTAGAGATGCTCACAGATCTTATTTGATAGGAGAATTAAAGATATGGACACAAGAGGTCTTTCTTTGTTGTTGCTGTTTTTAATGTATTATGTGATTTTTTTTGTTTCCTTTGTATGCTCTTCCCCCTATGGTATATCCCCTGTTGTCATTGTACTAGATTTTGGTATCCTGAATCTTGTATATACATTTGTCTGATTTGGGGAGGGGAAGGAGAGTAACAAAACACTGAAACAAGGATACAGGATGATGCATTGCAACAAAGATACCCACAGGAAAGTATATTGGAAATGAACTTTACAACCTCAGAGGTGGGGGGAGGAGTGAGGGAGATGGGGGGGGAAAGGAAGGGATAGTGGGAGACCAAGGGAGGGACTAACAATGCTCGACAAGAAATGTACTCATTGTCTTACTCATGTAACTGTAACCCCTCTGTACAGCATCTTTACAATAAAATTAAATTCTAGAAAAGGAATATATGTGAAACACTTAGACTGGTACCTATCAGATAAAATGTATATGCCAGAGAACCTGTCTCTCCAGCCTTCCATGAACCCAGTAGCTTTTAATGGGGAGTCATATTGCCCCCAGAAGATGCCTGCTTATGTTTGGAGGCATTTTAAGCAAATGCCAGAGATGATTCTAAATACCCCAAATTACAAAGCTGGTCTTCATCACAAAGAATTACTTGTCTCAACATACCTGTGAATTAACCCTTAAGAATAAAAGGCTTTAGGGCAGGGATTCTGCTGTACTTTTTCTACCATAAATCCTGTCTCCTCTATCCCACATTAACTTCCTGTAATGGCGGTTTTCAGTTGCACTGGAACTGCTGCTGTTAGTAAAGGATGGGTGGTCTATTCCCCACATCTGTTTTGATTGGTGAACATCCCGCCATGCGTACACAATGCTGTCTGGAAATTTCAGTCGTGACTTTTCTGGGACCATGATTTCACTTTGGTAGAAGCTGTGAAAGCTACATCTTGATCACTCAAATTTTCCCCCCCTGCATCTCAAGATTGGTGGTATCTGAGAGTTTGTGACTCTCTGGCAGACTGGTTCTCAACCCTCCTTCTTTTGATTCTCACCTTTTATCTCCCTTCTGTAGGATTTTCTCCTCTGTTCAAAGTGTTCTTTCTTTCCGTAGGCACTACACTATCCACTTCCCTCAGAGAAGCTTATCTCCCTGGAACTGTTGAGCCAGATTCCCCTAGGAAGCAGGACCTGGGTTGAGTTCTGTACTAATTCGTTTGGAAAATCCACAGGCAGGAAAGGGACATGGGCTACTGTCTTCTTCCCAGAGACTTTCCTGCTTAACTCTCAGCACTTTAATTCTCTCTTGCATCTTGCATGAGTCCTGAAAATGGGTGTTGAGCTGTCTCCTCTCTTCTCACCCAAAGCAGGGTGAGGTGATTCAAGTTGGTTTTGTTTTTGTAGGAAGTCTCATGGGCCATATATGGACTTTGGGGTCTTCTGATATGTGTCAAAATTCTAAGGTGTGGCATCAATCAAGATACGTATTCCTAAGCTGCTTTTCCCAATGGCAATTCTTTTGTATAACTACTTGAAATATTTTATGGTACATCTTACTGAACAAGAGGGCATTATCATTCATCTCTCTAATATATTGTTGCTGCTGCTGTTGTTGATTTTTTTTTGTCAGTTGTGGGGCTTGAACTCTGGGCCTGGGTGCTGTCCCTGAGCTCTTCAGCTCAAGGCAAGCACTTGACCACTTGAGCCACAGCACCACTTCCAGTTTTCTGGTGGTTAATTAGGGATAAGAGTCTCACAGACTTTCCTGCCTGGGCTGGCTTTGAACCATGATCCTCAGATCTTAGCCTCCTCAGTAGCTAGGATTACAGGCGTGAGACACTGGTGCTCAGCCTTGTTGTTGTTTTGGAATACCAGTGACCGTACCTTAAGTTAGGAAAGGCTGTGTACAGAACAGGCCTCACTGTGTGTGAATTCAGACTATGCTACTTTCTGGTTGATTGTAAGTTACTTAAATTCTCTATGCTTCTGTTGATCCATCTGAGAAATGTGTAGGACAATAATACCTATCCTTAAGCCAGGCACCAGTGGCTCACTCCTGTAATCCTGACTACTCAGGAGGCTGAGATCTGGGGATTGAGGTTCACAGCCAGCCCAGGCAGGAAAGTCCATGAGGCTCATCTCCAGTTAACCAACGGACAACCGGAAGTGTGGCTGTGGCTCAAGTGGAGAGCACTAGCCTTGAGCTGAAGAGCTGAGGGACAGTGCCCAGGCCCAGAGTTCAAGCCCCATGACTGGCAACAACAACAACAACAACAACAACAACAATAATAATACCACCTATCCTTTTGGGAAATTGAGAGGCTTCAAGGAAGACTGATATCTAAATGCCTTTTTTTTTGTTAGTCATGGGTCTTGAACTCTGGGCCTGAGCACTCTTCCTCAGCTCTTCATCTTAAGGTTAGCACTCTACCACTAGAACCACAGCATAACTTCCGGTTTTCTGGTGGTTTACTGGAGATGAGTCTCATAGACTTTCCTGCCTGGGCTGACTTTGAACATCAATCCCAGATCTCAGCCTCCTGAGTAGCTAGGATTACAGTCGTGAGCTACCAGCGTCTGACTTCTAAATTCCTTTTATGAATCCTTTTGCTTTCCTGAGTCCCTGAGGTCCTGGATGGAGATGACACTGGGATGGGGAGTAAGTGGCATGCCTCCTGCAAGTGGGGCAAAGTGGAATAGACTAGAAGCCCAAGGGCATGGTACAGGTAGGTACTCCTCCAGAGGCTGACCAAAGCGGGAGGACTCAGGGGGAGAAGAGGGGTTAGTATCAGCTTTTCTACTTAGTCTGTGAGGGTAAGACAAATGTCATATGCTCAGACAGAGGACCTAACTTTTGAGCTAGTCTAGAAAACAACAAGCAAAAACAGCCTTAAACTCTCAACTTTTAGAAATTGCCACACCACATGTAAAGAACGCTGTATAAATTTTAAAGAGCATTCCTGGGCTCTGCTCAGGTCCTCTTAGTCCCCCTTTCCAGTATCTGAATACTCTTTCCTAGGTTGCTTTCTCTGCCTGTCATTGTTACTCCTCTTCAGAGGATGTCCTGAGAATGGAAAAAGAGTGTGGGCAGGTCATCAGGGCAAAGGTTCCCTTCCATGGAGGCCCTCCATTCACCACACTATGTCCTTGAAGAGTTGCATCACAAGCCTGCAGGCCCCTTGGCATCACAGCAATGGCCCATTGCCCCGGGAAGACACGCACATAAATGGCAGATTGATTGGACTCCAGAGGTGTGCACCAGACAGGGCAGTCAGTCAGATAGGTAGACAATGGGCGAAGAGCTCATACAGGCTGTGTGGAATCTCTGCTGGGGTTTGGAGACTAATATGGCCTGTGGCTGTCCAGTGATCTTGAGGATGACATAGCTGTCTTCTCGAAAACCATCTCATTAACCCCAGTGGGATCCTTTGCAGTTGGTAACCTTCCTTAGGGACCCCTCCTGTCTCACAGGCATTCTACGAATTCTTTTCTTCAGTAAATCGTTGCCATTTTATTTCTTCCTTTTTTGTTTATGAGCTCATTCTTTGAAACCAATGACAAAGGACCTGGGCCAGGATTTGTAGGTTTTTTTTTTTTAATCTCAATTTTTCAGGCATCAGTAGAGAGCTAGAAGGGTCTGAGAGTGTTCATAACTGGAAGGCAAAGCTTTCCAGTGATTGGCAGGTATGGCGGCTCATAGCCTGGTGCCTGCCTCACAATGATGCCATTTTTCTTGTAGGGATCCTTTATTGCACAGTGTCAGACACAGCCTGTGGAGCTTTGCCTACAGTTATATATTGTGTACCTTCTTTCTCCAGAGAACACCTCCTTAAAAAATCTTCTTGCACAGGAATCCGATACTGTGTAGGATTTGGATTTTTCTCCCCCAATTAAAGAATTAAACGGCAGGCAGTTGGGAGCCTGTGGCTCCACGCCTGTAATCCTAGCTACTCAGAAGGCTGAGATCTAAGGATCTTGGTTGAAGCCAGCCTAGGCAGAAAAGTCCATGCAGCTATTATCTCCAATAAATTACAAAAAAAAAAAGCAGGAAGTAGATTTGTGGCTCAAGTGGTAGAGAGCTAACCTTGAGCAAAAGATGCTTAAAGACAGAACCTAGGCCCTGAGTTCAAGCCTCAGGACTAGAAAAAAGGGAGGGGGCGTATTTAAAGCAGATAAAGCAGGTTTAAAAGTAAAAGAAATAACAAAAGGAAGCAAGAGGAACAGTGAGAAAAAATGGACATGGAAGGGTTCCCCAGAGCCTACTGTATACACGCTCCTTTGTTTCCTCTTCCTAAGGTGGTGCTTAACCTTGTCCTGTGTGGAAGAAAGTCAGTGCGGAGTTCATTTATATTGCAAGCCTTACTATGCCTACTATGAAGTTGCTAATAGAGAAACCACCATTTGAATATGTCTTTTTCATTGGAAACTTGTAGAAAGTACTCTTTGTCCCCAAAGTACTAAAAGTTTTGGATGATGGATGGACATGTGTTGTGAGGGGTCTCTTGATTGTTTCCCCCACCCAAAACATGAGTATGG
Source organism: Dipodomys merriami (assembly GCF_024711535.1). Taxonomy (NCBI): domain Eukaryota; kingdom Metazoa; phylum Chordata; class Mammalia; order Rodentia; family Heteromyidae; genus Dipodomys; species Dipodomys merriami. The sequence goes on along the minus strand of NW_027202715.1, from coordinate 31,466,257 downwards.
AAGGTTCTAGAATACGATCCCCCAAACTTAGTACACAAATATGACTGGATGGATTGGATGCTGGGGAAACAGTGTACTTGGCCATGGCTGTGAAGGGCATGGGTATAGTTGCATCATTACCCCCCGCCCCCCATTTTGGAACCAGAGAGTTACTTTTTTATTCCTAACTTCTCCTCAAATCTGTCTCAGGCTCTACAGCCACAGACCCCAATCTTAGAAATCCCTCTAAATCACCCCCTGCACTTTTTGACAATATGAATCTCCAAGAGAGATCACCTTGGGCTAAGGGTGTGGGGAAGGGGCTAAACAAATAATTAAAAGTAATCATTGGTGAGGTGATGATTCCTTCAAGAAGAAGAAACTGAGGAAGCCCAGACAATGGGAGGGAGAGATCTTCGACACAGGAAAAGAGAAATATGAGGTTAAAGAGCAGTGCAAGGTTGATCAGAAAGCTGTAGACTCACAAATTCTACCCAAATCAAAACTATTCCTCACCTCCAAGGCTACGTAAGATTTCTTTTTGCCTTAACAAATGGAATTTATCCTTACAAAGTAGTGTTCTAAACACTGAGAGCCTAATTAAATCATTTATACATTAAAAAAAAAGAAATAGAGAGCTAAACTTACTGAGAGCCTAATTAAATCACTTATACATTAAAAAAAAAGAAATAAACTCTTCCCCTCACATCACATAGTAAATAAAATGCATTCATCTTATAATTTAACATGGTTATGGTATCAATATCAAAAATATCTATTTCTATCTCTGGCTACCTATCACATAGAGTCCTTTTGATTTTAATAACTAATATTGCAGCAATGTTGGTATTTTTCTCTAGAGTTAGACAATGTGCTTGTGCTGTTTGTGTTGCTGCAGCTTAAAGCTATGGCCTTGTATGAACTAGGGAAGTGTGCTATCATTGAGCTATACTTCTGTATCCATACACAAGGTTTTAGTGACATAATGTTATGGGAGGTGTTTATGGAAGCTCTTGGGACTCTAACTACAATTTATGCTCTTTATCCTCCGGGAAAAATATGTTCTTAGCTCCAAATTCTTGCCTTGAGGGAAATAGCTTAGTAAGAGATGAGAGGCAAGATGACCTATATTGAAGTATTTTTAACCTTGTCCTCGGTCGAAGAAAGTCAGTGAGGAATTCATTTGTGTTGCAAACCTTACTGTGCCTACTATGTGCCTTGGTGCTAGAAGTTGCCAACAGAGAAACCACGATTTGAATATGTCTTTTTCTCTGGAAACTTGTAGAAAGTACTCTGTCCCCAAAGTGCAAAACTTTTTGGATGACAGTCTTTGCTATGGGTGAAATTGAATGCATTGTTCACCCACCTAAGGACCCTTAACAGAACTTACGTCTTCGCTTCTGTATTTTTTAAAAAAGATACTTACAATATTTGATTGGGTAAAAAAAATGAAGAGGCATTTGGAAAATGAAAATGGAAAATGTCAAGCTCTAGATCCTTGAAATTAGTGAGGATATATTCCTGGGGTGGAGAGGGGACTTTTTGAAGATTGAATGGTTCAAACATGGAACAACCTATTACTATCCCACAATACTGTGCAATTTATGAAATGTATGTAATAACTTATCAATAAAAAATATTGCAACCTAAGTAAACATGCTCAACCACTCAAATGAAAGTTCCATGACCTATTCACTTCCTGTTTTGGATACTGCGGAATGTCTGAAATTTTCAGTCCATATCCTATACTATCTGCATCCTTAAACATGTGATGAGGTACAAAAAAATCTACTTGGTTCCTACAACACCAAGATTCCCTTGTCTTACTGGTGGCAATCAATGTGTATGATTTGTGGAACAAAATACATTCTTTAAAACAAATTGTACTCTGAACACTGACAGGGCAGAAGGCTTTTGAATCTTGGGAATTAGGGAAAAGTAATTGATGGGAGAGGTGATAGATTGTTACAGAGATGGAAAGGGGCAAGGAAGGAATGAGGAGTCCAAGTTTTTTTATTGTAAAAATGCTGCACAGAGGGGTTATAGTTACATGAGCAAGGTAAAGAGTACATTTCTTATCAAGCATTGTTGCCTCTTCCTTTGTTTTTCCCCTACCTCCACAACTACACTCCCCTTTCCCATCCCCCCCCCACCTAAATTGTAAAGTTCCTTTTTCAACAGTGTCTTGTACATCTCTTTGTTACAATGGGTGAACTTGTAGCTCTATTTAAACATTTTGTTTTTTCCCTTCCCCTCCTCAAATTATACTGATACCAAATACAGTGAAAACAGGAGTTATAACATGGGGGAGGAACATACAAAGCAACAAAAAAATCACATGGTACTTTATAAATACGTTAGAAACAATAGCAAGCAAGAAAAAAAACAGTTGTGGGTTCATTTTGCTTAACATCATCTTATATGGTCATATGTACATAGCTTTTAACCTTTTCTACTTGTCCCAGACGTATACTAGTTATTGCAAATAAGGGAAACCATGGGACCTATTGTTGCAAACAAGAAAACTATATCCTCTAGAGGTGTGCTCAATGCAAGACATTGCTTAGACAAGCTCCAGGGACTGCATACAAATGGTGACTTTGAGTGTTTTATTTACTCTTCTTTGTGTAACCCTGGTCACAGATGCAAAATGGTTTTATCCCAACATGAAAGTAAAGAGGTTTTAGCCAACAAAGCTCTTGGCTCAGTTCTGTAGTCTGGTCCATTCCCTGAGGAATGGACCTATTGTCAATAAAGTGCTCTGTCCCTCAGAATTTACGGAAGAATGGGCTGACACAGTCATAATATTCAATGTGGAATATGTATGTGAAAATGGAATCAGTGCCTTGAGTGAATGGCTGGGGTTAGGAAAGATGGGGGAGAATGATGGAAGGGGCGACATTGATCAAAATGCATTGTACTCATAAATTAATATGCTGAAGTTATCTTTATATACTTGAAGATAATTGTTTTTTTAAGGTTGAAGCTCAAACCTTCTAGTGCACTCAAGTATGTGGAGATATAGCCTTTAAGGAAGGAATTACAACAAAGGAGATCAGCAGGGAGGGCCATAGTATAACAGAATTAGATTGTTATAATAAGATATATGAGAGAGCTCTCTTTTCGGCCTTGTGGAGTCACAATGCGATGGTTGTCATCTATAAGTCAGGAGGGCTGTCATCAGAGGGAGAAGAGGCTGCCACCTTTATCTTGTGCTTCCTAACTTCTAGCCTAGGAGAAATAAGTTTCTGTTGTTAAGCCATTCAATCTATGGATTTTTTTTTCTGGCAGGCCAACCCGAGACACACACTCTCCTGAGAGTAACTTCAGATTATTTTTTATGTTTCTAGTACTTTGTATTCTGATCTCAGAAGTTTTAGCATACTACATGATTTTCCTTTAAGCTTGCAGATGATAAACTTCCAACTGTCTGTCAGGAGGAAGGGGCTACTCAGTGGGTTGCAAGAGTCAACATGTCCCAGTTCACAACAGCAGATTGTTAAAGATGAGAGATAAAACAGATGCATATATTTTTACTTTTTCCAAATGTCATTGAAAACAGTGTAGTTTCTTTTTTAAGGAAAAGAAGTCAATTCCACAAGGGTAAAGAAAACAGAATTGGAGATCATAGTGAGAATATTTTAGAAACTGAAAGGGATGGGAAAGAGACTCCCAGCTTATCAGACCAAAGAGAACTGAAATTGGGGAAAGCTGAGAAGCAACCAGAATTTTTTTTCATTTTCAGAAGAGGTAGAGACTGAGAATAGTAGTTACCTGAGCGTGGAGTACATGTAAGCTACAAAGAGAATATTTAAAATGTGTTTAGTAAATAATAAGACCTTGGTTTTGAAGAATTGGGCATCTACTTAACAACTAGTCCTCAAAATAAATAAGTTAAGATTATAGTTTTTGCAAGTTTTTATGGTGCAAGTAGAACCACCTTATTAATTTTAAATACCAACAAAATATGACATCAGCCAGCACAGAGTTGGGAAAAGATATAATTTGTAAACTGTTATATAATATTATCCCCAGGCAAACAAACATGTAAATAGATTCAACAGTGCAGAAAGATATTTGTAAAATATTAAGTTGTAAGTTTTGTTGTACTTCTTTCCTTTGTTTTAATACAAATTATTAAATTTTATATTTATGGATTTTATCTTTTGATAACTGCTTGACAACTAGCATGACAACTTCTGAAAATGTAACAGTTTGTTCTGGGACATGTTGGTTTTTGCTAACTGTTGCAATGGTTCACTCATTTGGTGGTGTAAGACTGGGTGTTTGTTGTCTTCATGTTTAAAATAAAGGTTTTCTAGACATGGGGAAATGGTAGGGCTGAAGACAGGGGTCTTGAATATTAAGCAGCAAATAAAACTATACAGCTAAATGTAGAAAGCTCTTGGTCTTTATCTCCCATTCATGTCCCAGTATACTGACAGCTGATGTATTTCCCCCTAATAGGTGATGGGAATTCTTGTTTTGGGAAACTTAGTACGATGGAACCCTCAAAACATTGACTTGAGATTCTAGGAAGTAAAAGTAAGCAGATGATTTTGTAGTAAGGGCCAAAGTTAATAGATCTCGTACATGTATCCCAAGTGTCTAGTCAAGGTTAAATGACTCAAACGTAAACACCAGCCAAAGTTCAAAGGAATTTGGGTGATGCCTAAACTGTGCAAAAGGAACACGCACACACACACACACACACACACACACACACACACACACACACACACACACAATTTCTTGGAGGAGATAGAAAGTATGCAGGGAAGGAATTGTTTAAAAACAATCACTTGGTATAAACATTCCAAAGAGAAGATAAAATACTGCGTGAATGAAACAAGAAGATGGTGTTGCTGAGAAAAATTGCCAAATACGGAGCCAGTTCTTAGGAGGAAATGAAGCATATTTTAGAAGAATGAAAAACTCCAAAGTTGGAATTGAGAAAAGTTGCTAAAAGAATTGAAGAAATGGAAAAGAACTGGCAAGTTAGAAATGAGGAAATTAGAGAAATCATATAGGATGAACAATAGAGAAGCAAAGGTCCAGGGGAGGACATCACTTTAAAAAAATCAACAAAATTCAGAATTAGGGAACATGAGTTTTCAGCTCCTAAGAATCCAATATGAACCCGATATAGTGAGGTGTTAGGTTCACTATTAAGGGAGTTTGACCATGGAATTGTAGAATACTAAGCAAGGCTCAAGGGGAAAATAGATTTTTATTCAAGCAGCAGATTTCTATTCAAGCAGCAGAACAGCTTTGTATTTTCCTTGGGTTTGAAGAAGTTAAGTAGCACCTTCAAAAATCATCAGCAATTGTGATGATAGATCAAAAGACATTTCAGATCCTCATGCTTTCAAAACCTTTACCTCTTCTGTACCTTTTCTGAAAGGTAATGGAGCATGTCCATAAGCTTCCAAATAGGGAAGAGATCAAGAAAATGGATGAAAGCAGTCATCCAAAAGGATTCCCAGATTGACAGGCAGGGAGACATCCTGACTATAATTGAACATCAATTGAACATCCTGGTCTTGACTAAAGCTGGGCCACTGTCTTTGAAAGGAGTCCAGTTCATGTAGATGAACTTGACAGCACACCTAATTCAGGGGTGCATAGAGGTAGTATTTATATATCTCTGCAAAGAGTCTGGGATAAGGACAAAACCCAATTACTTAAACAAAGAATTGGACACACACAAAAATAACAGTCATTAACAATTAGAAAGAAATGCTCTTCAGACAAGGAAAAATACTTATATTGTACAGTGACTAATTCTGCTAATTAACCTGGAAATTACCTCACATAGTTATCATTGCTGTGGTGATAATTCTTTGTATCCAATTTTTTTTAGCAGTTTTGAAAAATAGAATATATTTTTCACTGTGACCTCTCTAACTGGCATTTTGGGTCTGCTGACTAACATCTTCCCAACTTACCTCATGAGAAATATTTACAATTTTGTTTGTCAATATAAAATTTTAAAGTGTCTTGAAAAGAAAATAAGAAGAATAATGAATTTTAATATAGAAATTGGAAACCATGGGACCTATGTTTCTTTGGGCCTGGCTTACTTCACTTAATATAATTTTTCCAAGTCTTTCCATTTCCTAACAAATGAGGCAATGTCATTCTTTCTGATGGAGGCATAGAGTTCCATTGTGTATATATACCACATTTTCTTGATCCATTTATCTACTGATAAGATGATTTCTTTGTTGCTTTGTATGTCCTCCCCCATGGTATAAGCCCTGCTTTTACTGTATTTGATGTAGGTATAATTTGTGGAGGGGAAGGGGAAAAAATCATTTAAATAGGGATACAGGTGGACCCATTGCAACAATGAGATGTACAAGACATTATGTCGAAAAACGAACTTTACAACTTTGGCTGGGTGAGGGTGGGAAGGCCAGGTGGGAGATAGGAAGGGATGGGAAGGGGAACAAAGGAGGAGGCAACAATGCTTGATAAGAAATGTACTCATTACCTTGCCCATGTAATTGTAACCCCTCTGTACAGTATTTTCACAATAAAAAATATGGCAAGCAAAAAATATCTAAAATATGTAATACTGTTAAAAGGAAATGCACTTTTACTGCATACATTAGTGATGAAAAGCATGTATATACTGATGAAATATCAGTAGTAAGTACCTGACTAAAGAATATTGTATAATACTGGAAGAGTAAGATAAATGGGAAGAGTGTGTGTAGATATGAATGTATCTGGGTGTACATGTGTGTTGTGTATGCAAAAGAGGGTGTTGTGTTTTATGAGGTCTTTGGAAGCAGAAACGCAGAAATGTTTTCTTTCATCGTAGGAAGTGGATGAATAATTGCTAAGCTGAAAACCAGAAGTAGCAATAAAGCATACTAGGCTGATGGAAACAAAATAATCTCCAAACACTTTGAAAGGGGTTGTGTCTTAGTGGTAGAATTTGGTCCAGAATAGAAAACTGCGCTTGTCAAAAGCTTTGCAGGATGGTGTCATTGTTTAAATCATCTTCATGCATAACTTAGTTAAAAATATGGTGCCATGTACCTATAATCCTAGCACCCAGGAGACTGAGTCAAGAGAATTTCAAATTTGAGGCCTGGAAGTGAGGAACTGTTTCAAGAATATTTATGAAATAAAATAATATACATTAAGGTATAATCATGCATTCAAAAGACGTTATTAAAATAACAACAAGAGATCATTGTATAAGAAAAACTAAAAAAACCCCAATGTTCTCTATATAAGGTATATAACTCTAGCAATGCAAAGCCTTGGGTTTAAATCCCAGTACTGCCAAGGGTGGGGAGGGAAGGAAAGTAAAGAAAAACTCTGAGAATACCCGGGCATGGTGGTGCATTTCTGTTCAGTCAGCTAGGCAGAAAGCAGAAGTTGGAGTATCAGAATCTGAGGCTAACCCTGAACCAAAAACAGCAGACATCTGAAAAGTAAAGTGAAAAAGACTGTAGATATGGCTCAAGTGGTATGAAAGTTATCCGTGAACCATTAGTACTGCCAACAAAGAAACTGAACCTGAAAGGAAGCAGAGAGCTTTTAGGGACTATATATTGCCCACATACATTATGAACAGCTGGCACTGGAATTTGAACTCAGGGCTTAATGCTTGCCAGGCAGGCACTTTACTATGTGAGCCACACTTACAGCCCTTTTTAGTCTGGCTAATTTTGAGAGCATCTCACTCTTTTGTCCAGTCCTTCTGAACTGCAATTCTCATACCTACACTGTGCTGGGATAAGAAGCATCATGCCCTGCTCTTTCTCTTGTTGTTGTTGAGATGAGGTCTCTGAAATATGTTGCTCAGACTGTCTTGAAATGGTAATCTTTCTGCTCTCAGTCTTTTGCCTACCTGGGATGACAGGTGTGCATCACTGCAGCCATTAGAAGATGTTTTGGATGCTTCTGAAGAAAACTACACTTTTACTTTTAGAAAGAGGTACATTATGTTTTATTTAATTAAGATGTATGAAATGATAATTTATGGATACATCGATAAACATTTTTGAGTGAATAAAGATGTTACAAAAGCATATGATAACATGGAGAATACTCAATTACAAAACACTATTTATTGGTTATGGACAAATACAGTATAATTATTGAAATCTTCATTCTGATGGAGGGGATAAGAGATGGAGGTAATAGCTAGGAGAAGGAAGATATTAGACCATTTCCTTTCCATATTCCTTTGAAAGAGAAAGAAAAGAGAAGATGGAAGAGAGCTAGTTTAGTCACATATTATAAAATGTTGAGAATTGCGTGATGATGCAGGGGTATCTGTTATATTGTTTAATTCAGTTTTCTGTGCTTTGGAAATGTTTCAGTTTTATAATTTTATCAAATGAATGAGGACTGGTGCTCAACGAATGGTCACCCTAAATTTGGAGATTATAGATAAAAATAAGACATTTTAAATTTATTTTACTGTTATTAAAAATAGTTGTCTCTCATCCTGACAGCATATAATTATTTTTAATTATAGTATAGATTTTTAAGTAGTTGTACAAAAGTGTTTTCATTCAACAAGTTAGGTTTTAAATACAACACATCTTGGTCACTATCACTCACCCCTTTCATCTACCTCCTGCATTCCTCCCGAACCCTTCCACCAATTTCCCCAGTTTTATTGGATATACATTGAATATTATAATTGCATTCTCCCCCACTTCCTCTCTTCATTTGTGTGCTTTGCTCCCCTTTCCAGCATCAGTTTCCTGGCATTTATTTTGGTAAAATTATTAAGGCAGTCATTTGTATTGAAAATGTTATTCAATTTCACCTTTGTATTGTTTTTATGAAGACACAATCATCAACTAAACTGTTGGTATGGATATACAAGGTTTTGTACTGTCTGATGCACATCTGAAAGATAATTTCAAATAAAACTAATGATTGTATGGCTTTGTATGATAGTTCATTTAATCTCTACTTCAGAGGAGACACATCAGCAATGAGCAAGGGAAATTCTTGTCTCCCAAATTATGATCCTCACTCTGGGAAAGGAAGTGATGATAAGGCGAGGGCAATAGAATCAGATAGCTATGTTGAGTTTGAACTCTATCGAGGTTAAATGCTTATTGAATTTTGGACATGTTGTTGACCTTCACTGAACCTAAGTTTCCTTGTAATTACATGACAGTGACAATGCTATACACTTCACAGGATTGTTGCAATTGAATTCATTGACCCAGGTTAAAATATGCATATCCTACTGAGCACATGCTCAACAAGTTGTTGGTGTGATTGAAACTTAGGAAGAGATTTGAGTTACAACTCAAGAGAATCCATCATTCAAGGAGGGTGGTGAAGTGAGAAACACCATTGTCTGTGGCTTTACAAGGCCCAGCAGGGTTGTTGTTGTGGTTGTTGTTGTTGTTTTGGACTGAGGATACTCCCTCATGGAATTTCAGCTCACAATTACAATGTACCTCACCTTTATAAAGGAACGTTTTCATAAGAATTTGGCAACTTTCCTAGAAGGTGAGGAATCCATGTCAGCCATGCTTAGATCTGGGTACCTGTATTTCCTCAGCAGCGCAAGTTGAAGCCTTATGATTGGATCAGTCATAAACGAAATTTGACTTCACAGATAAAATCTTGGGTACCTTTGGAAGAACTGTATTCTAAAGCCAGAAACAGAAAAAGAATGATTTAAGTTGTAGTTTGAAGATATCACCAAAATATTACTGGCATCACAAACCTTAAAGAGAGACAAAGTACATACTGTGGAGTTTTCATTCACTGCATACATTCACTCATCCAGCACCTGCTCTATACTTAACAATGCCACAGTGTCAGCGACAGAGACTAGGTAAAGCTGTCTTTAGTTGTGAAAAATAGTGAAATAAGAGAAAAACTACACCAAAGTCTCAGGTGGAAAGGCTCTAAGATCTACACGGAGAACTAGTAGGCTGGAGTATCGTAGGGTGTGGAAAACCAGTGGGAAGCAGGGCTAAGAGGGAGGTGGGTACCAGATCTGGGGAGGCGAGATGTAGAACAGCAGCCAACATCAGTAGGATTTGGTAGTGTGGTAGGACGTGATGACTCACAAGTTTAAAACCGAAAAATAAGAGCAAATTAAAGCCAAAGTAAGTAGAAGAACAGAAATAATAAAACTCAAGATTAGAAAGCAATGAAACAGAAAACAAGAAAAACAATAGAAGTCAGTGAAAAAAAAGCCAAGTGTGTGTACAACAGCAAGATCAGTGAAACTGGTCATACTTAAGGCAGACCTAAGAAAGTGGGCAAAGGCAGAAATGACTAAGGTCAGAAGTGATAGATTCTTTATAGATTTTTCATGTATTAATTGGGTCATAGTAAAGACTTCAACAATTTATTTAAAATAGACAAACTGATTGAAAGTCTCTAAATGCTCACCCATTTAGAACCAGATAACCTAAACCATACTGTCTCTACTGAAGAAATTCAGATTTCAGTTTAAAACCTTCCCACAATGAAAGCCACAATGAAGAAACAATACTAAGACTTAAGAATCCCTTCCAAAAAATGAGGAGGAGAAACCTTCTGGCTCAATTTATCAATCTGCATTCCCTGATGCAAAAAAAAGGAGACGTTAGAAAAAAAGAAACTACAGAATAATATCCTCCACAAATGGAAATGTCAAAAAAAATTTAGCTAGTGGAATCTAATGAAATGGGAAAAGTGTAACTCATCCTGACCAAATGGGTTTTATCTCATGAATGTAAGGTCAGCTCGCCATTTAAAAGTAAATCAATGTCATTCACCAAATCAATAAGGAGCATAAGCTCCCCAACCAAAAACCCTACATGATCTTTTCAACGGGCAAAGAAAAGGCATTGGACAGAAAGCAATATCCATTTCTAATGAAAATCTCTCAGCAGAAATAGAAGATTTCTTCTCTGTCTTGAGGAAGGGCTTCCTCCCCTCCTCCCCCCCCCAGCTAACGTCATCCTTAATGGTGAAAGATTAGGTTAGTTTCCCTGTAAAGTCAAGAACAAGACTAAGGTTCCCCTCTCTTTGACTTCTACTCAACCACAGGTTCTAGCAAGTGCAACAGGCAAGAAAGAAAGACACAATAAAAAAAGAATACAGATAAGAGGAAGTAAAGCAATTATATTTACAAACAGAATTATCATTTATATATTAAATAATTTGTAATTATTTGTAGGATGGTCGGAAGCTTGGATGTGTTAGGTAGGGAGAAATACCAGGGAAGGATCATTAGTGAAGTCTTAGCCTGGCATTGAGGAAGTCTACATGGAGATGATATGATGGAGATAAGATGATTGATGTAAAAGGGAATCTGGTTGGGCAGGTGGGTTGGGACTCATTGATGAGGACATGAAAAGAGGAAGTCTTCCAAGTTGGCCAATGTCAGGATTCAGGATGCAAGATGCTCGTAACATTTGCTGCATTCCAATAATTGTATGTGTTCTAAGGAACTTGCAGCTCCAGTATTTTTTGCAACTTGATCCTTTTCTACTACAAAAAATAAAAACAAATGAATTCTTTCCATATTTTTAGAAGAGATTTAAAAAATAATATATTTTTTTGCTTTGTTTTTAATGTATTTATAGTGTACTATGAGATTTTTGTGTGTGTGTTTCTTTGGTATGTTCTTTTCCCACGGTATAACCCATTTTCATTGTATTTGATTCCAGTGCCCTGCATCTTGTATATAGATTTTTCAGATTTGGGAAGGGGAAGGGAAGTAACAAAATGCTTAAATAAGGATACAGGTTGATCCATTGTAACAATGAGATGTACAAGACACTGTTGAAAACCAACTTTACAACTTGTTGGGGGAGGATTTGGGGAGGTGGGGAGGGAAGTGATACTATGGGAAAAACAAAGGAAGGGGTAACAATGCTGGATTGGAAATGTACTCATTACCTTACTCCTGTAACTGTAAACCCTCTCTATAGTATCTTTTTTATGTGTTTTTTATGCTGTACAGAGGGGTTACAGTTACAGGAATAAGGTAATGAGTACTTTGTTTTTTCCCTACCACCCCTTCCCTCCCCCTCTCCCCCCTTGCCAAGTCCTCCCTCCCCCACCAAAGTTGTAAAGTTCGTTTTCAACATAGTGTCTTTTTTTAAAAGTGGTATCCTATGTGCAAAGCATAAGCAAACCGAAGTTCAGAGAGGTTAGACATTTTCCTGAAATGTAGAAAGCTGCAGAGCCATGAGCAGAGTTCAGTTCTTCTGAACTGAAACTCTTTCTCATAAAGCCACATTCTTTGTCAAGAAGGAACACCATGTGTTTCTTTTCATTCTGGGCCAAGTTGCTAAGCATCACCTGCAGAACCAAACTGAATCCTTGAATTTTGTGCTGAAGGCATTATTTTACAGATGGCCATGAAGGCAGGAAGTAGGGTAATACAGCAGTTTAGTAGTCTAGGTGTTTTATGTGTAGAATGAGAGCCTTTCCCTCATGATCTCAGATCAGATCCCATTTACCTCCCCTGAGTTGGAGGGGCTCTGGCCAGGGAGGTCTTCAGTCATCACTGCATCTCAGGGAGAAGGCCTGGCTTCTTACATTTGATGTTTCTGAAACCTTTTCGAATTTCCTAGGAGACAATTCCTCCAGTGCTATCTAACCAAACTTACCATAAACACCAATTATATAGTTTCTCAGTGGAAAAAATACTCTGAGTTTTAATCAGAAATTAAAAAAGACCTGTGGGTTGCTGGAATAGTATATGCTCTTTCTTCTGGTATCATTTTTTCTCATTATTATTCTTTATTATCTTCAAATAGTTGTACAAATGAGGTGCTGTTCAACAAAGTACTTTATGAATCAATGTGTCTTGATCCATGTGACCCATTTTTTCATTCTCCCTCATCCCTCCCAATCTTACCCATCTCCCCAATTTTCTTAATTTTGTAGAATATGCATTGAATTTTATATGTATAATTGTATTTTCTCCCTTCTTTATTCATATACCCCCTTCCTTTGACCCTCCCTCCCACATTTCCAGGCTGTGAGCCTTTCTGAAGAATTACACTATTTGAAATCTCCCCTGAAGATACCGTATTTTGGTTAATACATTTGCTTACCACCCTGAAGTGGTTATTTATATATTTGTAAATTAATTGTAGCTTCCACAGGTGAGAGAAAACATGTATCCTCTATCATTCTGGACTCATTTGTTTTTTCCAAGTCCTTCCATTTCTTGCAAATGATGCACTATCATTCTTTCTAATGGATGAGTAAAATCCCAAAGTGTGTGTGTGTGTGTGTGTGTGTGTGTGTGTGTGTGTGTATCCTAGTTTTTAAAATCTTTTGGATTATTACTCATGTCTGAATTTACTGTATCATAGGGCAGTTCTCTGTTCAGTTTTTAAGGAACCTCCATACCACCCATTCTAGTTAAAAAAGAAGATGAAAACTCATATCCTCAAACCCTTCCACTAAAAGTGAAAATTACATGCAATAAAGGTCTCACCAGATTTTATCATCCTCATGAGTTTCTGAATCTAGATAGTATTTCTTTTTTCTTTTCATTAGATTCAAAAGAATACTTGCCAGAGACATTGCTAGTTAAAATTTACAAAACTGTTGTGACATATGAGGCTTGAACCAGATCTGGATTATTATGGAAATAGCTTTGATGATTAAAGTGCTAGACCAATTTGTTTTGTTCAGATATTGAGCTTTGATTGTATATTAGGAAATTTGAGATGGGGCAGAATTAGAAAACCAAATGCAATATTTCAAAGTTGCTTTCTTCTTCAGGGCATTCCTAAGTATATTTATGTCCATAATAACATGTAAAGCAGCTTAAATAATTTTAATTTTTTTGTCCAGATTCCTATGAGTGCTATATTAGCCTAACATATTCTATGGATTGATTTTTCAAAATGCTGTTAACATATTATAGTAGTATTCAGTATATACCAGGTGTATTCCACGAGAATTGGAATAAAATATTACAAAAGCTCCATGGGCTTCAACTTGGCAGCTGAAGTGCTTAATTTTGATTCAACAGTGACCAAAATCCCTCAGTAATTGACGACATGGCACAATGATTTTAGACCTCTGTGCCAACTTGACGGTTTTCTCATAAAGTACCAGAAACCCATAAATTTGGCTTTTCATAACTTAAACTATGATATTCAGGGCAGTGCAGTGTGAGGAGCTTTTGCTTTGTAGTAAAATAGCTGTGCATATTGAATTCAGTCAGTCGTGGTAAGGTCCAGAGAGGCAAAATGACTAGCTCAAAGATGCACAGCTAAGGAAAGAAACTAGCTTTCATGGTTCTTTAGGCTAGTGCAACTCCTAGTCTAGTATTTATTCTACTGCCTTTTTTTTCAAAGCTTTTTAATTGTGTGGCAATGTGTTTGCAAAGCATTAGCTGTGAATAAGTATTCTTTCAACCAGGAAATAACCTGGAGCTTTCCTCTTTTCTTCCCTTTCCAATTTCGAATTATACCTCCAACCTGTTTTTTTCCCCCTTGCTGGAAAGAAATATTATTAAAGAAACTGTTAAATAATAATTTTGTAAATCTGTGTTCAAGCATACATAGAGAGCCAGGATTTTTTTAAACAAGGAAGATCCTATTTAAAATACAAAACAATTAAAATGTGCAGTCTGCATAGTCAAATTACATGAGCATGTTACAAGAAGAAACTGTTTCAAGCAAAACCCAGTCATAGCCGTAGGAATATTTTGAACATCTATTTCAAAATAGCTAAAAAGGAAGAAGAAAAATTTAAAGCCTCAATAAAAAGTGTCATTTTTTTGCCAAACATAACTGGATTCCATTGGAAGTAGCTATTTTGGTAGTAGCGGTTGGTGTCACACCTATAGCTCCCACGCCCAGAGCACAGATGCATTTTGGAAAGGGGGATTTCCAGTGGATCCATCTACATATGATATTCATAGTCATAGCCTGTGTATCTCATATGAACACATAAATCTACATGAAATATAGTCCTTATTCCATGTGTGTAGTGTAGAAACACTTAAGTCATATGTGTATCTTATATTTATATATGCTTTTCACTCAAAGCATTCTTGTGTTTCCTTGCTGACTTGTTTTTTGTACTTTAGTATTATCTTTAAGTAGTTGTATAAGGGAGGTACCATTTAACAAAGCAGCATATGAATACAATGCATCTTGAGTATGTCACCCGCTTCAACAATCTCAACCCCTTCCTTACATTTCTCAGATTTGTGGTATATACAGTGAACTTTTTTTTTTTAATGACATTTCCCTTCTCCCCTCTTCATTACCCACTCCTTTTCTCTTTCCCCACATCCCCTTACAAGTACCCATTTCTTGGTACTGATTTTGTTAAGCTTTGAACTAGTCTAGGAGACAGTTCTCAAAGTGTATTTACAGTTTAATTAATTGATTTGCATAGCTGAGAATAGTCTAGAACTTAGAGGCCTCCATTATTTAGCTTCATTGCTTTTATTCAACCCAATTCTCTGTTCTCTTTCAACAGAAAGTTTATGTTCTAGTCAACTTTTAAGGGTGCATTGCTTCTGTGCAACATGAGTTAGGTTAGATATGGGGAAAATATATTAATATGAAAGCTGTGGAGATTGTAGAAGCTCTCTTTTTTGGATGAAGGAAGATGGCATTTTTTTCCTCTGCAATGAAGATTAGAAATAGCCTCATTGATTTATTTTCTTGGTGATGCCTTCCAATTCTATGATTTCCTAAAGAGCGACAGTCAACAATGTGTCATCTGTATTGATTATCTGCCTGCTGTTCACAAGCAGTTTGTGTGTGTGTGTGTATGTGTGTGTGTGTGTGTGTGTGTGTGTGTGTGTGTGTGTGTGTGTGTGTGTGTGTATGGCAGAGAGTTTAATGGGGGCAGGACAACTATTTTATAGTGGTCTCAAAACATTTTTTAAAAGGGTCTAGAACTAATCATACAGATAACACCAATATGATAGATTACAAGTTAAATTAAAATGTAAAAGTGTTTTGCTTTTCCTGAAAATGGAGGTAGAAAAAACTACTTCGTCTTGCCCCAAATAGTTTATACTTGGCAATTTGATAATAACTAGGTTGAAGTTGAAAGTACATACTGAAACATTTATTTATGGATATTTTTTATTGTCTTGAAGTAGTTGTCATCACAAAGGAGTGCCATTCAACAAAGCAGTTTATGAACACAGTGTGTTGTGATCAATGTCACCCCTTTCAATATTCACATTTATGTATTTATTTACTATTTTTGAGGGTGGGGAGGTTTCTACAAATGACATAGCACCTAGGGATATGGGCAATTCAGTTCAACATTTTAAGGATTTAGCAATAAAATAATACTTTGTTCTGAAAATGTGTTTATTGCTATTTGGTTAATGGAAGGCAAGTATTATACGTACAAAGCACAGAATGACATGCACTTAAAGAATGAATGATTATAATAAGCATTACTTTTAAATTTAAAAACCATTACTTTTAAATTTAAAAACCAAGATAGAGGCTAGAAGAGATAGATGGAGAGAAAGAGAGGGTTGGAAGGGGTGGGGGAGGAAAAGAAAGGAGGGGAGAATGTGAGAGAGGAGGAAGATGGAGAGCTGAGTAAAAATGGGAGGCTGGAGACCCAGATAGGAAGTCATTGCTGGAGTGAGCTGCCAGAGTTGCTGGAGGCTGTGGAGCCATAAAAGGAAGGGGGTGGGAGAACCGGACTGAACTCTCCTGCTGTTTTTAGTTAACCTGTTGCTGAACATTTGTTCTGCTATTATTATGGAGCCAGTTCTGAAGAAGTAATGTTTCTGTGCTTTACTGTGGATATCTCCCAATTTGATTCCTCCTATCGCCTAATTATAGACAGTCTGAATTCTCCAACACAGAGTGGGCTTTACCTATGTCACAAAGCAGTCACGGATCTGTGTATTCCATGTGCTGCCATGTTTGCTTTTATGCCATAGCAATTCTCTCTTACGGAGATGTCTGCAAGGTTGTTATATTTTGTTCTATTGGTTAGTATTTTAATCTGTTAGCTTGCTCTCCTGTGTAGATAGAGCAAGGAGGACCTCTGTGTTCATTTGGCAGGCAGATGACTGCCATTGAATGGCATTTGAAATGACTTTCAAATTGAGGTCTTGGATACTAAATAAGTGGCTTGATGAATAACAATCACGTGTTTACAATGTACACCACGACCAAGCCCCATGGTTAGATGCTTCATTGGAATTATTTCTAGTACTTGCTACCAATTGTTGAATGCCTACTATGTGTATAATACTAGGCTCTAAGTTTCCTATGTGAATAATTCCATGCAGAGTCCCCAAGGAGAGAGAAGCTAGTGTTGTTTTCTATACTCTTTTTAAGGACAGATCTTCTTGTGTAGCCCAGATTAGCCACAAACTGGCAATCATGCCTCTGCCTCCCATAGCCCCTGCATTGTACTCTTATAGGAGATAAGATGGAATTCTAAAGGAAGCATTGCTTGACAATAGCAGACCCAATTCCTGGTGTCTCTATAAATACTGTGCTCCTGTATCACACCTTATTGATTCCTTAAATGAAATGCATTATGTAATGGCTCCTAATGTAGCTGGGGAGAGAGCTGAGCTTTTACGTTATTTTCTGAGACACAATTGCAGTTCTGTGTTTGAAAATGAGTCAAGAATGTCTGCGGAGATATTTGGTGGCTTCTTCAAACCGTGGTGAGTATTGGAAAGTTGCCTCTTGAGGAAGTGAGACCTTTATTGTTAGGAGTTTTCACTAAATGCTCTATGATGACTTATTGCACATGTTGGAGATGTTGGATGAGAGAAAGAACAGTTGTATTAAATGACATTCAAGATCCTTTCCAACCCTGAGATTCTTTGAGATTCCAAGTTCCATTAAAACTATTTCAGGAGACAGTTAAGATTAGGGAAGCAATTTTTAGGTCAGTGTTTTATAGCTTTTGGCCAGAGGCCAAGCAGGGTTGACATAGAAAAAAGAAGTGGATATAATGGGATTTGCAAACTAAATTAAATCAGAAAGAAGTTGATGTAAACTTCCTTGTTCAAAGTAGGTAACTTTTTCAGGGTAAATTTCAGAGAAATCCCCAGCTCACTTTAGTATCATGACATCTTAATTATATAATATAAAATAAATTATTTTCTGGTTTGGGGAAAAGACAGTAAAAATGGCTTCTAAGTTTGAACCCAGAGAACTTCTATCATCACCCAAGTTCCCAAGGAAGATTCAGAATATTAATAGTAACTCTGTTGAAATTGCAGAGTGCTTCTGTTTAGCATATTTTATCTGGGCTAATCATTGTACTAAATGTTTTGCATGTGATTTTCTCCATCCTTTTAAACTAACCCCATGGGATACGTATTGCTAGTAGCCACAGTTTTCAATTGATTTCTGGAAGATTCAGGAAAGTCCAGAGACTTGCCTAAGTCAGCATCCCCATAAGCACACAGATCTGAGTTTGGTATCTGCTTCCAGCACCCTCATAATATCCTCACCATCTTTGCAGACCATTCTGCTCTGACTGTTATCTGTTTTGCTTCCTGTGCTGCTGAACTTGTCATAATGGTTAAACAGCCTTGCTTGGGTAAGCTAGGCTAATTGAAGGGAGAAGAAACATCATATTGGTTCTGAATGTTAAGATCCATATTATTTTGGAACCTGGTTTCTGAGTTAGTGATATGTGACTGTTACATTTTAGATAAAATAAAAAAGGAAATCATGTTAAATCCTAAGGCAGATGTTTCTCTGGTCAATGAATCATTGTACTTAGAAGAATTCTGCATTTCTTTATCATTTATAAACAAACTGTCTTCATTTGAAAAGATAGCCTTCCTAATGTTTGTTTGCAAAATCAATGTTCTTTTTTAAATTTACACTCTGCTGTCCATATTTATCAGCATGGTTCAGTTTATTTTTTAACCTTGGGCTTTAAGTGAAGTTAGATTAAGTTTTCAGTGATAGTCAGAAAATGAAAGGAAGTATGCACAATTTTCAAACTATCTATCTTTGTAATGTTCACTCCTTGTAGTTTTTTCTTGGAATACTAACACTTAAAAAAACTCAGTTCTCTCTATATTTAGAGAGATATTTCTCATTATCTGGAATGCTCAGTTGAGAAAAATAAAGTATTAAAAATATGAGATTAGTGACTCATGCCTATAATCCTAGCCACTAGGAGGCTGAGATCTGAGAACTGAGATTTGAAGCCAGCCTGAGCAGACAAATCCAAGAGACTCTTATCTTTAATTAACCACTGAAAAGCTAGAAGTAGAAGTTTAGCTCCAGTGGTAGAAAGCCAAACACTGAGTTCAAGTCCTGGAACCATACAAATATCATATTCATGGTAAGACATGTAGGCAGTTAAGTATGTTTATCAAGGTAAATCATGCTTTAATCTGAGAAAGATCATATTTTGATGAAGATTTATGGCAAAACAAAAAACTAGGGCTGGGAAGGTGGCTCAGTGGTAGAGCACTTGCTTTGCATGCATGAGGCCCTGGGTTCGATTCCTCAGCACCACATAAGAAAAAAGAAAAAAGCCGGAAGTGGTGCTATGGCTCAAGTAGTAAAGCACTAGCCTTCAGCCTTGAGCTGAAGAGCTGAGGGACAGCGTCCAGGCCCAGAGTTCAGGCCCCACGACTGGATCCAAAAAAAACCCAAAAAAACAAAAAACTATAAAGCCACTTCCTCTCTAATTAAATGGCCCTGTTTATTTCTGTTTGCGTTTGGATATTATTCCAGGACTGTTTCTCTCTAGAGGATGTTGCAATTCATGGCTTAAAATCATAATTTTTAACCTCACTAAGAGACAAATTTTTCCTACAGAAGGTTGTATGTTTTAAAATGTGACCTATAGAATTAAATTTTTAGACTGTTTTTTATTTTTTGACTGATAAAAAATAACTTATTTTGAATCATCGATCTGGAAAATCTCTACATTATGCATATAGTGGAGGAGACAGCCATCTAGTTATAAAGAGAAAAGTTATTATTTATTTGATTGTTTATTTTTGGTGAATATTGTGCTATTTGGCAGTTCCTTTAACACTTAAGCTATACCCTCAGCTGGAAACTCATCTTTGATGAGAACAAATATTCATCATGAACTTGGATTTATTAAAGTTTACAAATGAGAGTATGTCCCAAATGTCAGTAGGTTCTCAATCTAAGACACACAGAGACTTTAAAAATAGCCTTCTTAGATTTGTAATCTTTGGAAAGTTTATTCAAAGATTTCTATTTTTATCTTTTAGGAAAAAAGTCGTGGCATGTTTTATTATGTGGTTGATCAGACTAGTGGACTATGAGATGCTTAGTTACATTTCCATGTGAATAAGGAAGGAGCCAGTGGGTCACTTCCAAGATTGCCTTTACTTTAATAGAGAAAAGTACCTAAAGATAACGAATGCAGCAGTGGTACTCACTAACACTATATTGAAAATGAACTATGCAACCGGTGGGTGTGGACAATAAGGACCAACTGGGAGAGAGGAAGGAAAGGGGTGACTGTATCCAAAAAGAAACATACTCATTACCTGATTTATGTAACTCTAACCCCTCTGTACATCATCTTTAAAATGACAATAAAAAAAGAAATAGTGAACTCTGCTAATACAGTGAACTCTGTATTTGCAAATGAAGTATTAGCAGAGGGAGCTTTCAGATTTCTCTGGTGTTTCTAACATGACACCTAATCAGAAGAGGGGGAAAAATATACAGTGGATTGTTCATGATTCTGAAGTCAGTTTTTACACATATAATCATTTTCTGCAGGCCTAGTATATTATCTTCCCTTGTGTTCTTTGTATCGTATTCTAATTACTTTCCCACTGTACTTCCTGGCCCTGGTGTGTTAGCAGTTTGCCAGGTCTATCAAATTCAAGGAATTTCCCACACATAAAGGTATTTGTATTACATGGTTCACAATGACCATCCAGGTTTGACATTTTGAAATTTAAGTCAATTTGGTACACTTGACTCAGATAGGTAAGAGGACAGATAAAATCTCCAAGTAAACTCACATCCTTCCTCTTAGTAAGTATTATATAACTGCATTAATTATTCCTTCATTTAAAAAATGATTGAATAAAATCAGGTGGAGTTGTACTGATTCTCTGGTGCTACTACTATAAGCTTAGTGGCTAAAAGCAACTCACTCTACAGTTTTCAAGGCCTGAAGCCTGATGAGGATCTCACTGGGATAAAAATCAAAGTATCATCCGGGATGCCTTCCTTTCTAGAAGTTCTAGGGTGAGGATCTCTTTCCTTTTTCCTTTCCTCTCCAGCTTCTAGAGGCTCTCAAAATTCCTCAGCTCTTCCACTTTCCATCTTTAAAGCAAAAAGTGCCAATCCTATTTTTTGATTATTGCGTAAGGCTCCTTTTCTGGTACTTCTCCCTTGCTTCCATGTTGACAAGGATCTTTGGTATTACATTGAATCAGCCTATATCATCCAAAGTAAACTCCCCAATCCAAGAGCCATACCCTTAATTTCATCTCCAAGCCTTGATCACTCTTAATCAATATATTCCCAAAATCCAGGGATTTAGAGAAACTATTATTCTGCCTTCTTCTGGCATGAAGAATTTTTGTTTAATGACTAAAAAGTGTTTGTAATAAAGAAATTGCTATATGTACTTTTTTCATCTACACTTAATTATAACTATGGGCCCAGGAGGTTTTTTTTTTCTTTTTTCTCTGCATCCATACCATTATCATCTTTTAGGACATTATGGATACTCAGTGGCGGGCAGGCTTTCAAAGTTCAATGGATTCATGGATGGTTTTACATAATCAGATATGCCAATAGTTTTCTAACTGGTACATTTAATGGGTGGAATAAATATGGTCTCAATGACGTAGAATTAAGGAACACTGCTACACTTGTTACACTCAATGTTCTCTAGATGGTGATTGTTGGCATTAGTCTCAACACAGACTCTCCTCACTGCCAGCCCTGTGCATCTCAGATTGTATATACATCTGTTGTCCCTTCTGCTGCACCTCTAGCTTCATGTCCTCACTAAACACTTTGGCACAAATGTTAGAAACATCTGTTGCCCTCGCCCAAGAACACACTAGCTGCTCCCTGTCAAATGAGGAGGACACTTGGTGATTTGATGCTTTAATCTTTCTCAAGAGTTGATTTAATCAAAAGCCACAGAACTAAATTCTTAGACCTCTGCCATCCAACCTGCTCAACAAAGGGCAATGCCCGTGTGAAAGGCATTTTGTAGAGCAAACTGAAATTTGACCTCCCAAATAATGACCGGCATCCATTTACTGAAATGCCATGTGTGGGTCATTTCAGCACAGCACAGATCCGCTGTTGTTTCAACACTACTTTCAATTTCAACCCAGCAAGACAGTAGCTGGGTAAAACCAGACATGTTCCTTTACCTCTTTTAGAACAGTAAAAGAAGTAGTTTGACTGGGTTTACACTGGCAGATGATGTACATGAGTCTCTGATAACTAGGGACACCATAATTTCTTGAAGGAGGAAAAGCCATATATAAAACACAACTCATGTAAGTAAAATGATAGACATATGCATGTTGTTTTTGTAACAAGGAAAGAAAGAACATAAAGTGAAATAGAAAGGAAGGGAAGGAAGGAGGGAAGGAAGGAAGGGTAAAAGAAAAGACAGGCTGTGCTATCTAGGATTGATTATAGCTTGTAACTAGACTTCAAAGATATTACAGACTGATTGGATGCTTTCCAGCTAAGCCATGACCAATCTCAGACACTTCAGATAAAGTCACTGTGCAAACCACCAATGTACTAGATATTTCCCCAAATTTGTGACAGCTACTTCTTCTCTAACTGCATCTTGAGGTTCACTCTACTCTGTTCTCTTGATACATAGAATAGAATGGGATATTCAATTGTACCATTATCCCTGCTTTCTGACAACCCTCAACCTAGAATGAACCTTCACTGCCTTAGAACCTGCTTATTTGACAGCATTTCATGTCTAATTTAATAAGTGTTTATCACACCCTTTTACTGAAATGCCCCATGGCTTACTCCTTCCAATTGTTCAACTCCTAAATTGTTCAACTTGGGCTGGGAAGGTGGCTCAGTGGTAGAGTGCTTGCCTTCCATGCATGAGGCCCTGGGTTTAATTCCTCAGCACCACATAAGCAAAAAGAAAAAAGCTGGAAGTGGCGCTGTCGCTCAAGTGGTAGAGCGCTAGCCTTGAGCTGAAGAGTTGAGGGACAGCGCCCAGGCCCAGAGTTCAGGCCCCACAACCGGACCAAAGAAAAAAATTGTTCAACTATTAATAGTGTTCTTTACTGATGAGCACTGGAAATTCTAGAAATGGATTGTATCAATGACTGAAATAAGGTAATTGTAATGTATCATAAAACCCTACAGCAATTTTAATTAGCTTTTTCTTTTAAAAAATAAATTGATGACGCTACTTTTTATCCATATGATATCGAATTGAAGATCTTACTTTTTTTTAAAATCTATACATGTGGCTTTACAATCAGCAATGATGGAAGGGCTTCAGTAGAGAACAGTATTTCTTTGGACACGTTTTCCATCTCTAATCCCAAGAGGAAACATGATAGGATGGTCAGTCTGCTTATTTTATTCAGAAGCTTCACTTTCTGTATTTAATTTCTGAGAAATTTTTTTTCCCATTTTCTGGTTTGCCTCTCTACATGGAATTGTCTTAGAGACTTTCCCATATAATAACCTCTTGTCTTTCTCTTCTGTTGCTACAATTTGATGACATCATGTTATTTTAAATAATGTTCTTGTTTCTGGTGATATATATATATATATATATATATATATATATATATATATATATATATATATATATATATATATCTTTCTCTTTCAGTTTTACTTCATACATGCTTCATTGCCTGTTCAGACAATAAAAACGATTAGCAAAGACCCATATTTGTAGGGGATTGAAAATATAGGGAGGAAGGTTTCATCCCCCTAAATTCCAGAACACTAAAGATTTTGTTTTAGCAAATAATATTGTGGAGAACTCATGGAAGAAGAGTTTGTGTATGTAAGTGTTGATCTTACTATGAAAATAAGTATCTATAAAAGATTTTATGTAGGAAATGTGTTTTACAATTAATGACAGGATAGCTTTCACTTGTAATGGCAGTATGGCTTTAACTCTATCTTATAAATTTATTTTTATTTATGTACAAAATAAATAGGGAGATTCCCCCAAAAAACCTCAATCAAAAAGTGAACTAAGTTACTGCTTAGCAATGTTTAGTTTCTTTCTCTGGCCTCTTGAGCAAGCAAGCTCTCAAAGAGCTTTTTCTTCTGTTTGTCCAAAATTCTACTAGAAAGAATATCTTCTTTGACCTTCAATGTTCCATGTACTTTACATATCTTAACTCATTTAATTCTCACATCAACCTCATGAGTTAATTTCTACTTTCCCTAGATAGCTTTTAAAATACTGACCCTTAACTTTTTTCCCTTTCTGTAACAAAGGGATTTTTATTCTTAAAATTGGATAGAATGATGAGTGTGAATATCAGTTCTCTGCCTGAAATTTAATTTTTCATTGAGCCCAGAAATACTTATATATCCCACTGCTTCCACATACTGGCTGGAACTCAAAGGTCACTGTTTGGAAATCAAATATTCTAATCAAACTATCCTTATATTTTAAAACTAAGTTAGTTACTTTTCTGTGGTGCATTAAGGTCTTTCAAATTTCCATTTGTTCTTTTTTATTGTAACTTATTCTGTCCGCTTTGCATCTGTGGCTTTGTTTTGGAAAAGTAATGTTGTGTAAGCTTTTAGCTCCTAGTTTGCAATGGAAAATTAAAAAAAAAAAGAGAAAAGTCATGGCAGCAATATGACCCTCAGGCTAAATGGATTAAAAGGCCCAATGTCTGTCCACATTTTCAGTAGAGGATATAGAATGACACATCAAATGCACCTGATATTTTACAGTCTGATAAATAGCCTTTTGTAATAATCTTGCTTTCAATCACCATAGGAATATATTATTCATTTTTAGTAATTGACATTAAATGATTGGTAATTAAAGGTTAGAGTTTATTGCTCGTTTAATAAGATAGAATGAGATAGAATGTATAAAAAGAACAAGCATTCACTATTCATTTTTTAAGTTTAGTGTTAACTGGTATTGCTATCTATGGCAGCAAAGATTTTAATTTGTTGAAATCTCTCTCTATATATATATCTTAATGACAGTGAGTTTTCGTTACTGGTGATGATAGCCTCTTTTCTTCCCTTTCTTTTACTCTTTTTCTCTTTTTTACTTTCCCTCCCTCCCTCCTTTCCCTCCCTCCCTTCTTTCCTTCCTTCCTCTTCCTTCCCTTCCTTCCTTCCTTCCTTCCTTCCTTCCTTCCTTCCTTCCTTCCTTCCTTCCTTCCTTCCTTCCTTCTTTCCTTCCTTCCTTCCTTCCTTCTTTCCTTCTTTCCTTCCCTTTCTCCTTTTCTCCCTTTCATTTTTTTTGGTGCCAGTATCAGGGCTGGAACTCAGGGCCTGGTGCTGTCTGTAACAGAGCCTTTTTGCTCAAAGCTAGTGCTCTACTATTTTAAACCACAGCTCCACTTCTGGTTTTCTTGTGATTAACTGGAGATGTAGTATGGAGATTCCTCAAAAGACTCCACATAGAGCTCCCCTATGACCCAACAATCCCACTTTTGAGTATTTACCTAAATGATCACAAACAAGACCAAACTAAAGCTACCAGCACAACTCTGTTTACTGCAGTATTATTTACTATAGCTAAGATATGGAACCAACCCAGATGCCCCTCAGTAGATGAATGGATCAAGAAAATGTGGTATATATATACAATGGAATTCTATGCCTCCATCAGAAAGAATGACATCACCCCATTTGTTAGGAAATGGAAAGACTTGGAAAAACTTATGTTAAGTGAAGTAAGCCAGGCCCAAAGAAACATAGATTCCATGGTTTCCCTTATTTGCAATAACTAGTATATGTCTGGGACAACCAGAAAAGGTCAAAAGCTATGTACATGTGACCAGATAAGATGATGTTAAGCAAAATGAACTCCAAGATAGGGACACAAGTGTTTTTCCTTTCTTCCTTGCTATTGTTTCTAACATACTTAAAAGGTGATTTTTTGTTGCTTTGTATGTCCCTCCCCCATAGTATAACCCCTGTTTTTACTGTATTCAATGTTGGTATAATTTGGGGAGGGGAAGGGAAAAAGCAAATTGCTGAAGTAGGGATACAGATTGACCCATTGCAACATGGGATGTACAAGACGCTATGTTGAAAAATGAACTTTAGGCAGGGAGTGGGGAGGGTGTTGGTGTGGGGGGGGTGTATCTGAGGAGGCTGGAGGGAAGGGATGGTAGGGGAAAAACAAAGGAGGAGGCAACAATGCTGGATAAGAAATGTACTCATTACCTTGCTCATGTACATGTAACCCCTCTGTACAGTATTTTCACAATAAAAAACCTAATTAAAAAAAGTGCCTCACTCTCTGCCCTGGTGCAGCTTCTTAAGTAGCTAAGATTACAATATGAGCATGGCTCAAGCAATGCTTGGCTTGAACCTCCCAATTCTAGTGTGATTTTATTCATGCGTTTTGGTGATGTGGAGACCAATGGAGATGCATTTTTTTCAAGAGATTTCATGCTGCTATCTGAGCACAGTGTCATAGTTAGTCATTGTCTTTACCTTCCCCCCCCCAAGGTTTTACATAGAAGGAAACAAATCTCAATAATACAAATAGAATTATGTCTAACTATCGTTCTACAAATATATTTTAGGGATAAATCTCTTTCAGTTATGATTGCATAATGAGGAAAGGTCAAATGAGGTATTGAGGTAAATTGTCAAGGAAAGTGTCTTATGACATCTCCAGAAATTTATACTTACAAATGGTACAAGTAGAAAATCTAGAAACCAGGTTCCAACCATAGATATGTTTTCTTTTGCTAGCAAAGTACTTTGTGAAATTTTCCATTGTGATACCTTTGGCATTACCAACGTTATACTAATCTCCATTCTTTTGCTTAGCTTCTCTTTAACTCTTCTATTATTCACTCTATATCTGATTGCCTCAGATGGGTCTCTAATCCAATCAGGTTTTATGTGCAAAAGTCTCTGAAGACCATCAGATTTTAGGCTTTTGTGTAGACACTAGCATTTTTTGAACCTCGTGTGCAAACTAGAGAGCCTGTCTCATTGGATCTGACCAAGAATGAGTACAACAAAGGGTGATCTTTAAGATAGACATTCAAAATTGGCTTCATTTTGACAGTTTGATCCAGATAGTCTGACTCATAGAAAACAACTGGAAAATTGGAGACCTAGGTTTGTTTAAAACTTGAGTCAATCAGGCTTACACTCACGCTACTTAGTCACCAATCTAATTGTTCAAGTCAGAAACATGTGAGTCACCCTGAACCTCTTTCTCTCCTCTATGCCATTTAGCTGTGAGTGACTCTGATGATTTCCTGAGAGTCCTCTCCATTCTCCATCCAGTCTGCAGGATAATCCTGACACCTTGACAAATGGTCTGTCATTCCTACTAGGAGACCTCCTGCCTAAGAGTCTGCAAAGCCTCTTTGAGATACTGGTAATGGAGATAAAGTTCCTTAGCATGACATAGAAGTTCAAGATGGCTTAGCTCTTCATTGTGCTCCAATGGTGGTTCCTGGGTACATGATCAACTGTTAACAGTCCCCTAAATACATCATTCTATTTTATGACCCATACTTTTGGTTGTACTCTTTTTCTGCTACACGTGGAATTTATGAATCCCAGAACTGGTTTCTTTGCCTGTATCTGTGCTCTTATGTATCTTTTGAGCATATTTTGGCTCAGTAAATAACTTCCTTTCCCATAAGACTTACATCTGATAAATAGAATTATGTGTAACTATCTTCCCACAAAAGTGTTATTTTCTTTCAATTATGGTTGCATTAGAGGTAAGGTCAAGTGAAGAATTTAGGTAAATTGTCAAGGAAATGTCCCTGGTTCTCCTTGACCAGTGGTTTTTGAAATAGATGCAGAGAGCAACAGCCAACATTTTCCATGAGAGTTCGTTATCTTACGCCCATTATCATATGCTCCCAGACCACATTTTTCACGTTAGCTATTATGATAGCCATCTGTACACAGGTATAACCCTACAGCACCACAGTGCAGCTATCCCTCACCTTGTCTGCTACTTGTATACTATTGATAAGGTTCACTTATGTAAATGTACCTGGAAGAGGATAGAGTGAACACCACCAGAATGGAAGATGGCACCAGTGTTGAGTCACCTTTTTTCAGATTCCAACAACGTCATGGACCCTCATTTATGAATACTGTCCACTAATTCCGTGATTCAGATTTGTCTGAGTTCCTTCTGTGCTTACTTTTTCCTTCTATATCTTGGAGCTGCTTCCCTAAAGAAACAGCCTGTACAGAGAGCTCTTTCTCAAGCTTTGATTGAGCAAAGGTCTCAGACCAAGGGAAAAGCATGGTTAAAGAACCTTTCAGAAAAAATTATATTAAGTGAAGTAAGCCAGGCTCAAAGAAACATAGGTCCCATGGTTTCCCTTATTTGCAATAACTAGTATATGTCTGAGTCAAGCAGAAAAGGTCATATAAGTCGATATTAGGTGAAATGAACCCCAAGATAAGGATTCAAATGGTTTTCTTTCTTGCGATTGTCTCTAACATATTTATAAGATGATTTCTTTGTTGTTTTGTATGTCCCTCTCCATGGTATAACTCTTGCTTTCATTGTATTTGATGTTGGTATAATTTTTGCAGGGGAAGGGCAAAAACAAACTGTTTAAATAGGGATAGAGGTGGACCCATTGCAACGATGAGATGTACTTGGGAAGGGGAAACAAAGGAGGAGGCAACAATGCTTGATAAGAAATGTACTCATTACCTTGCCCATGTAATTGTAACTCCTCTGTATGGTATTTCACAATAAAAAAATTTTTAAAAAGAAACTTTCAGATTCACAAGTTCAACATGTATTCTTTCTAAAATATACCTGCAGAATACATGTGGAAATTCGACTGGTCAAAAACAAAAGATTTTCAAAAATAAAAGGTAGGTTGCATTCATTCTATAGGGGAAGTAGAATACAAATAGAGTTTCATCAAAGCCTAAAAAAATCTCCAATGGTAGTCAGGCTTGGTAGCACAAACCCGCAATCCCAGCACTATGGAGGTGAGGGTGGGAAGATCACCAGTATAAAACTAAGCCTGGGCTGCTATGCAGAGGAACCACGGTAGAAAAATAGAAAAAAGAAAAGGAAAGAAAACATAAAAGGAAAAAAAGGAAAGAAAATTTCTGAGATTTAAGAAGCATTTATCTACAGCTATTTGGGTTGTAGAAATCTGAAAGATCAGAGTTTGATCACAACTACAGCAAAAAATTGAGACACCATGTGAAAAATAATTAAAGCAAAAACAAAAAAAACAGTAGAGTCATGGCTGATTTAGTAGAATTTCTGCCTCATAAGTGTAAGGCCCTTAGTTCAGAGGCCAGAAATACAAAAAAAGAAACACAACGATAAACACTGGCAACATTGGATTATTTCTTATGTCAATCCCCCATAGGAGCTCTAGGCTTACTATTAAATTGTAAACTTTTGAAGATAATTCATTTGTGGAAGATAGAGGAATTCAATGAAAGATGGTACTCTGCTGGTCTATTTTGACAAAAAAAGCCAGACATTAGACACACAAGGACAGTGTTTCTGTGAGTGTGATTATGTGTGGAATTTTGAGCTACTTGTTAAAAATGGACAGGTACTAGTGTAGTCCTCTTAAATTGGAATGCCTGGATTGGATCTCAATATCTATGTTTTAAGCTGTCCAGATAAACCTCATGATGAAGTATGAGCCCTAGATAAGCAGATAGATTGAAGTACTTTCAATCTTGTGGGAGCAACACTTTTGAAGTATCCGGCAGAGTGAATGCTAGACTGAAGATGTTCTTAGATACCTGAAAGGGAGTTCATAAGAAAGAGGTGCTACACTTAGGCCAGGGGGCAGCATTCTGCTACCTGCAGTCTCTTCATGCTAGCTACAGCAGCTAGTCTTTCTGGAAGTCTTCTTACTTCACATCTGTGCTTTACTTCTTTCTACCCTTTGTCCGCTGGACTTGCGTTTTGATGACAGTTACCATTGATTTTTCATTTATTATTTCCAGGCAGAGAAATTATGATTCTATATATCTTAGTGCAGTCTTTGCAAAATCCTAGAGACAGATGTTGTTTTTATGCCATTTTGAAGATAGGATGAGTGAAGAGACAGAATCATGGCCAAATTGTGAGTCAGTGGCAGAGAGACCCGACAGGGTCTTTTTGCAGTCACTCTTCAGGGTTGCTGACATGTAAACATGTTTTTCCTGGCTTTCTGGACAAGAGTGTGGAAACTTTGATTTCTAAAACCTCAGCATAGCTAATAGGAAAAAGAAATGGTTATTTACTTATCCCTTACAAGCTTTTAAATATGATTTTAATATCAAAGGGAGGATATTAAATCTCACTCAAGTGAATTATGAACACTAATTCATAGACTGAAAAAAAATTCGACTCCCATAAATGGTAGATAAGATATGTGTCCTATGCCTTTTAGTGAAAAAAAATTACCATTCAAAAGATAAATGATTCAGGTGCCAGTGAGAAACAGTAGATTGTTAAAGAATTACCTTGAGTTCCCCTGCCCTGCCCCACATCAATACATCACATTTCTTCTTAATGAATTTTTTCTCAGCCATGACATAAAGCTTCCTATGACTTATCTTCCTACTTCCTCATTTAACATCTAATTTAACTCATAAGAAGACAAAACTTAAAACTCACAGACTTATAAAACCTTACAGATATCAAAGGTAAATACAGAATTTTAATATTAAAGTAGTTATAACACTGATATTTAATTTTAATGTTTTCACAATATTATTGATGATTTCAATATAATTTACATATGCCATAAATAGCATAATAATATAATGATATAATTAATAATCTAGTGTTAATATTAATACTCATGTCTGAATTGCATTCTTTTCCTTTCAGATGTGGAGGGTTTTTTTTAGTACTTTGAAGAATTTCCATAAAAAGGTGTGAAAGCCTTAGTATGCCAGATCAAAATATTTGCAAATTGAGACCCTTATGAAATTAGTAAAATCTAGTTGCAAATAGGGTCAATTTTGTCACTAGGTCTCAGGCAATGGATATTCTGCTCTCAGCTGTAGCTTTTGAGAAGTTCCTCATTTTTTACATCTAGGGATTGAATCTCTGATGATTTCTTTGTAGCTTGCATGTCTTTTGATTCTTGGGATAATGTTGGGTTCATTGTGGCATCCATGCAATAGACTAGAACATGCTTTAGAATGAGGCCAAGTACTCTGTTATTGTAATCTGCATCCTGAGTGTGAGAAGTTGAGCACAGATGGCAAGATAATGGTGGAGAAAATAACAGTGAATTTCAGCTCTTCACAGTGTCTCATCTCTCATGTATTTCCTGGACTCTAAGTCTATGTATTGCCTATAGAGCTGTCTTAAGAACCTAAATATATATTTGTATTCTTTACCTTTTGTTAGCTGAGTTAATATTATAATAATGTATTTGTAAACGTCATTGTGGCCTAATTTAATATTTGGAGTAACATACCATTTCCCTTAGTTTGTGTAATATTTGCTCTTTCACCATCCTGAAATCTTGGTTCACAAACTACCGTAGAAAAATATTTCTAATTACTAAAATGTGGAACATTACTCATCATAAAACTGGATAAATAGTACAGAAGCTCCTTTGGGAAGTGATAAAATGGACGAGGAGTTAGAATTTTAGTTGTAATTTGAAAGATTCCCTCATTCATTTACTCAACAAATATTTTCTTGCCAGACATGAATTCCCTGACCATGCTGGGTTTCTGGACTACTGGTGTGAAGGGAGATATTTTGCAAAAAATTTCAAGACCTTTCTGAGAGGAAAAACAAAGAGTGCTGTGGGAGTTGCTAAAAGAAGCGTCAATTCATCTAGATTGATGGGACGATTAGTAGAGTATGACTGGGAAAACATTTCTGATCAAGGGACATTTAATACAAGTCTGAAAAATAGTCAGATAACAAGCCAAGAAAAGGATTTGCAGAAAACATTTAAAGCAGATGGGATAACTTACCTGAAAATTTTAACTCAAGAGAAGGAGTGTCCCTGTTGAGAAACTAAATGAGTACTAGTATAGATGTCATACCAATCCCAAAGAGGAAATAGAAAATGGAGCACATGGCATTGTAAGATTTGAATGCATCTGAAGGACATAGGAAGCAGTATGACTTCATTAAAGCCTCTTAGAAGTTGTAAAAGACTTTAAAGAAAAAGCCAAGCAGGACGCAGAAGATATTTAAACTGAGTTCTATTTTTTAAAATATCTTAAGTTTAAACTGTTTACTCACAAGATTTGTAAATATCACAATGAAACTGCTTCATAGTGTTAGCATGAAAAGAAGGAAAGAAGTTATAGAAGTAGTATTGTGCATCTTTTACCTAGTTTCTTTTTATGTTGGAAATTTATATAGAAACCATAATACTGGGTATGGTGTTAAGCTAAAGTTTAGGCTGCATATATAGTTTCCACTCATAGAATTTGTTTTGTTTCCGTTTTAAATTCTGTATTACAATATATAAAAGAGGACGTGGAGGGGATCATGTATGAATTTAGGAGACCAATTAGGAGATAAAGAAATAAAAGTCATTTATTAGATGAAAGTATCTTAAACTAGATAACCTGTTTAGAAGCTAGAAATGATTGATTAGTCTCAACGAGTGGTTATGAAATGTGAGAGGAAGGATAAGGCCAAACATTACCTCTAGATTACTAATTTAAGCAACTGGGTCAGTGTAGATGTGTGTAATTGATGCTGAACATTCTAGAGGAAAGAATGTATGTGGGGAAGGAAGGAAGATACATTTACATGATGTGACTATGATCAGCTTCACTTCCCTGTGTGAGCAGGGGCTCTGGTAAGAGCTCAAGTATGAGATATAGATTTAGGCATCATCAATGTATAGACAGAAACAGCAGTAAGATTATGGAAAATAATAAATAAAAAGAGGAAATAGTTGAAAATTGAGCTCCAAGAATCATTAAGGACATTAGGAGGAAATAGTAAAGGAGACAAAATATCTGATGGGCAACAAGGAAAGAGAGATGGAGAGAGATAGCCAAAATGGGCAGAAAGATGAAGAGACAGGAAAGAGGTGGAAACCGAGAGCACACAGGCCATATCAGCAAGGTATAGAGTGTGTAAGAGGATAAATATCCTGATAAGCCTGCTTTCTTCCTCTCACTCCTTGTGAATGTAATGAGATTTGTCATGATTCTCTATGTGTGCCTTTCTTTCTTCTAGTTGGGTATCTATACTTTTGTAAACTCAACTTCATTGTTATGTGTGATGTTTTCTACAACATTGATTTGCATAGTTAAAATGTTATTTTAGATTGCAAATCTATTGTATCAGATAATTTCTTCTTCATCAAGAACAGAACAGAAACTTAAAAACCCTATAATGTCTTAACAAGCAAACCTACAATGAAAACGTATTTTCCATGTTATAATTGTATGACATTGCATATACTAATACTTGAATATGCTCCAAGCCAAATAAATAAACTCAGAATTTTAAAGGCTTTTAATTGAGTTGTAAGTAGTTATACCAAGGGGTTTCAATTTCACAACTCAGGTTATTGAGTACAATGCATCTTGATCAGTTTCGCTTTTATTCATCATTCTCCTCCATCTTCCCACACAAATGGGATAGAGGAAAGGTGAGCAAATACAGTCAGTATATTCCATATACATTATGGAAAAGTTGAAGAACATAGATTGATGATATGGATGGAACAGTGAAGGTAGAAGTTACATTTTGAGGGAGGGGTCTTGGCTGTCAGAAGTCTTTGAATCTCTTTCTCTGTGTTTCTGGAGAATGTGATATGTACATATGCAGAATCTTAAGAGTGATGAGCTTGTTCTGTAAGATCACCTGGATAGCTATGTGATCAAATAGAAAACTCACTAATATCAGTATAAACTATTTTTTTTCCTGAAAGGAAGAATACAGGAGGCAAAGAAATGAAAATCTAAGATTTGGACCTGGCCTACTGAATGGGGTTAGTCATGAGCACAGACCCTAGGGGGGCATTGAAGGTTGGTGTTACAGAAGGCAAGGGTGTGATTTATGTACATTTATCATCTGTGGCAAGCTGAGTGACTAGTTCAGAATGACAAGTTCAAATGGCCCCTCAGGATCACAGTTTAAGTAAGAGATGATGGAGAGCTGCTATGAGGTTTTAAGGAATGATGAAAGAAAAGGTTGATGATTAAGTGCTTAGAGAAGAAACATGTCTGAGTTTTGCTCGACTTATGATGGAAGATGAGGCTACACTGAAGGTCAATGTCGGAAGCTTACATTGGGAAGGAAAGCAATATTGGTGGTTCCTATAGTGTACTATGGAAGCAGATGGTTTGGTGCACCAGAAAGAAGGTAAGAAAATGATATACCAGGGCTGGGAAGGTGGCTCAGTGGTAGAGTGCTTGCCTTGCATGCCTGAGGCCCTGGGTTCGATTCCTCAGCACCACATAAGCAAAAAGAAAAAAGCCGGAAGTGGCTGTGGCTCAAGTGGTAGAGCACTAGCCTTGAGCTGAAGAGCTGAGGGACAGCGCCCAGGCCCAGAGTTCAGGCCCCAGGACTGGACCCCCCCCCCAAAAAAAAAGAAAATGATATACCAGATTTGCTATACGTTAGCAATACCTCATCTGTTTTTTAAATCACACTTAGAATTCCAAGTAAGCATGAACTGAGGATGAATAAGCAGGTAGCTAAGACTGTCACTATTTTCCAAAAAGTCAGATATTAATCTAAAATTATTTACTTTTTTTTCTGGTCGTGGGGCTTGAACTCTGGGCTTGGGCACTGTCCCTCAGCTCTTCAGCTCAAGGCTAGCACTCCACCACTTGAGCCATAGTGCCACTTCCGGTTTTCTAGTGGTTTATTGGAGATAAGAGTCTCATGGACTTT
The DNA here is from genome assembly GCF_024711535.1 of Dipodomys merriami. NCBI lineage: Eukaryota > Metazoa > Chordata > Mammalia > Rodentia > Heteromyidae > Dipodomys > Dipodomys merriami. Next base: position 31,431,295 of record NW_027202715.1, on the reverse strand, counting down.
CCTGCCTGGGCTGGATTTGAATCGTGATCCTCAGATCTCATCCTCCTGAATAGCTAGGATTACTGGCTTGAGCCACCAGCGCCTGGCAAATTATTTACTTTTTATTTGCTAAGAATTGAAGTACCAGGGAGCTGACTTTTTAATAGCATAAGGAAGATATCAGAAGTATGATGTTAATGTCAACAAGTTGAAAGGGAAAGAAGGTATTCATTTTATTAACTAGGTTCTAAAGCTTTGCCTTACTGACATTTAGAGCTCCAAAATACTATTTTCAACACAGAAACCTTAATGATCCTCATGGTGCAGTCATTTCTCTGAATGGTGTCATTTACAACACAATTCTCAGCTTAGGAAATAAATGGAAGGGAGGGTAATGAGGCTTGCTTGATGTCAAATGAGTCAACGAATGATTAATATTGAGTCACTTTGATGTTCTCTCTTGCCTGCCTTTCTGCCTATTTTTTTCATTTGCAATAAGTTGGTATGGGAATCATATCTGTTAAACAAGTTTCTTATGTGGATTATCTTATCTGGTTGGTAATAAGTGTATGTCCTCGACATTAGGAATTGCTCTTACTATAAAAATGGTAGTCTAGCATTGCTTTATCTCATTTTGATTGCTATTTTGTTCTGATCAATGAGGAGGCACTCAGGCTGTTTGGACATTGAGGGTTTTTTGGATACATAATATTCCCACAGTAAATGTTGACAACTTCCATGTAGCTATTGTGTGTGTGTGTGTGTGTGTGTGTGTGTGTGTGTGTGTGTGTGTGTGTGTGTGTGTGTGTGTGTGTGTGTGTGTGTGTGTGTTAAAACAAGGAGGGATACAGTAAGTCTTGGTTGGTTCTCTTATTAACTAATTCTGTTGTGAAGCAAGTTTCAGTTGCTGTGGTACCCTTATGCTGAAAAAAAATCTACAGAACAAATTTATATTATAAGTAGCTTTAAAACAATTTCAAGCATTAGTATAAGGAGAAAAAAATGCTTTACTGTTGCTAGACAAAAACAAACATACATTTGAAACAAATGATTGAATGATGGGAGGACTAGAGAGACAAAGGGCTTTAAAATGCCCAAATTAAAAATTATGATTCACTCAGAAATCAAAAGGGGGAAATTAATCACTCATTTTTCTTTAAAATGCTTCCTTTCTGCCCCTTCCCTGTCTGTTTTGGGTGTCTTTCTATATTTCTGAGTATCCATCGGTGGGATCTTTGTCCTTGACCCCAACTGTAAGTTTATTTGGTTTCCAGGAAGCTGTTCTTATCCACATCTGCATCATGTTAGGAACAAAACTAATGTATATTCAGTTTCCTTAACTGGAAATCTATGACTTATTTTTTCTCTCATCCCCATAAATCCTATAGGTTTTCCCTGCAAAGTATACTATTCACACTTCCTTCTGTCGCTACTGTTGCCTCCTGATGTAGGCCATCATTCTGTCTTGCTTGAAAACAGTGCAATATCATCTTTGAGCTTTCTTTTTCCATTCCTTCCACCTATAGTTGCCCCTGTACAACTGAAATCCTAGTGACCTTTGTAAGATATAATTCAGACTGTATCGCTCAACATTATTTCATTCTTTTAAATAGCTTTCCATTTCCCCAAAAGTCTTATTCTTTCACAGTGCCTGTCTAAACCAGCCCCTGCTTAGATCTCCAAATGTGTCCATCTGTCCTGTCTCCTGAATAAAGGTCCTAGCTCGGAGATCTAATGCTTTTTTTCTTGGACATTAGGGCTGCTTTTCTCTTAGATCTCAGCTCCAAGAAATCAGGGATGTTGTCTTAAGTTCCACTCATCCACAGTGTCAGTTTGAAACACTCAGAAATGCTTACTGAATGAATAAATGAATGAGCAGCTTAAGGGTCAGACTGAGAAAACTGCTGTCAGAAAGGTCAGGAAGAAGGGCAGTGGGTGAAAGTTAAAACTTGCATCAAGAGTTTTTGCAATTAGCAAGACTGATTTGATTTTGTGAGTTGTTATGAGGAAGATAAAGTGATATAAGATAAGCTGTCCTAAGGAACATACAATAGCAATACTCAAAAGGCTTTTTCCTACGCATCACTTTCCTGGGGATCCTGACTCAAAGAAAGTTACAGTGCTTTCACAGGTGACCTCTCTACTCTTCATCTTCTTTTATTCTGTCCTGGCTTGCATTGTGCCTTATTCATTCCAGAAAATGACAAAAAAAGTAAACTATGACAGGGCTATGTGCAATTTTTGTCCATAAGTCCTAGCACTTTTTAATTGACAAATTATAACTACATATATCTGTGAGGTTGAAAGTGATATCACAAAGCATGTATGGATTGTGGAATGAAGGAATCAGAGTAATTGCATGTCCACTGTAATTACCGTAGCTTTTGGATGAGAACATTTTATTCACTTTTAATAATTTTTATTATCTGTAAGTAATTGTACAAAGGAGTTGCCATTCACAAAGCAGTGTATGAGTACAGTATGTCTTGATCAATGTCACCCCTTTCAACATTCTCGCCCATCTCTCTGAATCTCCCTTTCCCTCACTTTTCTTAATTTTGTAGGCTACATATTGAATTTTTGTGTCATGTAACAAAGTAATTTATGTATATAATAGATCTTGATGTGTATCACCCTATTTAACATTTTTACCCTCCCCTTGATACACCCTTTCTCTTATTTTTCTTAATTTTGTGGTGTATACAATGAATTCTTGACTGAATTCTCCCCCTTCTCCCTTTATTTCCTCCTTTCCCCTTGACCCTCTCCTCTTTTGAGTAACTGTTCCCTGGAGCTTACTTTGTTGGGCTTTGACATAGTCTTTCTAAAGAAGTATACTATGTGAGTAGTATAGAATTTCCTCCAAAAACTGAGCAGAACTATCCTATGAGCCAGAAATTCCACTCCTGGTCATTTATCCAGTAGAGCTTCATACGGTAAAGCCACCAGCACAACCATGTTCATTACAGCACTATTTACCAGAAGCTAATTAACCCCTTAATAGATGTATAGATAAAAAAAATGTGGTATATGAATACAATGGCATTTTACTCATTTATTAAAAGGAATGATTTTGTGCCATTTGTAAGGAAATGGAAAGACTTGGAGAACATTATATTAAGTGAAGTAAGCCAGACCCAATGAAACAAAAGTTGCATGGTTTCCCTAATTTATGGACGATAGAATCTATAACCAAACACCGTAGGTGGTGAATGAATTAACTGATAAGAACATTTTAAATTTCCCCTTTTAACTATTTTGAAGTATATAATATTTATTACTAACTGTGGTCATCTAGGTGTACAATAGCTCACCTCCAGTACCTTTAATAGCACATCCACACCAGTGGGTAGGTCATAACCTAACTGGTGCACAAAGGAGAACCCCCAAAGTCATAGTGACCACTGTCCTAAGAACATTTGAGAGTGCCACCTTTCTATTTGCTTTCTCAATCATTTGGTTCCATGTGGTGGCCTCAAGTTGAAGAGCTGCTCTCTTAGTTTTTAAACAGTTCATATATAGGCCACAATGTTGTTATTCAGTTTCTTTCCACATCATGGTCAAATTTTCTTTCCTTAGGTGGCCAGGATTAATGAATTTCAGCCTACCAAAGACTTTAGGTCTTTCTTTTGAGTAGCTGGGGCCTAACACAATGTTAGTCATGTGCCTGTGAACATTTGTTTCTGTTTGTCATGTGTCATGAATCCATGTCTTCTGGTTTATGTACTATACTTTCCTCCTTGGCTTCATGGCCTCCCTACCCTTCTTTATAGAGCCCTATTTCTTTACTGTCTTCTGTGGATGATGATTGTGACCTTATTTTCACGAAGCCTACATTTTTAGGAGTGACTTTTTCAGAACTGTAAGTAGGGCCCATTTCCATAAATACACTTGTGTCTGTAGCAACTCTAGGCCACTCTTTAAATCACATTGTGGGGCAATTATAGTTGTATTTTGAACCCATCAATCACTGCTGCTTGTATTTACCTGCAGTGGCTGATTGAACTGAGAATTTTTGTGTTATAAAGATGATAAATATTGACTATTTGCCACTGATAGGGACAAACCTTTAGAGGATGGAATGGAAGGTGATAAATGGGGACTGGATCCAAGTTTTACAATTGGAATAATTCATCTTCCTTCTCCACTTTGCTTTCTTCTTGCTCTCTCTGTCTTCTTCAGTAAAAGTTTAAGTTGTTTAACTCAGTATAGTTATTATTCTAAACCATTATTCTAAACTGTTTTGTTAGCATTATAAATTCTGCATATTATCTCTACAGTTAAGTACCTATATAATTATTGAATATTTAGTATCTTATATTCAGATTCCTCTGAAATGTATCTGCATTATAGATCATTAGTTATATAAATTATGCATTCATATTCTTAAATTTAATTCTGGGAGTATTATGTTTTATCCTGCAAACATAATGAGACCCTCCATTTTATGTAAAATTCAAATATCAACATTCATCCTCATTGATAGTAAGGTTTTTTGTACTTAATTACTCTCACATTATTAATTTCTCTGTGTCAAGGTCATCTGAATTAGAGAGTATAGACTATAAAGAAAGGTTCAGAGAGGAAAGGGATGTGATCAAGACAGAGAGGAATGGACAGAGGGGTTCATGCTGGAATCAAAGTTACAATTCTTTGCTAAATCCAACAAATGTTGCTATATTAGAGGTGTTTCTGTACAGGCTACAAGTCTTGCTGAAATTTCATTTTCTTTCTATTTTGTTTTTGTTAAGTCTAAGGTTTAAACTCTGGGATAATAGGTACACAGCCTATGTCCAACGTCCCTCTGTTGAGATGAAGTCTCATGGATTTTTCTGCCTGGGCTTGCTATCCTCCTTGTCTTAGCCTCCTGAGTAGCTTGGGATGACAGATGCATGCCTCTATGGCTAGCTATTGGCTGGTCTCAAAATTGCAATCCTTCTGACCTCAGCCTTTCAAGCAGCTGGCATTACAGATGTGAGACACCAGCTCCTGCCATTGCTTAAACTTCTTTAATGTGGAGAATAAAATAGACCAGAAAGGGAATGTCTCTGAATGATCCATCATCTAATTCTTTTAAACCATAGAATTATTGTTAAATGGACATTGTTCCCTGCTGCTACTGTTATAGTGGATTTGTTTTTATTCAGATGAAATTGAACATTAAAATGACTGGAAAATAAGAAAGAGAAATACAACAATAGAGAAAAAAAAGAGATACACAAAGCTAGAGGACCAAATATGAATGAATGGCTATAAATATGCCTGTTTTAAGGGAGGATTGTAAAGTGCTTTATTTCAGCTGGGAGTCAGTGACTGGAGTTCTACTCTAATCTCAAACAAGAGCTCCACAGGCATCTCACCTCTTTGTGCCTTTGTTTTCCTACTTGCCAAATAGGACTAATAGTCACATCAACTCTACCTCCTGCCCAGGTTTGGGTAATAATAGAAAGAGATGTTAGATGTGAGACTGTTTTGAAAGCATGAAATGGTCTTTGCAGATATTATCCAAGCATGGCATTCTTACCTTTGCAGAACTAGAGAGAAATCAGCAGAACATTTGCTTTTGAATTTCATAATTAGGATAATTTATTCAAATTGTAAAATATGATGTGGTATTTTTGGCTTAGAAGTCAAATAGTTTAGCACAGAGTGGTCTCAGAAGTCAGATTTATCTGTCATTCCTGGCTATACCTTTTACCCTAATGTTGCACCGTTGAACAGATTATATAACTCTAAATTCTATGGCCTATGTAGACAGAGTGAAATTAAAATGAGGTAATGCTCTTTGTATATTGCAGAAAACAAACTGACTACTTAATAAATATTAATGTATTAATAGAAGTCATGCTACTATTAGGATGATGAAGGATGTTGTTAGCATCAGGTTACTATTTTCACTTTGGATAAGCAGCTCAGGAACCACACTTTTTTTTATTGTGAAAATACTGTACAGAGGGGTTACAATTACATGAGCAAGATAATGAGTACATTTCTTATCAAGCATTGTAGCCTCCTCCTTTGTTTCCCCTTCTCATCCCTTCCCAGTCTCCCCCCGCCCTCCCACCCAATCCTCCCCACCCCCTCACCAAAGTTGTAAAGTTTGTTTTCGACATGACAACTTGTACTTCTCATTGTTGCAACAGGTCCACCTGTATCCTTATTTAAATGACTTGTTTTTCCCCTTCCCCTCCACAAATTATACCGACAGCAAATACAGTGAAAGCAGGGGTTATACTGTGGGGGAGGGACATACAAAGCAACAAAGAAATAATCTTATAAATGTGTTAGAAACAAATGCATGAAAGAAAAAAAGAACATTTGAATACATATCTTAGGGTTCATTTTCCTAACATCACCTTATCTGACCTTTTCTGCTTGACTCAGACATATACTAGATATTGCAAATAAGGGAAACCATGGGACCTATGTTTCTTTGGGCCTGGCTTACTTCACTTAATATAATTTTTTCCAAGTCTTTCCATTTCCTAACAAATGGGGCAAATTTTTGTAACTGCGAGTAAGAATTAAAATTTTAGTTCTTTAAAAAATTTCAAATTGTGGGGCGAGGGAGGAGTTGGGGAGATGGGGAGGGAAAGGATGGTAGGGGATAAACAAAGGAGGAGGTAACAATGCTTGATAGGAAATGTACTCATTACCTTACTCATGTAACTATAACCCCTCTGTACACTATTTTTACAATAAAAAATTTAAAAAATTCTCTCTTTCCCTCTCTATATTTATCTATTGATAGGAATCTAAAGGTCAATACCTACCTGTATATATGTATCACTATCCATATATATCTATAGAGAGGTGATATACATAATATCTATATATAATTTATATCATCTATCTATATATGCTCTCTCTCTTTCTCTCTCTCTCTGTCTCTCGATCTATCTACTCTATCTATTTGATATCTGTCATTGTCTCCTTCCAGGAATACTCAAATATTATAAAGTCTAATGCAAAAAAGTAATTTTTTAGATACAATTGAACCAAGTTCATTAGGGATTGATACACTCTTTCCTAGGACATGTATGATATTTCAAATGTGAAATTTGGCTCTAATTTTCCGAAATTAGAAGACTTTTGTTTTTTTTTAAATAAGTTTTTTTTATTGTGAAAGTACTGTACAGAGAGGTTACAGTTAGATGGTAATGGATACAATTCTCATCAAGCACTGTCGCCTCCTCTTTTGTTTTTCCCCCACCATCCCTTCCCTCTACCTCCACAACTACTCTCTCCCCACTGCCTAAATTGCAAAGTTCATTTTTCAACATAGTGCCCTGTACATTTCATTGTTACTATGGGTGAGGACTTCTGTAAATTAATGGATGTTTCTAGTACCGACATGTTGACCTTATTGGAGACACTTTAGTTTTTAAGTTAATAAATATATAATGCAAGAGACTGGGAAGGTGACTCAGTGGTAGAGTGCTTGCTTTGAATGCATGAGGCCCTGGGTTCGATTCCTCAGCACCACATAAGCAAAAAGAAAAAAGCCAGAAGTGACGCTGTGGCTCAAGTGGTAGAGCGCTAGCCTTGAGCTGAAGAGCTGAGGGACAGTGTCCAGGCCCAGAGTTCAGGCCTCATGACCGGACCGTCCCCCCCAATATATATACATATATATATACATATATATGTATACATATATATATGTATATACATGTATATATACATATATATGTATATATATATGTATATATATATATATAGTGCTTTGAAAGGTTAAAAAATTGCTTTAAAATGTTGAATTGTAGTTTACCATATAAACATATGCCATGTGTTTTTAATTATTGCTGTGATAATTTGGGTTTCTAAGGTTCAGATATAGGGTGGTTTCTTAATAGATAAAGTGGTTTAGTTCTTACATCCTGTAATGGGATATGTATGATTGTATGGCCTTATTTTTTTCTCAAGCAAGCACTTTATAATACTTCTGTGAAACCCCCACAGTTCTACTTCTATGACATGAAAGTGGGAGCTTATAGGACAAGAGTTTGATATGAGCGCTTTTGGAGACTGGCCTGTTTTATGTGAGGCTCACTAGTATGAATTAGCTGTAATATGCTTCCATCACTGGAGAGCTGAACAACTGAATGGAAGAGCTGAATGGGAGTTTTTAAATACTGGCTTTTTTTGTAACTGGAACAGCTACAAAGAACGGTAATTTTCCTTTAATTAATACAAGCTCTCAATATCTAGCCAGCGATTTCAGGACTTACAAAGCATTGATCCTAGTCAATGGTAGTGAGAAGAAAGCATTAAAGAAGAGAAGGTCTAAGTTGCCACCCAAATGACATTTGAACAAATGAATGTTTAATTTCCTCAGTGATTGCTGGAACTATATGACTGTAATTTCATGATTTAGATCAGCAGAATGCAATCATCTGTTTTTGAACTTAAGAAAAAAAGTTAGAAGACAACTAGCAATTAAAAAAAATCACAATGTGGGACTGGGAAGGTGGCTCAGTGGTAGAATGCTTACCTTGCATGCTTGATGCCCTGGGTTCGATTCCTCAGCACCACATAAGCAGAGAAAAAAGCTGGAAGTGGCACTGTGGCTCAAGTGGTAGAGTGCTATCCTTGAGCTGTAGAGCTGAGTGACAGCACCCAGGCCCAGAGCTTCAGGCCCCACGACTGGACCCCTCCCCAAAAAATCACAATGTACATAATAAAGGAAAGATAAGCAGCACTGGTTACCTTCGTTACTTGTCATACATTGGCTGGTGATATACCCATGCTTTGCTTAAAATACTAATCATTCTCAATGAAAATGAAAACACATCACAAAGAAACTTGTGGGACACAGCAAAAGCAGTCCTGAGGGGCAAATTTATTGCCCTCAATGCCCACATCAAGAAAATAAAGACAGACCAAGTAAATAATCTCATGTTGCAATTAAAACAGTTAGAAAAACAAGAAAAAATGGAACCTAAAGTTACTAGACAGAGCCAGATAACCAAACTAAGAGCTGAAATTAATGAAATAGAGAATAGGAGGACCATAGCCAAAATTAACAAAACAAAATGCTGGTTCTTTGAAAAAAATAAATAAAATTGATGGACCATTGGCAAGATTAATTTAAAAAAAGAAGAGAGGAAACCCATATTAACAAGATTAGGGATGCCATAGGAAAAATCACAAGACGTACCCTAGATATCCAAACAATTTTAATGGACTACTTATTTAAGTTATACTCTCTAAAGAAAGAAAACCTGGCAGAAATGGATGCATTTTTAGAGAAGTATAAGTTGCCCAAACTGAGCAAAGAAGAAGTAAATCAATTAAATAGGTCAATATCCTACAGGAGATACAGGAAGAAATCAGAAGTCTTCCAACAAAGAAAAGCCCAGGACCAGATGGATTCACAACAGAATTCTGTAAGACCTTTAAAGAAGAACTAATACCCATACTCCTCAAGCTCTTCAGAGAAACAGAGCAGGAGGGAGTTATCCCAAACTCATTCTACGAAGCCAATATCACACTCATCCCCAAACCAGGCAAAGACCCAACCAAAAAGGAGAATTACAGGCCAATTTCCTTGATGAACACAGATGCAAAGATCCTTAACAAGATTCTAGCTAACAGAATTCAGAAACACATTTTAAAAAATCATACACTATGACCAGTAGGCTTCATCCCAGAGATGTAGGGATGGTTTAACATATGTAGGTCAATAAATGTAATCCAACACATCAACAGAGCCAAGGTCAAGAATCACATGATTATCTCTACAGAAGCAGAAAAGGCCTTTGATAAAATTCAACATTCATTCATGCTAAAAGCTCTGGAGAAAATAGGAATAGAAGGAACATTTCTTAAAACAATGAAAGCCATTTATGACAGACCAATAGCCAGTATTATACTTAATGGGGAAAAATTACAACCAATTCTCTTAAAAACAGGAACAAGGCAAGGATGCCCACTGTCTCCACTCCTCTTCAATATAGTCCTGGAACCCTTAGCCAGGGCAATAAGGCAAGAAAAAGACATTAAAGGGATCTTCATAGGGAAAGAAGAAAAACTATTCCTTTTTGCAGATGACACGATATTATACCTTCACGATCCCAAAACTTCATCCCCAAACTCTTAGAAATCATAGATCACTTTGGCAAAGTAGCAGGATACAAAATCAACCCAAAAATATCAGTCGCCTTCCTGTACACTGACAATGTACAAGCAGAGAGGGAAATAAAGGAAGCAACCCCATTCACAATAACCTCCCCCAAAATAAAATATTTAGGAATTAACCTAACCAAAGATGTAAAAGAACTATTTAATGAAAACTATAAAAACTTAAAGAAAGAAATTACAGAAGATACTAGGAAATGGAAAGACCTCCCATGCTCTTGGATAGGCAGACTTAACATAGTGAAAATGGCAATACTTCCAAAATTAATATACAAGTTCAATGCAATTCCTATTAAAATCTCAATGACGTACATCTCTGAAATACAGAAAACTGTCCAAAAATTCATATGGAACAACAAAAGACCTAGAATAGCCAAAACAATTCTAGGGAATAAAGACAACATGGGAGGGATATCCATGCCGAACTTCAAACTCTACTATAGAGCCATAATAACAAAGACAGCATGGTACTGGCACAAAAACAGACCTGAAGACCAATGGAATAGAATAGATCCAGAAATAAATCCATATGCCTACAGTCAGCTGATATTTGACAAAGGAGCCAAAGACATACAATGGAAGAAACACAGCCTCTTCAACCACTGGTGCTGGGAAAACTGGGTGGCCACATGCAGAAGACTAAAAGTGGACCCCAGCCTATCACCTTGCACCAACAGCAACTCAAAATGGATTAAAGACCTTAACATTAAGCCTGAATCTCTGAAACGACTGCAGGACAGAGTAGGAGAGACACTTGAACTTATAGGCACAGGAAGGAACTTCCTGAACCTCAGAGTCCCAGGGTCACAACAAATTGGAGAGAGACTCGACAAATGGGACTACCTTAAAATAAAAAGCTTCTGCACAGATAAAGCTATAGCAATCAAGCTAGAAAGACAACCAACTAATTGGGAAAAATATTACCAGCAATATATCAGACAAGGGGTTAATATCCAATATATACAGGGAACTCAAGAAACTAATCCCTCCCAAACCTAACAAACCAATTACTAAATGGGCAAGGGAACTAAAGAGAGACTTCTTTGAAGAAGAGATAAAAATGGCAAAGAAACACATGAGGAAATATTTACCATCCCTGGTTGTGAAGGAAATGCAATAAAGACAGCCCTGAGTTACCACCTTACCCCAGTCAGAATGTACCACATCCACAAATCAGCCAACGACAAATGCTGAAGGGGATGTGGAGAACGAGGAACCCTATTACACTGCTGGTTGGAATGTACACTTATACAACCACTTTGGAAAGCAGTCTGGAGGGTCTTCAGAAAGCTAAATATTGACCTCCCTTATGACCCAGTCATACCACTTCTAGGCATCTATCCTGAACAACAGGAAACAGTATACAAGGACACATGCACTTCCATGTTTATTGCAGCACTGTTCGCAATAGCTAGGATATGGAAACAACCCAGATGCCCCACCACAGATGAATGGATCCAAAAATTGCGGTATCTATACACAATGGAATATTATGCAGCCATTAGAAATGACAAAATAATGGCATTTGCAGGGAAATGAATGGAGCTAGAAGAAATTGTGTTGTGTGAGGTAAGCAAAGAGCAAAGAGACAAATGGTACATGGTCTCCCTGATAAGTAGATGTTAAATCCCAAATGTTAGGTGATACGACAAAATTAACAGGACTTAAGAAACAAAGGACTCCTACTCATCTGGTCGAATCACTACTAAATAACCCCATGCTGCTGATCACATGTATGGTATATGTGTGTACACCGGAGGGGAACCAGGAAGATGACACAGCACTAGAGGGAATCAGGGAAAAACATACAACAGCGTGACCCATCAGCTGCACTGGACATTGACCAAAGTGAACTGAGCAACTCAACTGCAGCAATGGGAGGGAGGGAACAAGTGGGAAAGAGGGAACAGCTGATGCTATGCAAAACAAAAGAAATGTACATATCACCCAATGTGGAAGAAATAACTATTGCAAAGCTCATAGAACTCATAAATGTTATAGACCGTGATAGACAATTTGCTCCAAGAAAGTTAGAATGTGTTTGTGACTTTAACTGAGCATCACTATCCCACAGTACTGTGAAATTTGGGAAATTATACAACCACTTACTCACAATAAAAAATTTGAAAAAAAAGAATATTAAAAAATACTAATAATAGGTATGATGAAGGGTGCACTAGCTCTGATTCTCTCATGACTATTGTTGCTAGAAGACTAGGATAACCCTTGTACATTGAAAATCCAGTCTGAAAGTTATTGAAAACAAATTTGCTGTTTTGAGAAAATAACAACCAGTCATTAGCTGTGAAGGATTGAACTTTAAGCCCTTACCTAGCTCTGGGCTCTCATTCTGCCATCATTTTCCTACTTTCTTACTAATACTTCAACCACACTGGCCTCTTTTCTGATTATTGAACAGATCAAGCTCACTCTAGCCTCTGAACCTTTGCAGTTTTTAAAATTTAGTTTTTCTTCCTTCTGCTCAGAATGCTTTTCTACACTTTTTTTTTTTTTTGTAATGGAGGGGAAATGGAAAATGGCTGGATCTCATTATGCACTTCTCAGCTCAGGGAGGCTTTGCTGGTGAATTAATCTGAGCTTACCTTCCTCATTCCTTGAAATAACACCACTGCCACCCTCAGATTGCTAGTCTATGAAATGGTTACCACAAAGTAGATCATTTTATTAGGTCAAGAAAATTAAAGAGGCTGGGTCCCTTATTGGAGAAGCAGGTCTACATTTTCCTTTATTTGGACAATTGTCAATTTTTTATGATTATAGAAAGACAATTTCTCTCAGATATTCTTTGATCCTATTTAGGAATCTTTGGTGCCTCAAATAAATAAGGAAGTAACAATTTTAATTCATTTTGTTAAAACTGAAAGTTTGAAAGAACTAATGCTATGCCTAGCATTTAATTATCAGGGAGGTTTTTTGGTCACCTAATGAAGTTTTCAGGGAAAATGAAGTTTTATTTTCTTGGTTTCAGTGTCCATGGGTTAAATCCCACTAAATCCTTGGGGCATGCCACAGTCAAATTGTATTGGTTTGTCAGCTTTACAATGTCGGTGTGGGTGTGTGGGGGGGAGGGGGGTATGATTGGGTGGGGGGGAGGGGGGAGGCTGGGAAGGGAGGTGAAGGGTAAACAAAGGAGGAGGCTGCAATGCTTGGTAAGAAATGTATGCATTATCCTGCCCATGTAATTGTAACCCCTCTGTACAGTATGTTCTCAAATAAAATAAAATAAATAAATAAAAATTGTATTGGTTTGTGTAAGATCTACTTCTTAAACTATTAGAAGTGCAGCAGTCAGGTTGGCTTCTTAGTCACTTCTAGTTGTCTATAGTAGGAGTATTTGTACCACGGAAATTGTCAATGTTACAAACTGGGGCTCTCCCCTGCCCCAAACTCAAAAAAAAACAATTTACAGAACTCTGCATTTCTGATACTTTAGGGGATGATAATAGGATGTTGCTAAAATGATAGGAGGAATGCAAAATGACTAAATTATCTTTATATGTTTAGGACCTTTAAAAGTCACAGATTTGGGTGAATAGAAGAAAAGATTTTAAAAAATGAACCCTAAGATATGTATTTAAATTTTTTTCTTTCATGCATTTTTTTCTAACACATTTAAAAGATTATTTCTTTGTTGCTTTTTATGTCCCTCCCCCACAATATAACCCCTGCTTTCACTGTATTTAATGTCAGTATAATTTGTGGAGGGGAAGGGGAAAAACAAGTCATTTAAATAAGGATACAGGTGGACCCGTTGCAACAATGAGAAGTACAAGTTGTCATGTTGAAAACGAACTTTACAGCTTTGGTGGGAGGGGGAGGATTGGGTGGGAGGGGCAGGGGGAGACTGGGAAGGGATAGGAAGGGGAAAAAAAGGAGGAGGCTACAATGCTTGATAAGAAATGTACTCATTATCTTGCTCATGTAATTGTAACCCCTCTGTACAGTATTTTTCACAATAAATAATAAATACAAATTAAATTCTCTTAAAAAAAGATTGTTTATACACAGAAGCAGATAAAGAAGATAAAAAAGGTCATGATCTTTATGTTTACTTCTTATGCCTCTGGGCCAGGCAAGGCCAGAGCAGGCTTCTGAGTTCTTGAAAAATATTATTGAAAGTATGTACTTTGGGTTTGGGCACAGAATCACCTAGTACTTGGGATAGCTGTTTTCTCCGGCTCCCATACTAGTGGCAGCGCAACTGAAATTACTTGTATCTTCCCAGCTTAGTTGCCTTGAGAGTCTTACACTACTTCTTTGAGGAAACAAAACAACCAAAGAAGAGGTAGCTGGAGGCCCTGAGTAGTTGTAATGTAGTATTGGAAAGCCAGTGGAGAGAATGAATGACAGCTGACCTGAGGTTCTGAGTTCTCCATGGGAACAAACTGAAAGGAAAAATTACACAAAGATGCACGGATTTGGGTATGGCTCACTGAAAGAGGTTATTGAGTTGCACTACACAGAATCACAGGATTTCCATCTGGCTTTCAGGTAGACTTTAGACACAGATTATGTGTGGCATTTAATTGACAGTATCTAGGTGAGCCGACAAATGATATGCCATAGGTTGTATATTGACCAGCTCACTGGTTTAGTTGTGTGTGCATGTGTGTGCGTGCACCCTAAACATATACTGTGGTCAACATATGGCTTGTATAAGCTTGGAAAGCACTATACCACTGAGCAACATCCATAGCCTGAAAATTTAGTTTAGATTGACACAGGTGCATACATGAGAGCCTTGTTTGTTTTCTTCAGAGACTTGAGCTTAAATGTTCTCCACTGAAAATTTGGGAAGCAATAGCATCTTGTAATATGCTGGAACTCTGTGTCACACACTTGGAATTTGGATAATTCTGAGGGATTATCTTAGAAATCATTGCTTTGTCTCTTCCTGATGTCTTGATATTATGGGTTAATATGAGTGGAGGGAAAGTGACTTTCTTCAATCATCTTTAGATAGAACGAATTATTTTCTTCTAAGAGGGCTTTATTTTGAATCTTAGCACATTTCTAGGCTTCAGATCTCTAATCAAACACTAGTATTTCCCAAAGGATAAAATGTTACTAGTGGAACAACAAGGTTGAAGACCTGGGTTTGTAAGATCTAGACTTTATTGTGTTAGAAGTCATTGGTTAACCTTTTTTTGATCTGCATTAAAAATAGTAAATAGAGAAGACATTACAATTTAGTTCCAGCGATAGTACAATTTAACTCAATTCTTTTTCTAAGGTTTTATTATTATTATTTTTATTTGAGATCAGGACTAGAAGTCAGAACCTGAAGCTTTTGTTCATTAGCTGGCACTCTATCACCTAAGCCATGTCTCTAATCCTTCTAGTAAATTTCTTAATGATCAAGAAACTCTGATATTTACAAAAAATTATAGAACAAGAGATACTGGGAGTCAGTCTGAATATACTGAATATATTGAGATTAGTAATAAGTAAGAAAATTAAGGAGACTTCATGAAATGGATGAACACAATTTTTCCTTCTTGTTTTAAGGTCTGAAGATAAGCAACTTTTTGAAAAGTGGGAACTTTAAACAGAAGTTAAAACACCCATTCTTTAGTCATGAAAGTAAAGAACTGTCAAATTAAATGACGTCTCATGAGCATGAATTTTTAAGTAGAGAGCATCTGAAAGTTCGTAATAACTTAAGATATATCCCATCTATTCCTAATGTGAGAATTCCTGCTTTTAGCATAAACTACAAGCCCTATGAAAGCATATCTATTCAATGTTGCATGTATCAGTAACAATCAGCTAGTGTAAATTAAATGAGTCTTTTATTCATTTTATTTTTCCTAAAAGCACAATTGCTTTTCATGAATTACTTTCAAAATGGAAAAATTAACATAAAATGTATGACCACTATAGAAATCTATAGATAGAAATGTAGGAAAAACAGAATTCTGTTATCCAAGGCCATGAAGCCATAAGTTTTTTTACTTGCTTTGATAGTATTTGAAGTCTTAATTTGATGCTATTTAACCCCAGTTCTATGACTGTCACCTTTATTTCTCACTGACTGCTCTTCAAGGAAATTGTATTGTTACTAGTCTTCATAGATGAATCCATTAGTTTTTTTTTAAATTACCATTTTTAGAGATTGCACAATGGAGTTTAAAAAATGTAAGGTTTTAAAAAACATTTCATTATGCACCTACTTACCCTATAAACTATTCTGAATCTTGTTTTCACTTAAAATATTACTATGTCCCCATGCCATTAATAGTTTTTATAAATGTAATTTTAATTGCAGCATTCACAGTGCACTCTAGGACTATTCTGCATTGTAATGACTTTTAAATTGTTTTCATCCTTATGTAATCTTTTTATAACTCAAATGCAAATCATTATGAAACATTGTACATTGTAGCTAGGCCAGTTCTCTAAGGTCTAGGTGAGAAGTCAGTCCCAAATAGGAAGAGACAGCTAGTGCTGCAGCAGTGGTTACTTCTGTAGGTCATGTTCCTGAAAGCCACTTGCTGAATCAGTCTGTACTAAGGCCAGCTTCTATTCAGATATATTAAATTACAATTTTCAATAGAAAATACCAAATATATTGCTTCCTTTTTATGTTGGTAGTGACTTGGCTTTCTTCATATTTGGTTTGTGATTTGTTTGATGATATTCTCTGTTCCTCCTGAGAAAACATCCCTTCAAGTCTCTTCCTCTTTAAGTGCTGTCTTGTTAGTAAGTAGTTTGACACTTCTTACTGATGAATAAAATTATCATCTTTTTTTAACATTCTGCAAAAACTTTCCTGCCTATGTTTAAACCCATATCTAAATCATGGCATTCCAAGTATCTGATTTGATACAGTTTTATGTGTCTGGTCACCACAAATTAAGATGCTATATGAAATAATATTCTTGAAACAAGCATTAAATGTAGATTAACACAAAGCTGTCACATTTCTGCCAGTGGTTCCATTCAGCTAATTAGATACCAGTTGTTTCAAATTTCTATCCAACACATTTCTGAAGTACCCATATTATGAATGGCCACATATCGGAAATTGTGTATGCAGCAGAGAGTAGATTAAAACTTCCTTCTAATGTAGCACACAAGATCTAATAGCAGAGGAACACAAAAGTAAACAAATCATGTTTTTTTCAATAATAATAAAATACTTGCCTTGGGTTCTTTTGTACAAAATTTTTTGAAATTAGTTCCCCCTATTTATCTGTATGTTTTCATATTCTCTCTCTCTCTCTCTCTCTCTCTTTTTTTGGTCGTGGGGCTTGAACTCTGGGCCTGGGAACTGTCCCTCAGCTCTTCAGCTCAAGGAAAATACTCTACCTACCACTTAAGCCACAGCACCACTCCCGTTTTTCTGGTGGTTAATTGGAGATAAGAGTCTCATGGACTTTCCTACCCATGCTGGCTTTGAACTGCACTCCTCAAATGTTAGCCTCCTGAGTAGCTAGGATTACAAGTGTGAGCCACCAGCATCTGGCTCATATTCATTCTTAAACCACATCACGAACTTCAATTGAAAACGTTTGGCCAGTAGTTTTCCCACAGCGTTTGTGGTTAAAGAATTTATAATACATAATGAAATAGCATATTTTTTGTTGTTTGTTGTTCACTTGGTTATTAAGTCAGTTCCTTAAAGCAAATTTTGTCTGTACTTTCCTATTTCCGTGGTACTACTTCATTCTCAGGTCTTTCTGAAAGTTATTCGACTCCTAGCAAGAAAAGGCATTTATAATGTGCCAGAAGATTGCTTGGCTCCACGAAGCCTCGCAAACTATCAAAGAGTCTGTCAAATGTGTCAGTAACTCATTTTTTTTTCTCTCACCTTAGGTCCAAGGATCTTATAAAGGAGGCTATCCTTGACAATGACTTCATGAAGAACTTAGAACTGTCCCAGATCCAAGAGATTGTGGATTGTATGTACCCGGTGGAATATGGCAAAGACAGTTGCATCATCAAGGAAGGAGATGTGGGGTCACTGGTGTACGTCATGGAAGGTATGGTTTGTGCCCTGGATTCTCTGACTTTTAAACATTTCCTTTTCATCTTATCAGTTTGCACACAGGTCTCAATGTAAAACATGGGGCAATGCTGTTTTCCCTTCTTTTGTTGAGAAACAATTTGAAAAGAGGTGAAACACTACTAGAGACAAGTGAAGTATGACACTACTAATTATGTGAAGTGTTTCTGTTTGGAATATTAATATGAAAGTCCAATTCAGACATGGGCAAAGGTGATAATGTGAGAAACAGAGATGCTATTTCTTTCACTGACTCAGATGGCACTTTATTAGGTCATTGAGAACATTTATAAAGCTTCAGTGAAGCTCGCTCAAGTAATTGGAAATATTTTGGTCAGGTAATCAATGTAGCTTAAACTCTATCCTTAAATTTTAATATATGGATGGGCGTTGGTGTCTCAGGCTTGTAATCCTAGCTACTCAGGAGGCTGAGATCTGAGGATCCAGTTCAAAGTCAGCCTGGGCAGGAAATTCTGTGACTCTTACCTCCAAATAATCACGAAAAGCCAGAAGTGAAGCTGTGGTTCAAGAACACTAGCTTTGAGCACAAAAATTTATGGACAACACCCAGGCCCAAAGGTCAAGCCCAAGGACCATCAAAAAATATATGTATATATATATATATATAGATAGATAGATAGATAGATAGATATACATGAGAGATTGTTCTATAATATTTCTGTACAAATATTTTCAGTGTACTTCTAGAAACATAATCATAAACATCGAATGCCATTTTAGCTGCCTAATTAGTAGAAGTGATAACTTGTTTTATACATTTTACATGAACTGTGATGAAATAGCTTTGAAAAAAACCAGAAGTGTGTATGAGGTAAGTGTATCTGGTGCTCAGGTAAATTCTCATAATGCTTCTTTCTAATTTGGAATTTATAATAGCATGTTTTCATTTTGTGAGAAGAAAGAAGCACAAGATAATGCCTGAATCAGCTAAGAGAAAACTGATTTCAGAAATGGGTATGATATAATGTAATGGCCTCACCAAAAGAATAGTTGGTTTATTAGGGGTGATTCATGTTTCACACACAGAAGTTATGTCAAATGAGTCATGACTCATGTCATTCTATAATTGTGAACTTTGTGAAGGTCATTAAGAGACAAAGCATATGTGAGCAAGTCACTTAATTCCTCTGAGTGTCACCTACCCCATTTTTTCAAAGGAAGATATATTTTTTTTCTGCCATTGGTTCCTCAGGAGAGATTAGGCAATATATAGAGGCACTTTTGGCTTCATATTTAGGATGGGGGTTGAGGAGAGTCCTGGTTTCTGATGGATAAAGATTAGGGATGCTACTCAAAAGGCTTGTTACCCTAAATAAGATACTATAGTTATAGTGCCAACACTAATGAACTCTGCTTTCTTCCTGATTTATGGGATTGTTAGGAAGTTCAGTTAGGATCATTTGCATGAATGTTGAATGTAAGGTAAAATCCATTACACAATATTAATAAGTATTATTTCTATTAATAAGCCATATTCTTGACAGAATATAAAAAATGTTCTTTGTACATTTCTTATTCACCCCTTAATTTTTATTCATAGTCTTTGTAGATGTACATTAATTAAATGTTTTAAAACATTTTCTGTTGGAAACATTTTCTATCTTTCTTCTTTTTCATAGTTTTCACCTACTGTTTCAACATTATAAAGGTTTTTTTCCTTAGTCCAAAATGATATGAATATTTAAGTAGACCTAAATACTGGTGAAATGAAAATACAATCAACAAAAATATAAATAATATACACTAGTCAGATAATTGTGGGGCATAGGGTAAGACATAGGTAGAAAATGAACAGGATGATGGAAAAATAGAGTTTAAGTATAAATTATGAAAATAGAGACAAATCTTCAAGGAACTACTAAAATTAGAAGTAATATCTAAATAACTTCCTCTGATTATATATAGATGTATAAATGTATATAAATACACACAGACACACACACACACACACACACACACATATATACAAACACACATGTAAAAAGAGAGTGAGAGAGAAGCAGGCATCTTAAGCTATTGTATAAAGCAAGGTGTATTTCTAGTTTAATTGTTTTAAAATGCTGATTATTCCTTTCAAGGATGTAAAATGTTACAGCAGTGGATTGTTTCCTTTCATCTTGAATATTTCTTATGAAAATAGATTTCTACAAAATCTTGTAAGCCTTAAAACTGTCCATCTCATCCCTGTTTTGTAGAACTAAATGCAAGTTTTGTAACTATATTAGAAGAAGCTTGGAAATCATTGTTAACATTCACTGTATGCTTAGAGCAATGTCCAACATGTGGAGCATGTTTTGCCTAAATTCTTTCCATGTGTAAAATTTATCAATTCCTCAATATAATTCTGTAAAATAAAGTCTACTATTTATTATATCCTTTTTAAGGAGGAAGAATTTAAGGCTTAATGATATTACATAATTTGCCCCAGGAATTTTTTCACTCTTTCTTGGTAGATTCAAAATTATACCAAAACCGTCCATTCAGAGTGCTAGCGCTTAACCACAGGGTACGAAGAACTGATGCTGAAATTGAGTCTAAAGATGGCTGTAGAATTTCCTCTATCTAAGGTGAGCTGTCACTCTTTAAATTCAGCCTTCAGCTGATAGTATAAGTTCCACATTATTGTAGGCTAATCATCTTAACTTCCTAACTCCAAGCCTACTGCTTTAAATATTAATCTCACCTAAAATACCTCTACATAAACATCTTACCATAATGTTTGACCAAGTATTTGGTATCCTGAGCTAGCCAACTTGATATTGAATGTTCACCATCCCAAGTCCATCCCTTATCATCTTGGCACATACATACATGCCATCTTTGCAAACTACGCTTAAAACTTCAAATTAATACAATAACAAGGGCAGGCTCTACTTGACATAATGTAACTACTTGGTACAACTGAAAATGTATTAACTCTTTCCCCAGAAAAAGATACAGAGCCATTGTGTGATGTGATGCTTTTAAAACTCATTGATATACCATAGCACAAATACTCCGATACAAATTACTACAATGTTATAGTCAATAATGCTACAAAAGATAAAAGAACCATATTTTTTACTCGCACATACACAGAAATATATTCATCATAAAATAAGAAAGAAGTAGTTATCAGGGACTAAATTGCTTCCTTGGGGAAAGGTAAATATCCTAATATATCACCCCCCATTTCTTTGAGCTAATTTTACTAAACTTTATCCTTTTCTTTTTTACTGCTAAGATATAAAAGTAGCACATCATCCTAATTAACTATTAAGAACTTCATTTTAATTATCCTTTTTAAAAATAGGGTTCTAAATAATACATCAACATTCTGAGTTATGATTTTACTGAGATGCTCTTGATTGCCATTAGTTAAATTTAATAAAATGATCATAATCTTATCAACTGATGGAAGTTCTAAAAAGCTCCATAGAACATTTCCTATTCTTATGCTTTTATCTTTATGTCAAAATAAACATGGTCATTTAAAATTTCATAAGTTTTAGTTGAGGAAACATTTTATCATATAATGAGTTTTTAAAGCAACACATTCAGTTTTCAGAGTAGATAATAAGCTTTTGATATAGATGAATTCTTTTCTGTCATGAACATTAATATTTATAAACAATATAGCATAGTACCAATGGATGAATTTACTATAAAGGATTTCCAGAAACTTACTATGAAGACATTTCAGTAATACATTCAAGTGGTTTCAAAAAAATCAGTCCAATTTTTCCTATTTCTCTTCAGCAAAATAAAGTGTTCTTCACAAAATGCTTGTGTAACATATGCTTTAAGTAATTTTTTAAAAGTCTGGGCAATGTCCCAAGTGTTACTGCATACCTAAATGCCAGAGTTTAACAAAAGAGAATAGTCATATGGTAGAACTTTACTAATTAGGATGGCTGGGAAAATCATCTGGGAGTAGTGTGCATATATTAACATGCATTTGCTAGCAAAACAAAGTCAGTTGTGTTTCTTTCAGTTTCTTGCCTAGTAGAAGTTTCAAATTTTGATCAGTTTTTTGGTATAAGCTTCTCAAGACATTACTGTAAGCAAACAAAAATTTCTTTTCGCCTTTAACATTTTAATTATGTTTTCAAACATATAAGTAGCTCAATGCATATTTGATCATAATTTATTCTTATAAACTAACAGATATTGGTCTTATTTATGACAAAATATCCACTATTATCCTCTTTCATTTTTTATACTTTTAAATTTTAGTTTACCTTCATTCAAAATGAAATTCCTTTGTTCATTACTTCCTTCCTTCCTTCCTCCCTTTCTTCCTTTCACTTTCTTTCTTTTTCTTTTTGGCAGTGCCATGGTTTGAACTGAGGATCTGGTTCTTTACCACCTGAACCATGCTTCCAGTTCTATAAATTCTGAAAGCATTAAAAATACTCCAGAGAACTGACAATAGGACACCTTCAAAAATTATTGTCATCTTAAAATGAAATTGTTTCAATCAATCTAGATAACCATAGAAGCTATCCAAACAATATAAATTGTTCTAGCTGTATGACCAGTATTTAACTAATTTGCAATACTTCAAAAGTAAAATGAAAAACTTTATATGATAGCAAACTTCCCAACTTAGGATGAATTGTAGCAATGAGGATATAACACCTCCTTAGAGAGAAGTTTTGTGGTGGGTCAACAAGGAATTCCCTATCATGAAACTATAATGTATGTCCTATATATTCCCCAAACTGCAGGCTTATGAATTGTAGGTCTGTGAACAGGTGTTTATAAAAACACAGATCTCAAAAATTTCCTCTTGAAGATCCTATTTGTAATGCACGTGTTTCATTTAAAAGGTTTATATTCATCTAATAATCCTGAGCAACTTCTTCTGCCATTTAATTTTTGTTTTGTATTATGTGTCATTGTATGTATGTTATAGTCTATGTATTTTGTTTATCTTTTTTACTCTTCTTGGTATTCGAGTTGTTTCTAGTTAATTTGCTTTACACATTGGTGCATATACAAATTGATTCACTTTCCATTAACTGTGGAAACTGATAAACATGTTCAGTAAATTGAAGTAGTAGATATCAAAAGGGGAATTCTTGGGTCATATTGTATATACAACTTCAAGTTTGTTAAGTAATATCAAGTTCCTCTTCAAAGTGTTTTAACCTGATGATACTCAATTGTCACTTACATCTAAATTTTGTTTGTGTTTTGTTTGTTGACATTGAAATTTGGCCACTTTGGTGGATGTGAAATTCTGCCTTGTGATTTCAGTTTATATCCTTTGATTGCTAATGAAGTTGAATATTTGTCATATGTCTGGGGACTATTTATGTTTTTATCCATCTCTTATAATGTTAACTTTTCTTTGGTTAATTAATTTTATAATTTTTTTTAGAGCTTAACCCTGTTGATTACATGTATTGAAAATGTCTCCCTATACATGTATTTTTAATCCTTCTAGGTATCTTTTTGATGAACAGGAGTTATTAATCTTAGCATAGTATAAAATGTCTTTCCCTTGATTTGAATTCATGAGTGTGTGTGTCCATAAAAGCCTGTGCAAGAGACAAATAAGATATTGTCTATAAACAAGTTGCAATTTATAATCTAAAGCACAGTCATCCTTTTCAAAGTAAGAAGTTGGAAAATCAGTGTGTTCATTTTGCTTCAACCTATTTTTCTTACTTCAACATATTTTTAAAGAATTCTTTATGAATTGTCCAGAGAAACAGTAAATATGCTTTTGAATATGCTTAATAATAATTTCTTTCTCTGTGCAGGTGGATTTTATATTTGGAAACAATCACTAGTCATTTAGTGACAGATTTGATGAGAGATGGTAGGTGATTAAGCTGAGTAATGCATTTTTGTCTAGAATCTGTAAGGATATGTCTATATGTTCCATTTGAAAGTAATACCATTTGTCATACAAATCCAGCAGAATTAAGAAGTGAAGCATAGTGTACTTAATACTCGTTGATGTGATTGTGCAAAATCAAGTTTACTATATTATGACTCTATTAATATATATGTGTCTATCTTTATACTAGATTCTGCTTGAGATTGGAAGGCAAATCATGAGTCATGTTAACTAAGGCACTAGTATTTTTATTCTTCGTACTATCATTTCATACAGTTAAGGATTTTATTTCTATGCTCATGCATTCTGCTCACATATCAGTCTTTACTTTTTTCATTTTGAGAGGGTGCCAGATTTAAAAGTTTCAAAAGCATGGTGAGGGTTTTTCTTGAAAAAATTAACAACAAAGCATCTTAGCAGTAAAAGAGAGAAGAGAATTGCTCTTGGTAATAGTATATTAACAACATTGATTTCTTGCTAATGAGGTAAAATTTACCTCAGTCATCATTACATGAAAACTGTCGAATAGTTGACATGTGGAGCATTTAACAGGGTTCTACAGTTGCTGCAAGTTTATTTTAAAAACACATAGACATATTTCCTCAGGGACTTCAACAAGATTTGCAATGATTTTTGTGGGATGTTATATAGATTAATGCTTTTAATATCCATCCCTTTAATGAGAAATCACTGACTGGGTTGCCATTATTTCAGCTTACTCTCCAACGTGAGGATAGATTGGAGCTACTTCTCAGCACAGAGAAGCTTCATGGTATGGTTACCATAGGAATTAGTCCATTTCCCTTCAGCCCTGCCCACCCCAGCTATATCCAAATTTGAGAAATGCTGTCGTTAATTGTATATACTTTATTTGAATTTCACTCTTGTAACTTTTTGTTTTTTGTCGGTTGTGGGACTTGAACTATGGGATTGGGTGCTGTCCCTGCGCTCTTCAGCCAAGGCAAACACTCTACCACTTGAGCCATAGCACCACTTCTGGTTTTCTGGTGGTTAGTTGGAGTCTCATGGACTTTCCTACCCAGGCTGGCTTTGATCTTCAGATCTCAGCCTTCTGAGTAGTTAAGATTACAGCCACCAGTGCCTGGCTTACTCTTGTAACTTTGACAGGCTGCAATATGGGTCTGATATTTGTATTAGATCACTTTTATAAACTCCTTTTCTTTTTTTCTCTAGGTATATTTTTTATTGTAAAAATACTGTAAGGAGGGGTTACAGTTACATGAGTAAGGTCGTGAGTGCATTTCCTATTGAGCATTGTTACCTCCTCCTTTATTTTTCCCCTCCCATCCCTTCCCTCTCCAACTCCTCCCTCCCCTCCCCAAGTTGTAAAGTTCATTTTCAGCATAGTGTCTTGTATATCTTTATTTGTATATACTTATTTCAGTATTTTGTTATTTCTCTTCCTCTCACCAAATTAGAAAAAAATGTATATATAAGATGCAAGCTCAAAAGCTATGTACATATGACCATATAAGATAATGCTAAGCGAAATTAACCCCAAGATAGAGACACAAGTGGTTTTATCTTTCTTGCTGTTGTTTTTAATGTATTTATAATGAACCATGTGATTTTTAACATTTCTTTTGTATGTTCTTCCTCCATGGTATAACTGCTGTTTTCACTGTATTTGACTCTGGTGCCATGCATCTTGTATATTTTTTAAAATGTTATTGTAAAGTGATATAAAGAGAAGTTACAGTTATGTAAGTCAGGTAATGAGTATATTTCTTTTGCAATAACATTCAATAAGTGGTGCTCAGAGGTTTAAAATTATGATCAATGACAAAATGGTATTAGATTCTTGATAATTCACAATTCATGTGTATTTAATACATCAAGGAATTATTGTTATAAAGTATATTTACATTAGTGATTTATTTATTTAGTTTTATTTTCTGGGCCTAATATGATTAATTTTGTAGAAGTGGATTGTTGTCTAGGTATCATGAAAGCATGAAAAATTATCCATAAGAATATAATAGCAAATGCTATTAAAACCAAACAAAATGTTGACTTTCTATTTGATGTTTCCTATTTTGCATAACTTCATAAAAACAATCAAACTACTGTGTATACATTCCAATACTAAAGGTTATTCTGCTTATTTATTAATAGTACACTCATATTTGTTGGCTGAGCTCTTATGGAAGATGGTTTACATCTCACACATCTATAATCATATACTTTCAACAGAAAACTAAAGCTACACACAAAATCATAAGTGATAGTCAAGTGCTTAAAATTCTCTCTGAAAAACAGAGTGTAGTTCCAGAAAAGGTCATTTGATCCCCACTGATATAAAGAAGGGAATGAGTGACTGTTTACTATGGAACTTAATGAATAGCTATTGTAATAACTTTCTCCAAAAGCCATTCACATATTTGTGAAACAATTTTTTATAGCTGGAAGAACATAGTTCAGTATTACATTTTATATTTGTCTTATGTCCACAGAATATTGTTTTATATGAGCCTTCTATTTCATTGTTTTGTACATTGTCTTAACATCATTAAATCATTCTTGATGTAGACTTATGATGTTTCTTATGGTTCACTCAATGCTGGTACATGTCCTCAAATCAAAGCTATTTAAAAATACTTTTAATAATTTCCCTAAGAACTTCCAGTGTGAAGGTTTCCACTTGCTCTATTGCTAATATATACACGTTAATAATTCATATGCACATGAATTTATGTGAGATTACACTTTCCTAGAACACATTTTATATGGCAGGGGGTGAGTGAGTGCTGCCAATGGTTAAACTCGAATTTATAGAAATACGAAATTAATGATCACCATAAATATTGAGGATAAGACTAACAAATGAATTTAAAATAGTCTTCAAAAAACATACTTAGTTTGTAGGGTATTCACACCTTACTTGCAATCCTTTAACAATTAAGATGTCATGCATGGAAATTTTTTAATGTTTTTATGTAATGGTAAGGATTTAAATTATTTGCTTATTGCTACAATTTAAGAGTTCAAAGGGTCATGAAAAGAGGAAAATGTTTTGGAATATTTTTCTTTGCATTGAGAATTAGCCTACAAATATGCAGGTCAGACATTACTAAAACTAAACTACCATTCTTTCCTCACCTCCCACCCCTTTTTTTTCCCATCCTAGGGCTTGAATAATGGGCGTAGGCATTGTCTCTGAGCTTTTCCTCAAAGCAAGCAATCTACTACTTGAGCCACAGTCCTATTTCTGGCTTTTTTGAGTAGTTTATTGGAGGAGTCTCGGGGAATTTCCTGCCCTAGCTGGCCTCTAACAGTGATCCTCAGATTTCAGCATCCTGACTAAGATTACAGGAGTAATCTTATTAGTCAGCACCGAATCTTAGTTACAGCACTGAACTTCCTCATCCTTCTTTACAAGGTATATTTCTACTAAGTAGTAAAATGTTGGAGTGTGGATTTGACTGAAAGAAATGTAGGAATTTTAAATTCTGTATAAATCCTTCACAACTGAGACTAGCCAAGAAAGCATTTAATGAACTTTCCTCCCCACATTATAGCTTCTTTATTTGGATTTAATTATGAACTCATTTAATTATTCATTTTCACATTCATGAAGTAGCTACTGAGTGCTGTGTCTCCATAGACAATGATGATATCAAAATGAACACAGCATACATTTTGATGATGGTTGAAGGAGAAAAAGACAAAAACATGAATAAAAGCAGGCAAATGTTTCTGGGGGTCATGAGTGCTATGAATCAATGAAACTAAAGAGGGAGATGAAGGGGAATCATAGTTGGGGTCTGGTAATGTCTATATGGGTATGAAAATGTGATTTTCCCCATTCCCCCCTTTTTTGGTATGGGTCACATTTGAACTGAAACCTGAATGAAAATAAAATCATGAATACAGGGTTCCAAACAAAGCAAACAACAGTTAGGAAGGTCTGGGTGGGAGAAACAGGAGTTGACACTGAGGTGGTTGGTGCTGACAAGGCCACATGTAGGGCCCTGTAGTTTGCTTGTGTATTTTAGGGATACGGGCATGGTAGAACATGCCTTCAATCCCAGCTACTTGGGAGGCAGAATTAAGAAAGTAAAAGTTATCAGGATCCTATCTCAAAATTAAGTGGGATGTGGTAGTGCCTCACTTGTAGTCTTTGCTAGAGAGGAGGGGTGGGGATGGGAGGATCACTATCTGAGGCTAGTCCAGGGTAAAGCCTGAGACTCAACCTGTAAAATGAACTTTGAAAGAATCCCGCATGTCCTTTGTGGATTCTGCTTGCACACTTTCTAATGTTCATGATTTGGGTATTGAAATAGATTTCCCAGGGATTATCCCTGAATTAGTGTAGTAGACACTGGCATTTAAAAAATCAGACTTTAATTATACTTCAAAAGGATGAAGGAATCAAATATTCTTTGACTCCAGTCATCATTTGGGGAGAGGAAATGGTTTTGTACTGTGCTTATTCCCCACTTAGAAATCCTATTAGATGTAACATTTCATCTTTTGAATGCTCAGTACAATTACTCATCTAATGGCATAAAAGCTTTCAAATTAAATAAGGTACTACATGATTTCACACACATCTCCAGCATAGTGCTTACTCTCAGTCCATATGTAATCTTGAATTGTCAACCATTACTTGGATATCTCTTTTAAAATTCTTATTGCTGAATGTGTGAAATCTCTTTCTCTTCTGCTCCCTCTTACAAAGAACTGTTTCATTTCTTAGCATATTTGCTTGTTTTGGTATTTTGCCACTGTGATACTGAGTGTTTTCATAAAGCAAGTTTTAAAGCAAACTAAACAAAAAATTCAACCCCAAACAAACAACAGAAACCCTACTGCTTTTACTTGTCCTTGCAAAGACAGATTTCTACTTTTCTTTTTGCAAAGGCAGCTTTTATGAAATAAGTCACATTGCAAGATAAAAGGTTCACTCCATGCGTACAAATAACATTCTATTGTGATTAATATTAAGTTTAATGTTTGTTTGTTTTTTAATACAAGCTATTTTCTAGTATTTTCTGCAACAGGACATTTTGTTGCCAATATTCAGAAAAGATTGATTTTTTTATTTCCCGATGTAACTAAACTGCTGAACTCCAATGCTGTCCCTGTCTGTTTTATGTTATAATCTTTGACCATTTGGTCTCATTTGTCTTATAGAAAAATGAGCACAGGAATAAATGTTGCAAATCCTGTAGGTTCAATCCAGATCCATCTGTGTGACCAGATTGAAATGATTGACATAATCCTCTCTGCATTGTGCGTACATAATCCCTCAACTTTGTGGATGAGAACTTTTTTTTCTGTAATAATGTGCCCAGAGTAGAAACCCGGATTTTAGTTTGCTTTTGGTTCCTAGATCGCAAATTGTGTTCAGGCTATCAGTCTATCACTAGCAATGGTACTGAAATGACCTTGACTTAATGCATGTCTTCATAACGTCTTGCCTGCATTATCCAGCACTATGCAGTTCTTCTTAGCTTTATTGTACCTTATACAATCTCTCTGTAATTGTGAGCAAGACCATTTCATGGTGGTACTTAGGACTGATTTCACAGAGCTTTGTGCCAACTAGGCACTGTAATAGTTGGGCCATGTTTCCAGTTCCTTTTTGTATTGGTTCTTTTCAAGATAGGTTCACATTTTATGCCTAGGGCAGTCTGGGCTACAATCGTCCAACTTGTACTTCATCATACTACTGGGGATGACAGGTGTCAGCCACTATAGTCAACATTTTTTGAGACAGAGTCTTAAAAACTTTTATGCCTGTGCTGGCTGCGAACCATGTTCCCCATAACAAGCTAGTATTATAGGCTTGAACTGCCATTCCTGGCGAGTGAGATCTTTTAAAGAGAAAAATGAATTCATGTTTCCAGCTTTCTTCTCATTTTCCAATGTCTTTCCATGATTAAAAATCCAAGCTCCTCAGGATGAAAACTCTGGCAGAATGAAGAGAACTTTTATAATTTAGCAGATGCACAACTGAGTCTTGATATTGCCCTGTGGTTCGTTTAGTAACTTGGAAGAAATCTCTATCCTGTTTCGGTCATCATCTGTTCTTTTTTTCAGTCTGTCAAACACGCCTGGCCCAGTGTTGTGCCCGTTTCTCACTTCTTCTAGCTTCTACTAGCTTGTGCACCTAGCACTCCATAGCTTTGGTCAATATCCTGTGTGCTGACCTGTGTTTACAACTCTGCACGATTTCCTCTGCCAGGATGCACACATTCAAAGACTGTTGTTCAAATGTAATCATGGTGGGATCCCAATGAGTCTAGATTCTTCCTCTGAATATCCTCTGTGATTCTCTATAAGCATGTTGGCAAAACTAGGTTTTATTCATTTCATTTACCCAAGTTAGTGAATAAAAAAAACAAAGTAACAGAGGCCACACAATGCAGAACTGCATCAGTATGTTTACTATGTCCTCAGGAATGAGATGCACAACAGCAAGGAAACAAATGAATATTTGTAGTGTGTATGTGTGGAGGAAAGGGTGTTTTGGACAGCAGAGCACAGTAAAGGGACAGAGAAAGGAATTGTGGGGAAGAAAATACGCTGGTATAAGGGCTGATAAGGGAAGGTCTTTGTAAGTTAAACATTGAACAGAGATGATTTTGGCAAAACCATAAAAACAAAGAACAATATGCCAGGCCCTGAGACAAGACAGTGACTGACATAATGAGATAACAATATGGAAGCAGAATGAGGGTGAGGTGAGTCAGTGGGCAGTAGTGGAAGAGTAGAATAAGAGATCAGAGACAGAGCAGAGCTCTGATTGACAACGCTGTATGCCATGCTCAGCACTTTTGGATTTTTCTTTCAAATGTATTTTCCAGTAAGTATTTTATTTATTTATTTATTATATTTTTTATTATTTTCATGGTGAGGTCTAACCAGTCTGATGATTTGCCCTAAGTAATGACTCCTAAGGAATTTCCTTGCAGCTATGGAAGAGAAACTTTGGTACCAGAAAGAAAGCAGAGCTATCAGAAAACTATGGAAAAAGTCAAAGTCAGGGATTGTGATTTGGATTTACGGTAGTCTAGAGATGCTTACGAGATGGTTAAATCAGGAAGTGTTTTAAAGGTCCAGCAAGAGTTTTTGCTGCTTGATTGGCTTGGATGGTATTTGAGATAAGGGAGCAATGATGAATGACTCCAAGTTTTTGGTTCAAAAACTTGGAAAAATAGAATTTTTTAAAAGAAATTGAGAAGGCTAGTTGAGAATACTTAGTAAGTGTATGTATATGTTTATTTTTGTGTCAGGCATTTGGCTAAGTTGCTGTAATATAGGTCCTTAAACTATAATGATTCAAGCAAGATATAAGTTTGGTTCTCTTCCATACAGCATGAAAGACAGAGAGAAGGAGGGAGGGAAAGAGAGAGAGAGTTAACATAATTTATAGATTCAAGAGAAAGAAAGTTTGATATTTGAATCACTATACAGAAGTAGAAGGAAAACAAGTGATTTAAATTTAAGATGAATTGAACTTGAAATGCTATAGACTTTCCACAAACTAAATGAAAAGTGGGTTGAAATTTTGGTGATAAGCTCAGCCCATATCTTCCTTTCCTAAGGTGACGATTTTCTATTAGAAAAAGAACTTATTCCCACTGTTGGCATTTTAGCCAGTCACCCCCCTCCAATTTGAGCAAGTCTGTCTGTCCAAACTACCTATCTGGTGTCTCAGAGTATTTTCATGCTCTTTTAGTTGGATACTTTAGAATACCACACAGGAATATATGGCAGGATTTACAGTGAGAAAGACCCAGGCATAGAACTTAATTATTCTTAACTTGGAAGAAGATCCTTCCTCATTTATAAAATGATGATAAATAAGTGCTTTTCATGCTCACAAAATTTAAAATAAATAATGTATGTATGGTCTGACACATCAGAGGTATTGAACATGTATGATTAACAATCATCCTGGTATTATAAATGTAAACTTTTACTGGTGGACTGTGTAAAATTTCAATTTCATTCTTAAAGTGGTGTGTGTGTGTGTATGTGTGTGTGTGTGTGTGTGTGTGTGTGTGTGTGTGTGTGTGTGTGTGTGTGTGTGTAAAGTGCTTAACTTTTTAGAGATAGTGATAAGGAAGTCCACAAAAAGCATATGTAAATTCCTAGCAAGTGTGGAAACATTCCATTATGCTCAAGAGATAACTTATCAAGCTAAACTTTGCCTTAAGGAAATCAAAGAAAATTAGAAAAGAAAAAAAACTTAGAATGTTTAGCTTCCCATAACTCCTAATAGGTTGCCTTTAACTAAAATGAAACTTAGTTTAATATTTTATCATACATGACGAACATATTTCTTCATGCCTTTCTAAAAATACCCAACTATATACAGAATTGCTAGATTTGAAAGGATTTCAAAAAGTGATCAGTTCTTCTCTTGAGGATGGATTAGATGAACTAGGTAAAAATCTAAAAGTTGTGAGAGAGTTGACTTTCTTCCAACCCTTGACCACTGTGACTGTTGTTCTTGCTGCTACTGGAGCATGGACTCAGAGTCTTCTACTTGCAAGCACTCTGCCACTTAAGCCACACTTCCAAATCTTTTTTCCTTTTAGTTAAATTTTAAGTTATAGGCTATTTTCAGCTATTTTTTAAGTAATCCATAGATAGGAGCAGAGGCATGTACTACTGTCTCTGACATGTTCTTTGAGATCATGTCTTGCTAAATATTTTGTCCCAGCTAGACTTAAATTGCCTAAGTCAATGTAATTACAGGAATAGACTACTGTGTCTTGCCATAAAGTTTTTTTATGCTTAAACTAACACAACTTAAAATTGTAATTTTGTTATTTTTATTAAAAAATGAAGTTTTGGTTATCAACTTCTGTTCAATTATCCTTGCTCCTAAGATTGATAAAAAAGAGATACCTCAACATCGTGAAAATAGCAATACTGCCAAAGGCTATCTACAAACTCAATGCAATACCCATCAATATCCTACCCTTATTCTTCAATGAAATACAAGAGGCAATCTGAAAATTCATGGAACAATAAAAGACCATAAATAGCAAAAATAATCCTTAGCAGAAAGAACAGTGCTGGAGGAATAACAATACCAGACTTCAAACTCTACTACAAGACCATATTAATCAAAACAGCTTGGTACTGGCACAAGAACAGATCTGAAGACCAATGGAATAGAACTGAAGACCCAGAAATGAACCCACAGACCTGTAGCCACCTAATCTTCAATAAGGGAGCTAAAAAAAATAAAATGGAAGAAAGACAGCCTCTTCAGTAAATGGTGCTGGCAAAATTGGTTAAACACCTGTAGAAAACTAAAGCTTGATCCTTGTATCTCTCCCTGCACCAGAATCAACTCCAAATGGATCAAAGATCTCAAAATAAAAGCAGACTCCCTAAAAACATTACAAGAATGAATAAGGCTCCTTGTTACAGGCCAAATTTTTCTT
This sequence comes from Dipodomys merriami, assembly GCF_024711535.1. Lineage (NCBI taxonomy): Eukaryota > Metazoa > Chordata > Mammalia > Rodentia > Heteromyidae > Dipodomys > Dipodomys merriami. The sequence goes on along the minus strand of NW_027202715.1, from coordinate 31,397,868 downwards.
AATAAAGACTCAGAAATACAACAAATCAAAGAAAGATTATAAAAATGAGATTGCATGAAACTGCAGAGCTTCTGCATAGCAAAGGACATAGCTAGTAAGATTAATAAAAAGCCCATAGACTGGGAGATCTTCACTAGCTATATAACAGCCTCATATCTAAAATATGCATAGAACCCAAAAAATTAAATTCTCCAAAAACAAATCCTCAAAGAAACAACCACCCTCTCAACAAGTGGGCCAAAGACTTAAAGAAAAAAAAAATAAGAATGGTCAATAGACACATGAAGAAATGCTCAAATTCTCTGACCATAAAAGAAATGCAAGTCGAAACAACACTGAGATTCTACCTTACCCCAGTTAGAATGGCTATAGTCAAGAAATCTAATAACAATAGATGCTGGAGGGGATTTGGCCAAATGGGAACCCTACTGCATTGTTGGTGGGAGTGTAAACTTGTTCAACCACTTTGGAAAGTAGTATGGCGGTTCCCAAAAAGACTACACATAGAATCCCACTTTTGGGCATACTCCCAAATAAAGACAAACATGGCCATACTAAAGCTACTAGCACAACTATGTTTATCCCAGCATTATTCACCATAGCTAAGATATGGAACCAAGATATGGATCAAGAAAATGAGGTGTATATATATATATATATATATATATATATATATATATATATATATATATATATAAAGGCAATGGAATTCAAAGAACGACACCACCCCATTTGTTAGAAAATGGAAAGACTTGGAAAAAATTATATTAAGTGAAGTAAGCCAGTCCCAAAGAAATTTAGGCCCCATGGTTTCCCTTATTTGCAATAATTAGTATACGTATAGGATAATATTATCTGATGAGCTGAAAAGCTCAAACGCTATGTACATATGATCATATAAATTGATGCTAACTGAAATCAACCCAAGATCTGGACACAAAAGGTCTGTTTTTGTTGTTGTTGTTTTGAATGTACTAGGTGATTTTTTTTGTTTCCTTTGTATGTTCTTTCCCCTATGATATATCCCCTGTTGTCACTGTACTTGATTTTGGTACCTTGAATCTTGTATATACATTTTTTTAATCCATGGAGGGGAAGAGGAATAACAAAATGGTGAAACAAAGACATAGGATGACCCATTACAACAATGAGACCCACAGGACAATATATTGTAAACAAACTTCACAACTTGGGGGGAGGGGAAAGGGGAAGAGTGTGGGAGGTGGGGGAGGGAAAGGATAGTGGGACAACAAGGGAAGTAGTAACAATGATTGACAAGTTATATACTCATTGCCTTACTCATGTAACTGCAACCCCTCAGTACAGCATCTTTACAATAATTTTTTTAAGTGATATCTCTCAGGTATGTTCTTGACTTCAAAAACAGGTATGGGGTGGAGAGGGAGGGTTGGAGGCATGGGTCATTTGGTAGAGTGCCAGCCAATGAACGACATTATCAAATTCCATGTTAAGTCCCATTCTGGATCAACAAAAAAGAAAGAAAAAATGAAAGACGGTAAGGTATGCTAGTCAAAATAAAATTCATACATTGTTATCACAAAAATAAGTATTTAAAATATTTGTTATCTTGATTAATTTCTCCATAATATATATATATGTATTAAACCATCTGGTTGTAAACCATAAATGCTTACAGTTTTATGTGTCAGTAAGAAAAAGATAAGATGGGTAAATTATTTAATCTTCATAAGCCATAAACCTATCTGTAATTTCTTGTAAATGAATAAATTAATAATGCTTTCTCAAAGTGTTTTTCTTATTTAGTACTCATCTAAGGCAGTGCACATTGTAAATATTTAAGAAATCTATAATAATTAATCTTTGTGGGCTGGGAAGGTGGCTCACTGGTAGAGTGCTCGCCTTGCAAGCATGAGGCCGTGGGTTCGATTCCTCAGCTCCACATAAGCAAAAAGAAAAAAGCCGGAAGTGGTGCTGTGGCTCAAGTGGTAGAGCGCTAGCCTTGAGCTGAAGAGTTGAGGGACAGCGCCCAGGCCCAGAGTTCAGGCCCCATGACCGGACCCAAAAGAAAAATTAATCTTTGTATAGGATATTGAAACATTTAACTTTTTCCCTGTAGCGTATATAATTTAAGATATTTTTTACATCATTCTTAAGAAGTAGGGACTTTAAAATGAAATGGTGCATGTTAAATTGAATCCCCGAGGGAGGGAAGGAAGGTGGAAGGGGAGGAACAAGAGATGCAGAGAAGATTGGGTTAAAGGGGAAAGGGAAGGAAAGAAATAGCGAGGGAGAAAAATTCAGATTTTTCCATTTTTGCAAAGTTGCATTATGTGAGACTATTCTCACCATGTCCAATTTTGTTCTGTCACCTTGATATGTGTATGTAGTATTGTTGAATGTACTTGGCTGTGACACACCACATGTACAATTGTTCAAACAATTATATATGGATTTGACAGGCTATACTTTGTTAATTATTCATGGACTGTTTCCCATCAGTCAGTTCATTGGTAGTATTTCCAATGTCAACTCCTTTCAGAAGTGAAATTTCAATGCCTTCAAGTTTCATCTAATATTGTGGCTCAGAACCTGCCTTTGCCTTCTACAATGTATGTAGAAACTAATCAGTCCTTACTCCACTGTACTCTGTTACATGTGTGCATTCTTTGTATTTATACATTGTATCTTTATCTGGGGGGGCAGTTTATCTTATAGTCAGCGAATTCTCTACTAATTCTCTAATAACAGCACAGCAAAAAAGTGTATTATAGAACTGGCCTGGTTTCCAGAATCCCAAACTCCAGTAAGCTTCCTGAATGATATTAATTTGGCATGATCATTTGTTTTATTTGGCTTCCTTTTTAGTTTTATCCTCTATGAGGAACAGCATTTACAAATAATTTTGGCAAATAATAGATACCCTCCAGAACATTTATTGACTGGAGTGCTAAACCTATGCCTATAAGACCAATTTAAGAAAGAGTGTTAACTGAAAGAATAAAAGCAAGAAATGTTGTTTACATATTATTTGGAGGTGAAATGAGATGTGCTCTTTAGAAATCTGTAGGCTACTGTTAAGATATATGAATAAAAAATCATGGGAATGTTCAGGGTAACTAACCAGACATGTTTCTCAGAAGTGCAAAAGGCCAGTGAATACATGAAGAAATGTTTCAACAACACTTGGGCATAAAAGAAATGCAAATCAAAACAACACTGAAATTTCATCAAACCTGCGAGGCAGGGTTCTGTGTCAGCTCTCTTTGAATATCTTTCCCCATCATTTCCAGAACATCAAATTTCAACTCCAGGAAATAGTTCAATCAATTTATTGAAGAACAATTGATTATATGTAAACATGGGTCAGGTGCCGTGACAGGTACTTCACATTTAAGAACAAGCAGTTAGTTTCTACATCTGAAAAATATAGAAAACAAAAATACTTTGTACAATTGTTGTGATGATTAAATAAGATAGACACCGAAGTAGTAATTAAACAAGACATAATATAAAATCATAGAAGGTGACACCTGGAAATAAGAAGTAATCGTAGAGATGCTTGATTTAGATTCAGGGTTTCTCTAAAACAGTGACACAGCTGACCCAGATTGACAAGACTCGGGGAAGAGCTCTTCATGCTCAGAACCCTCCTACAGGATGCCTACCCATTTACCATGGGCTAGAGGTGGAGTCCAGCCATGCTGTCAGTTTTCACCCAGTCTTCTATGGCTGTGTTCCTTATGTAACTTTCTGAAATGTATCTGATAGGATAGCTAAGCAAAGTGTATGGAAATATCTCATTAGGATTGAAGTTTATAGTAAGCCTGATATCAAATAAGCACTTCTTAAGGAGTAAAATTTAAAAAAAAAATCCCAAACAGAAGTCTGCCGAATTTAGAGCTTGGATGATTCAGTAGGTCTGAGCAAACTGGAATTTTCACTACAATATCCCCTAGTCTTTTTGTCCTCAAGCACTCTCTAAGAATAACTGAGTATGCCAGATGGCTAGGAGCGCTTTCATCCATGATTGATGTCTTGAACTATTCTCTAACTGGATTACAGTGGCATTTCTTCTAGAAAATCTTAGATTGGATTCTTTCCCAATCATACTTACCCATTTGATATATAGTCCATCATACGGATAGGACGGAGATGGGGCAGGCTGAGCCACTAAGTAAAATGGATGAGTTTAAAATTAAATTAAGTTCTGATAAAACTGTGTGCTAGTTTTTAAATAGTTCTTTGGAAGAGAGTACTAAGTGAAATTTTAAATATTTCTATTAATTTTTTCTTTGCTGTCAACAGGTGTTGCTTTTTTCTCATTGGAATGTAAGAATGGTAAATGGAGGCTGCTAATTGCTTTTCCTATGAAGCTTTTAAGCTTCTCAGTGGTAACTTCATTTCTTCCTTTGTACTTACTAGGACTAGTATGAAACCTGACACTATTTGGCCACATTGATAATTGTTGAATAAATGACTGAATGAAGTAGAGATTAACATGTCTACCCAAACAATCATGAGAGGAAATGGAATATCAGTCATAGAATAATTTATTGTAGAAATGTTAAGTTAGATACTTATTCCTGAGGTACATGAGTTATCCATCCCAGAGCTGTGGTGTCTATAACTATCAGATTCATACTGCAGAAGAAAGGAGCCAAGTTTAAACAAGCTTAAATGGCTGCACTGCTTTAAAACATAAGCATAGAACCATTTTCCATAGAATAGAGATATCCTATCATTTGAGTTCACTTCAAATGAAATGGCAAATGAAGACAGTTGTGATAAAACATACCTTAAATACCACTATTTGATAGACATTCAGATTTAACAGAAGGAAGAAATCTTTTCATAAAAAATAACACTGCATAGCTTTAAAATAGATTTGCACATTAGAAATTGAATATTAACTGTATGTTGAAAGATACAATTTATAATCCATAGGTAATATAAATCTTAGGAGTAATCTCTGAAAAGTATTTGTAATTAAAGAAGAAACAATGTAGTTTATAATAATCCATTCCATCCTTTATGTAGTGCATAAGCTAAGAATATACACATCTTGAGTTATATGTAAATATCCCAAATCCTTATTATCTGTTTTCATCATGCTCATGTTGTGAAAGAATTTGACTTAAGCCATATTCCCATTTATTAATATTCTCTGTAAAAAAGGCAAATTGGCCTGAAATAGAGAATTAACTGAATAAAAAAGGAGAAGAGAAAAAGGACATGATACATTGTAACTGTTGAGGAGACTGTAAGGAGAAAAACAGACATATCTTTAAATACATTGACTTTGTGGTAAGAGTGAAATTCAATCAAATGAAAATTACTGATGTTCTACATTTTCATATTATATAGTTAAAATGTGTTTTTAGTATGTATGATCAGATATATTTTGTTATTTGCATAAAACACATTTTTACTGGTACTTTATAAGCTTCCAGTGACTTGCACTTGACTGATTTTGGTCAACCCAGGGTCATGAATATGTACATTAGTGCTCAGAACATCATGATAAATACCAAGGGGTACTATTAAGAAGTTGATCAAAAGTATGTTCTTTGGACTGCATAGAACACATGCTAGTGACACTCAGCATCTATTTCAAAACCAGTCAAAAAGATAAATATTTCCTATACCTGATGGTTTGCCTGATTAAAAAGGATTTTTTAAAATGGAGAGTATATAAAAATGGCAATAGATAAAAATTCAATGAAGAATGATAAAAGGAGTGATACTGATAGAAACGCACTGTGCTCAGACATGTTGAATTGAAACCCCTTTTTATAACTCGTTAAGATTCATAAATAAAAGTTAGGATTTTCACAAAGTTATTGGATAATATGGCTAATGTATAATATAGTTAATTATCAAACTTATCCATATATCATCCATTCAAAGTAGTCATATAAATGATTTTTTCACATCTTTTTATACTTTCACCTTTAATGGGATATGTCTATTGGGAAGCAGTTGTAGCCTGATTTTCCTTGGTATGGCTAATTGTGAAATGATTGATGGTATTTTTCTTCTAAAATTGTCTTTCTTAACTGGAGTGACAAATCATCATGTAACTACTCTTAACATCCACTGCTCTAATTCCTAAAAATCTTGGAGCCCAATAGTATCTGGATATTTTTTAAGGTCTTTGCTTTTCAGACCTTGGAATTTTCTTAATTCTTTCCCTTACATCTTAGTGTACTTATCCCAATAACTAGGAAAGTAATGAAAATCTAATTTTCTTGGGAAAGACTATCCCAAATCTAAATTCTTCCTCTGCACCTCACTAGCTTTGGGAGTTCAAATAGATTTCTGAACTTCTCCAAACCTTTGTCTGTGAAATAAGAATGGTAATGTCCCCACTTCATACTAACAGTTTTCAAAATAATTTATGTAAAAAAAAATAAGGATTTCACATGGCATAAAAAAAAGTCTTCTGTTGTATAGCAGGAAAACAGAGAAGCCACATTAGGAGAGGTGGAATCCTGGGAGTCTTTAGTAAAAGGCACACGACTCATGGTGGACTCCTGTCTCAAAGACCAGCAGCCAGCAAATACACCTAACATTGTTAGGAAACTGAGCCATGAAGGCTGGAGAGGAAAGAAAGAACAAAAACAATACAAACAAACCAATTTAGCTCCAATGGAGAGCAGAAGTGGGATGCACAGTGACCCAAGAAGAGCCAGAAGACAGGAGACAAAGAATACAGAGAGTGTGGCATGGTGTAATGGCTCCTGAGCTGGTCCAGGCCTAAATAGGGTCAGGTCAGGTGGCAGAGTCACAGGAAACTCGATTCCCAGGCACTGCACTGACAGGCTTAGTAACCTTTCAGCCATGTGTATGCCCCTGTCTCCAGATATGCAGGCACGCCCATCACCTGGGAGGTGGGGAGAGGTGTCACCTTCCCACACAATGAAGACAAGATGCCAGAGTATGGCCAGGATGGTGCTGGCCAGACCTAATCTCCCTTCTACTCCACATCCACAAATGTTCTTTTATTGTTTTGTTTCTCTCTCAGAACTCTAGCTGTTCTTTTGATCTAATTAAAATACAGATCATAATCGTCATCAAGGTCTTAATGAAGTGTATTATGTCCTTTCTGCTCCTTGGCAGTTGAATGGGGACCTTCAAAGACTTACTGCATGGGAACAAATATTGCAGTTACTTCTAAAACAACTCTTGGACTCTGTCTCTGTGGGAGTGTTTTGGAGATGGGTGGAATCTGCCAGGCGCCTGACATTGCCTTGTGGAGGTTTATCCTTCAGACATGTAAGGGCAACATGGTTGATTATGTCACCTGGGCCTGTTGTCTGATATGGTTTTTCATCTAACCTCAGGGCTGGCCTAAAGGCAAAAATACCTAAGTAGACTTGGTTTGCTTTTGCCAGCTGCTTTCCTTACTTTTAGCATATTTTCCCCCCATATAGCAGTATCCACCAATGATCCCCATCTTTGAACTAAAGATAGCTGGTACAGAATACAGAAACCTTATTTAATAGACAAACCCAGTTAACATATATGAAAATTTAAGTATGGTAATCTCACCTATAATTTCAATCTAATTAAACCTAATGTTGGGATATGCTTCCTCAGCAAATAGTGAACCAAACAAGATGAGCAAATTTCCTGTTCTCTGCTCATGAAGTTAGCCCCCTATTAAGATGAGTTTGCATGATTGTTCGAATAAGTAGGTCTGCAAGCCACACAGCTGTATGGCAAGACATGGCAGTTCTCATTAGGCTTTTGTCTCTGGCAGTGTCAAACTGTCTTCCATTCTTGCTACAAATAGCCCTTTCCCATATTTAAACAGAGAGCTTCATGGAAGAAGTTTCAGTCTTCCTGTTTCTCAGATTATTTTGTGAGTTCTTAACCACTTGAAGCATTAAAAAAAATAAGTTAAAATGGATCCGGGAGCTCTCATCACTTTGATAATTTCATGCTATTTTGAATACTATAGAAAACATGATTTTAACCAACGATGGCATTGATTACTTTTACATTTTGCATTAGTTTGCATTGCACCATATAAAAGACTCTGAGAGAGAAGATAGAATCCCAGGAGAAAGAAAGTTTTATCTCAAACCATTGCAAAACTAATGGCCAAACCTTCTGGTTCTGTTTCCTGAAAGAATGCCAGGCAAACAAAACTGACTGAGTGTATTACTCAGAAATATTTTTAAGGAAAATTTTGTAATACTGTTTTGCTAGGTGTGTTTTCCTTTATATGACAGATAACAAGCTGTTCTTAGAACATGAAAGTACACTTATACTGCATAGGGCTATACTTCATAATGCTCATCATGGGCCTATGCTGTTCTGAGCATGTCTGATGTAATATCTCATTGAACCCTTACAGCATTCCTAAAAGATGGAGTTTATATTCAACAACCATTGGAGAATCAGTAGATTGGAGCTCAGGTAGCCTACCACCACAGCACATCTAGTCAAGGAGAATTCAACACAAGTCTATAGGACTGTATACATAGTCTGTATACATAAACTTCGTTATTGCCCCTAAATCTATACCTCCAGCCCTTTCTTAGTTTTGGTTTTTGAACTTGTCAGTCTTGGACTTTGTTCATCATATTTATGCTTTCTGTATAGCCCACACCACCATACCTGTCTTGTTTTTTGGATAGGGTCTTGCTAACATTTTTTTCCCTTGGGTTGGTCTTAAATTACAGTTTCTATGTATATATGTTCATGTGTACATGCAAGAAAAGTAGACTGGAATTCATTTTTATTTCTCTGGGCTTACAACAGGAAGAAGACATACAAATTTTAATCTTTAAAAACTTATTAAAAATCGGTGGGGCATTTTGTTCAGGTGCTTTTTTGGTGATAGCCCTTAGGTAACTTTTCTTACATCTATTATGGAATAAATCTGTTTACATTTATATTTCTTTCTAGTCAACTTTTAACTTTTTTCTGTAGAATTCTTTTTGTATTTTTAAATATGAAAGCCATTTTGAGAATTTGTCTCTGTGGGGGATAATCTTTTCTATATTTCTACATCATCCCTTTGAATTATAAGCTTACACATTTTGTTTTGTTTTTATGTGTTTCTTCCACAAAAAAAGAAATACATTATACATGTGGAAGACCTTCCTTGTGTTATCTTTAATATTATGTTTTTCTTTCCCAGCTTATTTTATTTCATTTTCTTTATGTTTTCCTTTATTTAAGTTCTCTTTTCCCATAACATTTTCTGAATTTCCTATTTTCTTATGTTACTTTGACTTTTTTCTTCATTTCTTGGACGACTTTGTTTTATTTTCATAATTCTTGGCTGAGTTCTGCCAGATTACATTTCATCTTCTCCTTTCATCTTACTACTTCATTACTGAGGTTGTATTTTTCTGCTTTGGGCAACTGATATCAGCATGAGACCAATGTGGATGGTGATGAGTTTTTGGATGTGGACTCAGGGATGACACCAGCTAAGTTTCCAATCTTCCTAATTCTATAACAACAGATTTCTCTTTCACTCTGGTATCACAGAGAGAAACTGCTTTATACAAAGATACATTTTCTGTGGAACTGTGTGTTAATAAATATGGACATGTGTCTCTTGACCACATCTAAGGATAAGTGAATTGTTTTCTATTCTATGAGTCAGCTACATTTTTGCAACTAAGGATATGGATAGTTCTGTGCTTCATTTTACTTTATCTTTGTCACCCCTGCCTGATCTCAAATTTTTTACAAATTTTTTTTTGGGTCCAGTCGTGGGGCTTGAACTCTGGGCCTGGGCGCTGTCCCTCAACTCTTCAGCTCAAAGCTAGCACTCTACCACTTGAGCCACAGCACCACTTCCGGCTTTTTTCTTTTTGCTTATGTGGTGCTGAGGAATTGAACCCAGGGCCTCATGCATGCAAGGCAAGTGCTCTACCACTGAGCCACCTTCCCAGCCCCAAATTTTGTACAAATTTTAAATTATATTTGTCTCCTACTTTAGTGAAAAGTTAATCTTGCAGAACCTTAGCTTGTATTCTCTTTATATTTTTGAGAAACTATTCAGGAGGAGAAAGGTAAAATTCTGATGCTTATATTCCAAGCCCACCATAATACTTTTCAATTATTTAACCAGCATTGTCTTGAAAAGCTGTTGCTATTGTTCTTGATAATCTGGGCATGGTATGAATTAGAAGGTGAAATAAGTAATTAATATATCTAAGTTGAGTGTAAGGGACAGTCCCTTCTATTTTTATTGGAAATATGTAAAAGAACCCACATCTCCATAAATATAATAGGGTGAGTCTCATTTTAATTTTAATATCTTGCTATTTTTCTCTTGAGAACAGGATAACTGGAAAAATATAATTTTAGTACAAAATAACAATGTTAAAAATCTTAAGTTGTAAAAATAGACTAGAGTTATTTAAAAGTTGACCTTTCCTTTCTTGTATTGGTTTCTCTTAGACAGTCATTTTCATAATATATATGCTTGTCTTAGCAAGAAAAGACTTCAGTTTGTTTTAATTAATGGAAGTACTAAGTAAATTGACTGGGAATAATAAATTTAAAGTACTTTGATAGAAAGTAGATGAGATTATATTTATGGTGGAAGCCTATAGACATTTCATTTGTGGATTATCAGTTCATAAAGTTACTGTGTTTATATATCATAGTTATATAAAACATAGAGAGTGAACAATTAGAATTTTCTCCTCTTTTATGAAAAGAGCATTTTTTTGTGTTTGAGTTGGTTTAAACCACTCAAAGTTAAGTACATCTTTTGTTGGTTTCTTAAATATACTTGACCTAGGAAACAACACTTATTCTGATGTTAGAAAATGAAATAATGTAATTAAGTTTCCATTGGTTTCATATGCCATGATCTTGGTGTTTCTATCTTCTATTGCTCCCAAGCTTAGTACAATATGAATGAAAAATTAGGAACATAGACTTTTCCTAGTTGATGTAATCTTAGGCTCTAAACACTTAATGCTATTTTTCATGCCCTATATGATAAATGCTGAAGAGGAAATGAGGGCTAACTGAGCCAGCTGTGTTTATTCACTCCGGCTACCCTCAGTCTCGTTTCTATAAAGGACCTTTTAATTATAACTGACCTCATCTAGTCATGGGCTATTTTTTGGTTGACATAGATTCTAAGAAGAATAGCACATAAGCAACTTTTAAAGACCCAAATGAGTGACTTTAGAAGATCAGCTCAACTATGGTGTATATGCCAGATATATTTCCCTGCTTATGCTTTATTCTTTCAAGACACAATTAGGATTCATTCCTTAATATAAGCATGACTATAGAATTCATCAGAAACAATTTGAAATGCAATCACATTTTAAAAATTTTATTATAAAGATGCTGTACTGGGGTGTTACAGTTACATGAGTAAGGTAATGAGTACATTCCTTATTGAGCGGTTACCCCCTCCTTTGTTTTTAAGTGACCAGGTAGTTAATTTCTGAAAATTTTGGAAGCATGAGTGTTCTGATTTGAATAACATTGATAGCCTATCAATTGAACTGAGAGGAGGGGCTGACCTGATGATAGGGGAATTCTTTTGTTGTTGTTTTGAGTGTACTTGTTATTTTTTGGTTTCTTTTATATATTCTTACCCCAATAGTAAACCCTCCTGTTGTCACTGTATTTGGTTTTGATACCCTGCATCTTGTATATACATTTATCTAATTTAGAGAGAGGAAGGGGAATAACAAAATGCTGAAACAAGGACACAGGATGACCCGTTGCAAAAATGAAACTTACAAGACACTATGTTGGAAATGAACTTTACAACTTCAGGGAGGAGTAGAGAAGGTGGGGGAGAGAAGGGTTAGTAGAAGAAAAACAAAGGAGGGAGTAACAGTGCTCAACAAGAAATATACTCATTTATTGGACAGTTGTTTCTTTGAGGATATGTTGGGGGATTTAATTTTTTTAGTTCCAGGTATGTTTTAGATATGAGACCCTTGTCTGTTGTATGGCTAGTGAAGATCTTCTCCCAATCTGTGGGCTTTCTATTGATCTTGCTAGCGATATCCTCTGCCATGCAGAAGTTCTGAAATTTCATGCAATCCCATTTGTCCAACCTTTCTTTGATTTGTTGTGTTTCTGGGTCTCTGTTAAGAAAATTTCAGCCTGTGCCAAGGAGACCTAGGGTTTCTGTCCTGTAATGTTTTCAGAGTGTCTGCTTTGACTCCAAGGTCTTTGATCCATTTGGAGTTGATTCTGGTACAGGGTGATATATAAGGATCTAGCTTTAGTTTTCTACAAGTAGTTAACCAATTTTGCCAGCACCATTTACTGAAGAGGCTGTCTTTCTTCTATTTTTTAGCCCCCTTATCAAAGATTAGATGGTTATAGGACTGTAGGTTCATTTCTGCGTTTTCAGTTCTATTCCATTGGTCCTGAGGTCTGTCCTGGTGCCAGTACGAAGCCGTTTTGATTACTATGGCTTTGTAGTAGAGTTTGAAATTTGGTACTGATATTCCTCCAGCACTGTTCTTTCTGTTATGGATCATTTTTGGCATTCGGGGTTTTTTATTGTTCTATCTGAATTTTTGGATTACCTCTTCTATTTCCTCAAAGAATTAAGTTGGAATATTGATAGGTATTGCATTGAATTTGTAGAGAGCCTTGGGAAGTATTGCCATTTTCATAATGATGATCCTTCCAATCCAAGAGCATACGAGGGTTTTTCCACTTTTTAAGTTCTTTTTTTTTATTTCATTTTTCAAGCTTTCAAAGTTTTCATCATAGAAGCCCTTCACTTTGGGCTGGGGAGGTGGCTCAGTGGTAGAGCGCTTGCCTTGCATGCATACGGCCCTGGGTTCGATTCCTCAGCACCACATAAGCAAAAAGAAAAAAAGCTGGAAGTGGTGCTGTGGCTCAAGTGGTAGAGTGCTAACCTTGAGCTGAAGAGCTGAGGGACAGCACCCAGGCCCAAAGTTCAGGCCTCACAGCATTTTTACAATAAAGTAAAAAATAACCCATAGGTGAATCATATATATATATATATATATATATATATATATATATATATATATATATATATATATCTTCACTTGGATTCTGAATTATTTATGAACAAAACAGCAGTATCTGCAGTGCAACTTCAGTGAGACTTTGTTGCTCTTAGTCACCTTTTGTGACACTCACTAGTGTCACTCTGAATTCCTGCCAAGAGTAATAGACATATGAGCAAGGTTGGTGCTCAGTAGCCAGGAGGTGTCATAAATAAAGGAAAGCAAACTGTGGCATCCCAAGCTCTCACTGAGGGGTGTGCTGTGCTCTTGGTTTGCGAAGGAACCCAGGGAAAATGTTCTCTTCAGGAGAGGAAGCTTCCAATGTGGCCCTGTCAGAGGACAGAGCCTGAGTCATATAGCTTGTCTGCACAGTTATTAACATATCTGGATTCTGCTTACATACGATGATGTAGAGGTGTAGTCAAAATGACCTTGAGACAGTATATTGGCAATAAATGGGTACCTATTTGAAGCTTGTGATGTTAACACTAAGCTATATGCCTCCTATTTACTTACTGACCCATCTCTTCCATTGTGACCATTATGTAGACAACAAGCAAGTCATAATGTGGAATGTCTTGTCTAGGGCTACAGAAAAAGTAATGGGCAGAGTAAAGATTATCATCCTATCCTCTGACTCTGCCTGATAACCTAAAATATATAATTCTTAGAAATGTGAAGTCAATAGAAAAAAATTTATTAAGTGAAGTAAGCTAGGCCCAAAGAAACATAGGTCCCATGGTTTCCCTTATTTGCAATAACTAGTACAGGTCTGAGACAAGAAGAAAAGTTCAGATAAGATGATGTTAGGTGAAATGAACCCCAAGACAAGGACACAAGTGTTTTTTTTCTTTCTAGTTATTGTTTCTAACATACTTAAAAGGTGATTGTTTTGTTGCTTTGTATATCCCTCCCCTGTGATATAAACCCTGTTTTCACTGTATTTGATGTTGGTATAATTTGGGGAGGGGAAGGGAAAAAACAAATTGTTTAAATAGGGATACAGGTGGACCTATTGCAACAATGAAATGTACAAAATGCTATGTTGAAAAACGAACTTTACAACTTTGGTGGGGGTGGGGGGGAAGGGAGTGGGGAGTGCAGTCATGGAGATGGGAGGGAGGGATGGGAGGGGAAAAACAAAGGAGGAGGCAACAATGCTCGATAAGAAATGTACTCATTACCTTGCTCATCTAATTGAAACTCCTCTGTCCAGTATGTTCACAATAAAGAAACTTAAAAAAATGTGAAGTCAAGGTTTGTAGCATTTGTATATATAGGTTACTTGAGTTCGTAAGATTGCATTCAGATTCTGGGTATAGTCTAAAAGCAGTTTAATTTTTATATGTTTTATACTGTTGTTTTCTTTTATGAATAGCCTTCTTTTAGGTATAGCTCATTACATGGTTACCTACCAGACAAGTTATAACCAGAGAACTAACATAAAGAAGTAAATATACACTACAGAATTTCAACACTCTAAGCTCGTCTTCAGATGATGGATCATGGAAATTATTTCGTTGAGGCCCATAAGTGAGTAAATTGAGCAAGTAAATGAAAAGAGCACAAAGTGAAAGATCTAAGAAAAAGTAATTGGCAGGTGAGGAAGTGGTACACACAGGAAGGTAAATGGGCACTCACTGGAGTGAGGAGGCCAAGAGAGTAAAGACTAAATTGTGAATGAACTACACCTAGGGCCAGTGACAGAAATGGATGAGCTGAGCAGAGGGAAGTCTAAAGAGAAGCCTACACCATAGGTAGAAGCCTCATGTTGTTGCAGGGCCTGAAATGCTGGAAAAATCTGGGAACACTCAGGAGTTTGTTTCTTTTCATTTGTCTCCTCTTTCCTTTGTTCTGCCGGATTTGGTCTTGATTACTACTGCAGTTTTGTACAATGGCACAGGGAAATATTAGATGGCCTGTGTGCAGTTGTAGAGCTGGAAGTGAATAAAAGATTTTACCAGTGATGAGGCAGAGAAGTCTAGTTTCTAAAAAAAATCAAATGTTAATCAACTGTTAATTAGCAATACTTCACTAGGCAGTGAACATTGTGGACCAGAGCCACACACATGACAGAAAACTTTCCAGATTTTCTTAGTCCAACTGTATCCCCTCAAACAATTGGGTTTCTTTAAAAAAATCACTATAGGAAGTGGCGCTGTAGCTCAAGTGGTGGAGCGCTCGCCTTGAGCTGATAGAGCTGAGGGACAGCGCCCAGGCCCAGAGTTCAAGCCCCACGACCGACAAAAAAAAAAAAAAAAAATCACTATATATATAAAAGTCCAATCTTTTTATACAGGCAACGTAGAGTAAAATTATTTCTGGCTGGAATATACACTTCCTTCTTTTTAAATTTTCTATAAATTTTTATTGTAAAGGTACTGTACAGAAGTGTTACAGTTACATGAGTAAGGTAATGAGTACATTTCCTATCGAGCATTGTTACCCCCTCCTTTGTTTTTCCCCTATTTTCCCTTCCCTCCCAACCTCCCCAACTCTTCCCTTCCACCCCAAAAAGTTGTGAAGTCCATTTTTAACATAGTGTCTTGTATGTCGCTTTGTTATAGTGGGTCAACCTATATCCTTGTTTCAGCATTTTATTATTTCCCTTCCCCTCTCCAAATTAGAAAAATTTTTAAAAAGAGATGCAGGACATCAGAATCAAATACAGTGACAACAGGGGTTATACCATGGAGGAAGAACATACAAAAGAAACAAAAAAATACCATAGTACAATAAAAACAACAACAACAAAGAAAAAACCTCTTGTGTCCATACTTGGGTTTCATTTCTTAACATCATCTTATATGATCATATGTACATAGCGTTTGACCTTTTCTGCTTGTCTGGTAAGATTATCCTAGTCATATACTAGTTATTGCAAATAAGGAAAACCATGTGACCTATGTTTCTTTGGGCCTGGCTTACTTCCTTACTATAATTTTTTCCAAGTCTTTCCATTTCCTAACAAATGGATCAGTGTCATTCTTTCTGATGGAGGCACTTCCTAGTAACCAATCCTCTTCATCATTTTGAAATAGCAACCTGAATAGTTAATGACAAAGAGATTACACTACTGGAAACTTCCTTAACCCTCTGCGCTTCATTTTCGAATTTGTAAAACAGGATGAGAAGAGATGATTCTATTCAACTTTGAAATCCTAGGACTTGTGACAAAACTTTATGATTCATATATATATATATGACTGTTTGGGCATAAGAAACCCAACAGATAAAAAAATTATAGCTCAACCTTTTATTTAAGAATTCTTTCTAAAATATCCTCCAGGGTTACTTAATAACTTACCCAAACTGTAAGAAATGTCACAGTGGAGGTAGGAAAATGAGCCTGAAGATGAAAAGCCATCTGATTAAAACATTCTGTATTACAATGTTTAAAAATCCTCATAATGATATTGCCTTGTAGAGAGATTTTCATATTACAAAGAAAATGTTTAATAACAGAAATTAACTTCTAAGTGAATGGATTGTCAGTATGAAACAATGGAGTAAGTATTCCAAACCACCATGAAAAGCATTGTTGGAGACAGAAGAATTTGAAGCCTAATTACTTATGGCATCCATACACATCTGGAAACCCAACTTTCAAACCAGTCTATTCATACATGCCTGTGTTCATTCATTCACTCACTCACTCAGTCTTTTTTTTAAAAAATACTATTTTTATTGTAAAAATACTGTACAAAGGGGTTACAGTTACATGAGCAAGGTAATGAGTACATTTCCTATCAAGCATTGTTACCTCCTCCTTTGTTTTTCCCTACCCTCCCTTCCCTCCCACTTCCACAACTGCAATCCCTCCCCTTTCTGCCCCCCTCCCCACCTAAACTGTAAAGTTCATTTTTCAACATAGTGTCTTGTACATCTCATTGTTACAATGGGTCCACCTGTATTCCTATTTAAGCATTTTGTTTTTTCCCTTCCCCTTCCCAAGCTAGAGAAGTGTATATACAAAATACAGCACACTGACATCAAATACAGTGAAAACAGGGGTTATGCTGTGGGGAAGGAACATCAAAGAAACAAAAAAATTGCATGGTACATTATAAATATGTTAGGAACAATAGCAAAGAAGAAAGAAAAACACTTGTGTCCCTATCTTGTGGTTCATTTCACTTATCATCTTATCTGGTTATATGTACAATAGATATATGAAGAAATGCTCAACCTCTCTAGCCATAAAAGAAATGCAAATCAAAACAACATTGAGATACCACCTCACCCCAGTTAGAATGGCTATAATCAAGAAATCTAATAACAACAGATGCTGGGGGGATGTGGCCAGAAAACTCTACTGCATTGTTGGTGGGAGTGTAAACTTGTTCAACCACTTTGGAAAGCAGTATGGGGGTTCCTCAGTCTTTTTTTATCTATGAGGTATTGGTTGAGAACATCTGCTCTGTTTCAAGGCCCAGCATGGTTGAAGAAACAGGCAACTGTAATGATCATTGCAATAGAGCTAGTGAAATACCAGAATAAAGCTAAAAGAGTTCTTGTTGAGCAATGAGACATCTTGTCTTGCTCTCTGATATCATGGAATACTAACTGGGCAACTTATGTTCACAGTAAGTTTAAGATATGAATAGGAGTTAGCATAAATTAGCATTTAAGAATTATTAGTAGAATGGCAGAAGTATTGGAAAAGAAAATCACAGAGACAGTTTGGGAATATATGCATTTAAGCTTAGATAAAGTTATTTATTAAAAAATGTATTTTCATCTTAGCTCAGGAACCATCAGCTTGGGAATCATTGGAGATACTCTTTAAATAGCAAAATTATGGGCCATTCCTTATATCCACTTAACCAGAATTAAGAGTGGGTCAAGAGATGTTGGCTTTCTTAGTAAGTGCTGAATCTTAAGGTGCATTTTCTTTTCTCTCCTTCCTTTCCTTTCCTTTCCTTTCCTTTCCTTTCCTTTCCTTTCCTTTCCTTTCCTTTCCTTTCCTTTCCTTTCCTTTCCTTTCCTTCCCTTTCCTTTCCTTCCCTTCCCTTCCCTTCCCTTCCCTTCCCTTCCCTTCCCTCCCTCCCTCCCTCCCTCCCTCCCTCCTTCCCTCCCTCTTTCTTTCTTTCTTTCTTTCTTTCTTTCTTTCTTTCTTTCTTTCTTTCTTTCTTTCTTTCTTTCTTTCTTTCTTTCTTTCTTTCTTTCTTTCTTTCTTTCTTTCTTTCTTTCTTTCTTTCTTTCTTTCTTTCTTTCTTTCTTTCTTCCGGTTGTGGAGCTTGAACTCGAGTCTCATTGTGCTCAAGGCTTGCACTCTACCAGTCAAGCCACAGCTCTTCTTCTGGTTTTTGAGTGGTTAATTGGAAATAAGAGTCTCATGGGGATTTTCCTGCTGGGGCTGGCTTCCAACCACAATCCTCAGCTCTCAGCCTCCTGAGTAGCTAGGGCTACAGGAGTGAGCCACTGGCACCTGGCTTCGAGATGCGTTCTTAAATTTTAAGTACCATTGTCTTAGATACTATATTAGATTCACAATGCTGAATGACATGTCAAGGATTCTGTCTTGATTTTAAAATGTGCTACTGTATTTGCATTTTAAAATGCCGTGTGTGAACCTACAGATTTTCTATACTGCCTGTAACATTGCCCTTCCCTTGCCTGTAATTATCAATGGCTGTAATTGTGGGGTTGGTCATCTATATGAAACATTTTATAAATTGGGTGCTTATAAATCTGGAGTAAATTTGAGGTTTCACCTTGGAGGTAGAAATTTAACATCTAAAATTAAAGCTCAAACTATTATATTCTAATCTCCAAACTCAATTTACTTTTAGAGGGATAACATGATGTAGACCCTTTCATCAAGGAGAAAGAGACTGCTTTGCTCAAAAGTGTTTGTTTTTGTTTTTTAATCTACTGTATGAAGTTATTTCTTTTTCTTTTCTTTTTTTCTTTGTTTTATCCCTTGTCACTGTTTTTGATTTTGGTACCCTGTATCTTGTGTACACATTCATCTGATTTGAGGAAGGGAAGGGGAATAACAAAATGGTGAGACAAAGGACAGAGGTTGAACCAATGTAGTAGGGATACTCACAGGACGCTATGTTGGAAATGAACTTTACAACTTGAAGGGGGAAGTGAAGGCAGCGGAAGAGAAGGAAAGTAGGAGAAAACAAGAGAGGGGTAACAATGTTTGACAAGAAATGTATTCATTTCCTTACTTATGTAACTATAACCCCTCTCAACAACATCCTTACAATACAATTAAATAATTTTTTTAAAAAGCGCATCAGCTTTATCTTATTTGATACAGACACCCAGTGCCCTGCTTTATCACTAATTTCAGTCGGCCAGTTTGCATATATTTTTGCACATAATCACAAGATGAACGGGGAAGGAGGGCCGAAATGGATGGCATTCCTGAGGGAAGTTGCAGGGCATAGCCACTGAAAAACTTGCTGGAACAGGTCAGGAACACTGCTTTGTGAATTATTCAGGGAAGTTAGCTGAATCTTTCCACTTGCCGTGATTTAAATCCATTACTTTCAAATTCGTTTTCTCAGTTTTTAAGTATATTACTGTAGTTTTTTAAGTATATTACTTTGACTTTTGTTCTATTGTAAGTACTACATCTTTCCCCCTTTAGTAATGATATAAAACTATCTTTAAGAAATTATATTCAATGCTCTTTGAAATACAGTGCATTTTGGTGCATAGGAAAAGGATGATATTTAGTATCGAAGTTTATCTTTATACAAATATAATCAAGTTCCTGTGTCCAAATTTGCTGGGAGTTTTGCTCCTCTGTTTAATATTCTAAAACTTGCTGGTTTTCCTTTATTACTTTTTGTGAAGGTATGAGTACATACTCAAAGTCCTGAGATTTTCTGTCTCTCCTTAGGGTATGCTGAATGGAAGGAGCTATTTGTGTTTGTATTATGTTTTAGTAGTGTGTGTGTGTGTGTGTGTGTGTGTGTGTGTGTGTGTGTGTGTGTGTGTGTGTGTGTGTGTTTTCTGAGATTTGAACTCAGGGCCTGGGTGCTGTCCCTGAGCTTTAGTGCTCAAGGCTAGTGCTCTCCCATTTTGAGCCACAGCTCCACTTCTGGCTTTTGGTGGTTAATTGGTGATAAGAGTGTCAAGGACCTTTCTGCCTGTCCTGGTTTCAAACAGTAATCCTCAGATCTCAAACTTCTATGTAGCTGGGATTACAGGCATGAGTCACCAGTACCCGGCTCATTTTTAATAGTTTTATGGCATGATTTGTCTTAGATCATTTTGTATTACCATATTAGTAATACAAACTGCAAGTTATGAGCAGAAGTTTATTGGTCCATGGTTCTGGAGTGTTGGGAAATCTAAAAAGAGGGGCCACACCTGGATGACGGCTTCTTTCTGAGTCATGCTGTGGCAGAAGGGCAAACCCAGGACAAGAGTCTTGAGCCCATCTTTTTGGAAGGAGCTCACAACTACAGTAATAATGTTAGTCTATTCATGAGGGTGTCATCTTCACAATGTAATCACTTCTTAACACTGTTGCATAAGGGATTGAGTTTCCAACACACTCACTGTGTAGGACATGTTCAAATAACTGTAGTTCTCAATATGCCAAAAGTTGCTGTCAAAACCAGCTCTTAATGTGTTTGATTATTTAGGGAACTTGTCTTCATCAGCCTAAGCTTTAGCAATTTATGGAACTTATTTGCAAAACAAGGTGCTGTATTAAAACAAAAAAATACTCAGTTCAGATGAATCCAAATTTGATTCTCAGGCTCATTAGCTACTGATGAGGACATCTTATTCATCAATTGATGCTTATTTTAGTTATCTGTATGGTATAATTAAGTACCTATGAATTGGACCCATTCATCCCTGAGGCAGGTTACTGTTACTTGCATTTGAATTGCCTTCTTAATTCAGTTCAAACATCAATTTTCAATTTTCCAATTCTTTTGCTGTTTAAATTAATCAGTGAAATTACAGATGAATAATTACTGGCACTGTTCCTATAGTAACAAGTGTCACATTCCAGCAACTTCAGAAACAAGGTTGGTTATTTTTGGCATTCTTTGTTTACAGTCTTCACAAAACAATGGTGGGAAATGCATTTTATTTTCTCTTTATTAGTCACTAGGTCGTAATGATGAGGCCCTGAGGAATAAATTAGGGCTCAAATGGGCTCTTTTTAAGTTCACTTCAATCTTACCTTAGGAAAGCAAATGGTGTCTTCTCTTTCACTTCTTAAATTACTATGTTTCCTCAGATATATAGTCTATCTATTAGAAAAGTGTGGCAAATCTTTTTGACTTCTGCTGCTCATAGCAGCAGAACAATCAGAAGTGATTATAATGAAAAATGAACTAATGTTTATTAAGTACTCGAGTTGTGCCAGGCACAATATTAAAAGCTGAAAATACCAATTTTACAGAAAAAAATATAGTTTTGTAGATGACTGTAAGTCTGGGTTGGGTAGAAACTATTTTGTATTTCGGTTTAGGTGAGATTTCCACTCAAAATATATTTTAATGTTCTAAACACCAAATTCTCTACTGAAGACCACACAGAGAATTGATAGGAAGAGAAGGAGGGGGAGAATTCTTGTTCTAAATATTGTCAAGAAGTAAGGGGAGGGGAGAAGAGGCTCAGAATGGTCCTTGGTAAAATAAGGATGATCTTTAGTGTTGCCTTTTTCAGGAAATTGGAGCCATTTTGATCCTAAATAGTAGTTTGTTTTAATAAGCATGGTAGCATATGTATATGTATTTATAAACTGGTATATTAATTTACATGTAAGGGTATGTGTATGTGTATATGTGCTCTGTATGGAGAATTGATATATTTGAAGACTTGTAAAATTGTTTTATTGCTAGTTGCAGGTGGTATACAATTGCAATCCTAGATACTCAGGAGAGCAAGATCCGAGGTTTGTAGTTCAAAGCCTACCCAGGCAGAAAAGTCCATGATACAGTCATCTCCATTTAACTAACAAACAGCCAGAAGAGAAATGGTGGTTCAAGTGATAGAATGCCAGCCTTGAGGGACAGCACTTTGACCTTGAGTTCAAGCCCCCAAAATTGCTCCTATGTTTGATATAGTTTTTGATGTATATATATATATATATATATATATGTATGTATATATAGTCAATCATGCTATAATAGAACAGAAGCATTTCTAAAGTTCAGCATATACAAAGTTACAAAAAGCAAACATTGAGTTTCTGAGAAAAAGAATAGAGTAGGGATTCAACACTAAAAACTTTCTCAATGAGAAGTAAAGACAGGAACCTAATAAAACACCCTTTCACATCTGTTACTCAGTTAGGACATAGGACAAGGGAAGTACGATGATCACTATGAGTTTAGCCCAAAAACACCTGGCTTTTGCCAGTAATAGTGAAAAAGTGGATTGAAACTTGGAAGTTATTGTGATTTAGTAGAAAGCAGATTATCTGACATTGGACATAATGTCTGATAATGTGGAGAAGTGTGACAGCACATTAAGTACCAGCAAGTATTTGAGGCACATGCATGTATATGTCCCTTGTATGCTCAAAAGCATAGTTCAAGTTGGTGCCACTTTCTATAAATGAGATTATGCAGAAACAAATTTGAAATTTGGTTTATGCTCAAATTGTTTCTTAATGTATGAATGGCACTGGAATAAATTTGTATCTCATAACAAGCACAATAGAGGGATGTATTTCTTTCCTCTTTTGAAGTACTCAATGTCTCTATTTGAATGTTCATATTTTGCTCATACGCTAAGTGTTTCTGCTATTATTTCCTCAGTTATGTAATGAACTCTTCCAGGGCAAATTCTGTTTCTGGTATGGCTTTGACCTTTGCAGTGATTTTCTCATTTTAAAAACCATTAACACCTGTTGAAGAGCTAAAACTGGAAGATATTTAGATATAGAGGACATAATTCAAAAAGGCAGTGTGACCTTTCATAAAGGAGATAAGACAAGACAAAGTTCTGGAAAGTTCTCTTTATTTAGAGGATAGGTTGGATCTTGAAATCCTAGAGGAAAGAGGTGCAGGTATGTGGAAATCTGCTCAAGATGTATGTTCAGGAAAATCAGTAAGAGGCTATTCCTTTCTAAGATTGCTTTATTTTTTAAAGTAAAACTAGGCTGATATTAAACAAGAGGTGTTTTGTCAGAGAAGACTAAGTAAGAATGATACAGACTAGGTGGTAAGAGCAGGAAGTCCACATCACTGAAAGCATGGTGTCCTCCCTCTGGAGAAATGGTGGACATGATGTCAGCTTCGTTGTAGCCCTAGACAGTCCAAGGAGTGTTCTTGATGCTATTGTGAAAAAGATAAGAACATTTGGGACTCTCACTTTTATTTCAATTTTGGTTTTGCCTTGATGGTTTTTTTATTCAATACACACTTTTCTGGCACACACACACACACACACACACACACACACACACACACACACACACACACACACACACATTTTTAAGTTAGCAGTCCTGGTTTGTACTAGGATAGTTAGGGCAGTAGTGAACCCATGGCTTCCTTAATTTCTACTGGCATTGTCATATCTCCTCCTTTTCTTTTCTTTTCTGCATGATATCAGAACTCAAACAGTATGGCTGGAGTGTCCCGGAATGTGTTTGCCTTATTATAAAGCTGGTGATATAAGGAGAGTATGAAAAACTTCAGACATAATCATCCATTAAGATAAATATACCATCTCCTTCATATTCTCAGATCCAAAATCTTAACATGTAGTCTCCCAGAAATGGTTACGACTTAATTTAAAATGTTCTGAGCATCAGCAAGAAAATTCTCAATCACAAAAGAAGATGGTTCTATTATCTCAGCAGTAATTTTACATATAACTGATAAAGTATCTACAAAAATTACAGTGAGCCGTTGGTGAAGAAGACTTACACTCTGCTCACTATTGCAGTTTATAGGTCATTACGCTTTTCATTTTTCCTATATTGTCAATCCATTAGTCTTCCCCTGACCAGAATTTGGTAAGAATTTCCAGAGTGAGGCTGAGCATCGGGTTAAATGCCTGTAATCCCAGGCTTTAGGAGTCTAAAGGGGGAGGATCTGGAATTCTAGGTCAGCCTGAATTATATAGTTTCAGACAAGTGTGGGTTACTTAGTGAGACTACTTGGGAAAAAAATAGACAACAAGAATCTTTGTCAAAAGTAAGTTAGTTAGTCAATTAGGTTGATACAGTTTTACTTAAAATCTGACAAGAAAGCTGTTGAACCCTTAAGTGGAATATATAATCATCTGTAGATTTAGTTAATCCACGATCTTCCTCTAAGAAATTACCACAAAATTATCAGCCTTCCCTTAGCATTCCTGGAAATGAAACTCAAATTTTGTGCCTTTGAGAGTAAGTTAAGACACAGCATCAAATATACTAAGGAGCAATAATGTACAATCAAAGGTGCAAAAAGATGGTGAAAATCTGATTGTTGAGGTTTCTTTCTAGTCTTTTTTCTGGGGTAAGATGGATAAATTGTGTATGAAACTATTTTCCAAAGGAACTAATTAACCAAGCCTCTGTACATGTTCTGAGTCTCAAAAAGGTCAAGAGGCGAGGTATCAATTAAACTATCAAAGCCAGTAGTTAGCATGTTCAATATGTATAATTTAGCAAGGAGTGACACCAGCCTAACTTGGTCAGAGTCAAGTGTTCTAGACACAAGTCTGTTTTACACAACTCTTACAATAACCTTCACTAATGCTATGCTTATTTAAAATAAAGCAGCAACCTACTGTGTTTCTGATATTTTCCTAGGCTTCAGGGTTTGTTGCAGATGTGGATTCTGATAAATTCAGCATGGAAGAGGAAACAGGTGTGTTGAGTGTGGCAGATTCCATTCCGTTGTCCCTTCAGGTCTGTTCTTCACCCTATCAACCATAATACCTGCCCCAGCTACAGGGAAGTCCCACAGGATCCCTGGCCCTCGGTCTTTTAGTGGAATTCAGCTATTTTTGTTTTTGCAGTTGCTCCCAGAGGCAGAAAGGGAGAGGAAAGTGAGGTTCTTTCTTTGCCCCTGTTACTTTTCTGATGCTGTTTCTCCACTGAGCTCCACTGCTCCTCTCAAGGCAGGCTCACTACCTTCTTGGTCTTGGTAATCATTTCCTCCCTTTGGCTCTTTGGTTCAGGGATCGTTATGGATCCTGGTTTACTGTGCTTAACTTTGTGGCTCCCTCCTTTCCACCTTTCACTCTATTAATAAAATCCTTGTCAAAAGCTACCTGTTTCCTCCAGTAGTTCAATAGTTCTCTCTCTCTCTCTCTCTCTCTCTCTCTCTCTCTCTCTCTCTCTCTCTCTCTCTCTCTCTCTCTCTCTCTCTTTCTCTCTCTCTCTCCCTCCCCTAAGGATTGCTTGCTTGCTTGCTCAGCAACATCAGCCAGGTGAGGGGAAGCTGGTGAACTACCAGGTCAGGATAAAGGCGAATGAGGCTTCTTCTTCTGAATACTGTGGAAATGCAGGAAGTACAATTCACCATGAAAGATATGGGCTAAAGCTTAAAGGAGTAGAAATTTGACCGGGTGATAAACTATGGAAAAATGCATAGTAGGTGGGAGGAAAAGCTTCTATGAGACTCACAAGGTTGGCAATGTTAGAATTTATTCTGGGGATGGCTAGGCACAGGTAGTTGGATCTTAGCACCTATGAAAGGAAAAGGTGGATGATCACTGGTGAGAGTAGCAAAGCTGCAGTGTATATTTTCCACCCACCCTTCCATACCTCTCTCTATGACAGCCAATAAATAATGTATTGAAATTGACATTAAGTAAATGAATCAATAGAAACAGGAGCAGAGGTTAGATCCTGAAGTATTGTGAATGTTATGGACATTGTACTTCATTGTTATGGTGAAAAAGGATAGAAAAAAGAATTTGAAGCAGAAGTTTGATTCCTATTTAATCAGATCTTTTAATTATTTTGTTTATATATATTTTTTGGTGGTACTGGGGTTTGAAGTCATGTTCTCATGCTTGTTTGGCTGGTGCTCTACCACTTGAGCCATGCCTCAAAGCTTTGTTTTGTGTCAGTTCTTTATTGGAGATGGACTTTCCTTCCTGGGATGTCTTCAAGCAGTGTTCCTCCTGATTTCTGCCTCCTGAGTAGCTGGGATTGCAGCCATGACTTGCCAAGGTCTGGCTTGTTTTAGTTTTAGTTCTTTTAGTTTTCTTGACCACCTTGGGGACAGGGAGCAAGTATTATTTATCGACATATTCGTTTTTAGATGACTTGTATATTAATGGTCTTAAACACGTGCTTGCTGTTTCAACAAACATAGATTACATAGCTACAGTTTTTATGGCAAGTATGCTTTATTTAGCCATTTTCATTAGAGCTTTATAAAGGAAACCATACTGTTTTTATCCCAAACATGGATTTAAACATGACACCAGTTGAAAGCAGAAACACAAAGCCATTGATGGATGTTAACATGCTGCCTGTTGAAATATTCTGTGCTCATTTATTACTCATTGATCCAAGGAAGACCTCGACTTAGCAGATGATTGACTACAGTTGAGAGATTCTCTTGGGGTTTCTAGAGAAAAATGTTGGCTCCTTTTGTAAATATTTATTGCCATAATCAGTACTTTGATGTGTTCTGTTGGATATTTTGTCTTAAGAATGAAGAAGATCACTTTAATCAGAAATTGCTCTCAATATTTTCAATAATTTGTACCTTAAATCCTAAAAGAATGACAGACATCAATTTCTATATGAGTATGATAATTTACAATTAAATATATTAGCTTGGACTTGCTAGGGAAAATATCGTAAATGGGGGAAGTAATCTAAAAACCAACATATATTTTGTTTCTGTCCTTTTGTTTTCTTGCTATGAAAAGATGCTAATAAGTATTTGTGTCTTTCTAAAATGGTTATATAGTAATAGAATTCCCATTGTGATGATACGTATTGGAGGGGTTTGGATGATAATTAGGTCACAGATGATGTAGTCTTTCTATGTCGATTTAGTGATCTTATATGAAGAACTAGAAGGGTTGTTCACCTTCTTTCTCCCATATGAGACACAGCAAGTTGTTGGTAGGTCTGAAACCCATAACTCAGACTTTCAGCCTTTAGAACTGTATGCTGTAAACTTCTACTGTTTATAAGTCATCCAGCAGCCTGAACTGATGGGCAGTAAGTGAATGTCTATTCTTTGTAAAAATGAACCAATATTTCAATATTTCCTATTTCAAAGAGGAAATAGAGCTATTTCCTCATAAAGTCAGATTATGTACTGAGCATCTATTATTGGCTCCAAGCTCTTAGGCATGTCAGAAGGGCTTCCACAGTAGATATTGGTAATGTCTTTTCCAGACTCTTTTGGAATGAGTGCTTTCATCTTCCCAGCTATCATGGGTGCTGATTTTTAAACTGTAGTCTTCTTCCATGTTCTGGCTGTGGGAGGTGCCTAACTCAAAGGTGCTTGGGAAGTCACATCCTCTACAGAAATGGCTGATGGCCATATAATAGGACCGCTCCCCCTTCTTGGTAAGAGGCTGGTGATCTCTGTGTTGGATTCTGTTGGCTCTTGTGGAAGTAAGCTTGAGACAGATTCCTCTTGGGTATACAGCTGGGCTTGACACCTTCCACTCTTCTGCTTTACTCTCCTCGCTCCCTTAGAGGTTTCTTCTGGGAATACTGTCTCAATAAATCTCTTTTAAAAAAAAACCAATTAAATCTCTTAAAATGAAACCCAATTAAGACCAATATAGAGGTTTTTGTTTTAAAATGTATGAAAGGCATAGACCTTTACAAGAATGGATACTCTAAGAGAAAAGTTTGTAAATGATTTTTAAAGATATACAACAAAGAAAGAAATTCTTATAGAAGGGATGGAAAGTCTTTAAAGCAAGACAACTTGAACATTGCAAGCAGACTATTTTTTTCCCTAGGGGAAAAATGGAAATCTGTGATCTGATCCTAGTGTGATGTGCCTTGAAAGAAGGTACGTGATTATTCTTAATTTGAAAGGTGATAGGAAGGCATTGAATATTTTTGAATACCACATTAATCCTGTTAAAGTTGTACTTCTGAAGATGTAGCTGGCTATGTACAATAAGTATTAGTTTTGGAAAATATGAATTGGAGAGACAAGTTAAACAGGGCTATAAGATTTTTTAAAGTGGGGCTGGGAAGGTGGCCCAGTGGTAGAGCGCTTGCCTTGCATCCCTGAGGCCCTCGGTTCCATTCCTCAGCACCACATAAGCAGAAAAAAAAAGCTGGAAGTGGCGCTGTGGCTCAAGAGGTAGCATGCTAGCCTTGAGCTGAAGAGCTGAGGGACAGCGCCCAGGCCCAGAGTTTAGGCCCCACAACTGGACCCCCCCCCTAAAAAAAAGATTTTTTAAAGTGATGTTCTACAGTGATGGTCCAGTGAGAAATGGAAGAGAGTCGTTTGAAAAGTAGAATTGATGGGACTTAGCAAGAACTCTGATTCAGAAAGCAAGAGTGGAAGACAGGAGAGCAGTGACTCAGTGCTACTGAGTGTGGCTACATGGTGACCTCTTAATGCCTTCTAGCATGGAACTGTTGTCCTGAAGGTTGTACACACTAAAAATTCTCTTATAAAAATGCAAACACTGAGTTTTTTATCCCTTTTAAGAGCCTGTGCCAATTTAATGAAGGGATACTGTCACAGTTATTTTCATTCATTCTGAAAATTATGAATAAGATAAACATATTACCGGGTTTTGTCAGCTCTCTCAGCCTTTGGCTGAGAGAGGCAAGCAAACATTCCTTTTATTGTGTTCACATCTGTCCTTGAATTTGGAGTCATTCTTGCTATATGGACTGTAATGCTGTGTTATTAGGCCCGTGGTGATTTATGACAGTCAGAGTCCCATACAGACTGTTTTCTGACTAAGAGCCAAGAGAAAATGTGAATCAAAATGGAATTTTCTAGGCAACCAAGGGTGCAACAGAAAGTGTGGTGATGCTTAGAACTAGCCTTGCCTGCAAATCTCTGGTGAAGTATTATGGGAAGGCCTTGGGACAGAAGAACTGACTGAATGATGAGTCCAGCAACAGCTATTTTTGCGTAATTGTACAAATCATTTAAATACTGTCAGCCTTGTTTTTTAAATCTCTAGTGTAGTACTTTCTTGAATGAGTTGTTCTGAAGGACAATTAGGATATTGTATGTTTCTTCATATTGGCAAAATGAATTTTGATGGATTTGTTTTACCTCCTCATGGATGCAGCCTAGTTTTTTTCATATTTCTTTTCACTAGTGTCTTTCTTGAAACATGTTGTTTATTGAACTTTATCGTGTGAATGAATGAATGAGTTTTTGCCTTAGGTGGTATAAATGATAGTCTGTGTAGTTCCTTTTCTTTTGCTTTTTTTTCAAAAGTAATAGGAAAGAAAGGTACATTGGGAGCTTTTTTGACATTTTTTTCTGTCGGTTTTGGCTTTTCTTGATGACTTACACATTTAGGATGGATAAAATAAGTGTCCTCTTTCTATACAGCACTGCAGCACTGTATTGTTTCTGATAACCATCTAGATTCTATAACTAGTATTTAATAATATATTTCCTACCTAAACAACAATTTAGGGAGTTTTGGCTGGCTTACCATATGGAACAACTGGTGTTGCAGCTTTTATTTTTTTACTTCCTTAATATTTCCTCAAACTGATAGGAAGGTGAAAAATGACCTGATCTTCTCTACTTCTTGTCTCCCTCTTTCTCTTCCTCTCTCGTTCTCTGTCTCTCTCTCCCTCACTCTCTTTCTATCTCTCTTCTTATGCTCTCAAGTTTCCTCTCCTGTCTTTCAGGAATGTATTTTGGTGCTTGGATGCTAGGTATTTGATAATGTTTCTCTGAGTTATAGTGTGTACTTGCCTGTGCTTTTCATTGGGCTGGTTTCCATAGAATCATTTTGTAGATAGAGAATCTGCCTAGTATCATTCCTAGCCGGCTGCAGGTATACTAGACACGTGTTGTCATCATCCCCACTTTACAAGGGAAGAACTGTGATCACAGGCTCAAGGACAAGTTGCTAAGACAGTCCAGACTAGAAGTCACTTTTTCTAGCTTCAGCTGTGAACTTTTCAGAAAGACCCTGGAGAAGCTTTAAACATTTATGTTCTAAAGCCCCCTGGAGAGAGTCCATATGTTTGAGGTATGCTGAGATGTGCATGTACCTCCTTCTCCTTGGATGTTACGTTATGAGCCCACACAACCACTGAATAGATCCTTGTGGAGCTTAAAGGAATTGGGTTTCTATTAATCATAGTTAAAATGGTTCGCTGTCTACCCAATGATCCAACAAAAAGCTACTTTCTTGCCATTTCTGAGTATCATCTGCATTTTCCCATACTGAAAGCTTTGCTTACATTATTACGTTTCCTGGATGACATATTTTAATGAGCTCTTCGCTATTTCAAAGTATAGTGGGTGTGTTGACCCTTTGGTTTAACCTTTCCCTGGCTGAGCAACTACACATCTCATACTCTTCTGTTTCCAGAGCGATTTCCCTATCATTTTCACACATTGTTTATATTGCACAGTAGTTACTAGGCTTTTTTGTGCATCTTCTTTTCACCAGTTAGTTTTTCAGTCTGCAACATTTTTTAATCTTCCCCAGGAAGCATTGCCGTGTATCTATACTGAGGGGGGATGTACATAAACATGTCATGGAAGAAAAATATAAGTTCATTGATAATTTATATTTAAAGTGCTTGAAACAGCAGGAAAACAGTCATATTTTATCTTTTAATGTTCTCTCTTATGACTTTTGTTGTTCTTGTTCTAATGAGTATTGCTCATATGTGTACTTGGCACTTCTGTTTTAAAACATACCTTAATTTCAGAGGGATTACTAGTCTTTCAAGAATGTACCTATGGCCAGTTATAGAGTTAACAAAGTGGTTTTGTTCAATCAGGATGAAAACCAAAGTCTAGTCTAACTTCCAAAAATATACTCTCAAAAGACATCTTTGACCTGCATAGAGCCATTGGCCACTGCACTATGAAAAAGAGACTTTTCAGAAACTAAACTCAAATGCAGTTAGGACTTTTTGGCAAGACTTTACACACTGGGTCAAGGAAGCAATTGATTTTCCCAAAGCCAATGGAATCAGACATCAAGTGATGGCAACATTAGTTCATATGGCAGATGCAGGCAAATGTGTGCATGTTGTCCTAGATAATGTGATATTTTACTCTTCTGTTTGGAAATTTCAAATCAAATTAAGTTACAGAAATGTATGTAGTTTGTAATTTTTGAGTAATAGTTATTGCTGTTTCTGAGTAAGTCTTACAAAGGAGCTGCAGTCATATATTTTTCTTTGGTAAATGAAACCATTTCTGATGGCAGTTGCTAGAACCCAAATTCAGCAAGTCAGATTGTGGGAACTGGCCAGGGCCCAGTGACCAGGGAAAAGGGATTATGTTCAACCCCATTAATATCCATCTCCAGTCTTTATAATAGTCTCCAAGCTGCCAGATTTCACAAAAGGAGAATTAGCTTGATTAGTGCTCAGCTGCCTTTCCCCTTCCTTGTGTTAGGGGATGTAAAGCTGCCAGGGCATCTCTTATTCACTCAGTCTCTAATTATACACCTAGATGAATAGAATGAAAAAATGAAGATGTCCATATCCCTCCCCAGCATCACTTCCTGCACTAGCACTGAGTGCCCCTCAAGACATGTTTCATCAAAGAGTGCTTGTGATTACATGGCTTGTATCTGTCTTCCCTTAAACTGTGGGATTTGTGGACCTGGTTTGTACATAGCCATTTCAGAAGCCTACTGGAATGCCCCTGCAGTTTATTCACAAACAACATTCTCTTCACTCACTGCTCTGTCCCTTTAGCAGAATTCTTAGTCTTGAGAATCCAAATGTCCTATTTGCCTTAGCTTACACACAGACTGGTGAATGGAAGCCAATGGCATCTTCACACTGTCTTTCTTCTTCCCCAGTTTCTTATAAAACTTAAGGAAAGTCCTCATTCTAGTAGTTGGTTGTTTTCAATACTATTGTAGAGTTCTCAGCTCCACAAACCTAGGTCACATCTAACTTTTCTCTTTGTGTAAATTTACTATTTCTATAGAAAAATAGGTACATTGTATTTATCTTATTTGAACTTTCCTAAAATGTAACCTTTTATTTTTATTTATTTATTTATTTATTTATTTATTTATTTATTTATTTATTTTGGTCCGGTAGTGGGGCCTGAACTCTAGGCCTGGGTGCTGTCCCTCAGCTCTTCAGCTCAAGGCTAGCGCGCTCTACCACTTGAGCCACAGCACCACTTCCGGCTTTTTTCTTTTTGCTTATGTGGTGCTGAGGAATCGAACCCAGGACCTCATGCATGCAAGGCAAGCGCTCTACCACTGAGCCACCTTCCCAGCTCCAAATGTAACCTTTTAAATAGGCTGTTTCAGTATCTTGGTGATATCATCAACTCGAAGGACTGCTATTTAAACAAAACTCAATCTTCTTTCTTTTCTTTTTGCCCTTCCCAAAGTTTCAATTACTAGGTAAAATAATAAAATAATAATAGAAGTGTGTATTTTTGTTGTTTTTCAAGAAAAGAGTAGAAAATATTGTGTCTGTTCATTAGTATTTCATTTTAGAAAAATAACAGCGCTTTTGAATTTCATACAATGAGATGATGAAAGAATGATATGTTCATTGTTTAATTAAGGTAGAAAATATATTACTACTTAAATATACAGGGTAATTCAGAGATACTAAAATTATCACCACTTAGGGAAGTTGAGGATGGTTACCTTTAATGGAAGAAGTCTATTTTCCAGGGTTTCATACTGTATGCACTTGACATTTCTCTGTAGTAGGCCTATTCAGAGGGCTAGCCAAATGAACCCGTCATCTCTCATTGGTATATGGGAACGAATGGTATTAGGAAGATGGGCAGGGTACTCTATTACAATACTGAGGATGGGGAAAATGTGAAGGGAGTTAATGAAGAAGAGGCTAAAAAATGCTTGCTTAAGTTTCAGTCAGGAATATATAGGAAGGGAATGGATCAGTCCAGAATCCAGAGTTTGGCAAAAAAGATAATTTGAGTAGGGTTTGTGTCTAGGGTAGTGTGAGATTGTGGTGAAAAGTTTGGAGACGGTCCACCAAGAGTATCTTTGGCATGTTTTGCTATTTGGCATTTTGTGAAGGATTCCTGGGATTTTATATCTTTCTTACTACTTGCGTCAGAGAGAAGAGAACTGTCATAGAGAAAGTTCAAGAGAGATTACATATTAATATTTGACATTAAAGTATGCACTCTCTATGATCATAATTATTCCTCTCCTGAGTAGCTTCACTGGGCCTGGTTGGACTGAAGCCCTTAGCTAGAAGATGAGCTGGAAACTCCTTCAGCCATGGAAAAGTTTGGGTTTTCTTAAACTAGTCATGATAAATTTACATTCAGGTTTATGTGTGTATGTGAAAGAAAGAAACAGAATGATATTGTTTTGACTAGTGTTGGCAAATGGACAAAAACTGTTTTTGAGATGTTTATCTTTTCTCCTATAAAAAAACAACCTTTGCTGGTTTAAGAATGTACAGATCCTCATTGACCTTCTACTAATAGCTGAAGTGCTAATCTCTGCAACCTTTCACTGTAATCTGCATCCCAGTGCTTAAATCCAGTGAACAGGTAAGTGTCTTACATAAAACATTATGAGTTCCACAGAATCACTGGAGCCTTGCCAGGAAAGGGGGAAGGAATATATGGGCTCATGAAGATACTTTCATATTCTAGCCACAAAGAGAACATTCGTTGAACAATTTTCTTTCTTGTCAAAACAGTTATTAACATCATGGATAATACATTAGAACTGTATCTAGTTGTTGAAAATGTAGCATAACTTTAATTTGTTTAACTCATGTCTTATTTCCTTGGAATATTGTTCGTGCAGTATTTTGCCATTATCCCGAGAATAGTTAAATATTACAATGAACAGATTGACATTAATGAAGCATGGAAGCCAAAAACAAAACAAAACAACCTCCCCAAATAAATCAATGTACAAATTTTTGACTAGTTCTCTTTCATTCTTTTTCCATGTTTTTTTCAAAAGAGGACTGAAGTATTTCTTAAGAACAATTCCCACTGTTCTCATATTCTCTATGAACCTATTCAGGTGTAATTGTCATTGAACTTGAAGGCAGTTGAAGTGATTATTCATATCTGTTACTTTTCCTGGACTTAATTGCTTGAGAATGTAGAAGTAGACCCAGATTCTTTTAAATCAGAACTCTTTTTTTGTGTTTGAAAACCTCTTGTCCAGCCGTTATTAAAGCAGCAGGCAATAATTTCCTTTTAATAAAAACATGAATAATTTTATATGTCTTTCTAGTAGTGAGGTTTTCGCAAAAGATGACTGTATGATTTCATGTGGAGTAACCGCTCATTTGGAAGTGCTCACTGCCCGAGCAGATGTTAGAAGGATTTGCAATATATTAAACAGCTATGCTTAGTGAAGTCATTGTAATTAAGTGGAAACTAATGTGGCACTTCTTAGAAATAATATTCTATAGAGATAACAGTATATTTTTAAAAGGACTTAAAATGAGTCCATATTTGTTTTGGACCTTTCATTTTGTAAAGTGTGTGTGTGTGTGTGTGTGTGTGTGTGTGTGTGTGTGTGTGTGTGTGTGTGTGTGTGTGTGTGTGTGTGTGTGTGTTAGGAAAATACTAGGAGGAATATTTTAGAAAATGGAAAGAGTAGGTCACAGAAAATTTGTGATTTGAAGGGATATTTCTAGCATCTTGACAATCCTTTTAAATACATAAAGACAAAAGATTGGCCTGAAGAATCTAGAATGTTCTCACCAGTACAGTAGATTTAAAGGAAAGAGTCTAAGTGGGTAGGTGTGGTATTGCATGCCTATAATCTCATTACACAGGAAGGTAAGGCATGGGTATTATGAGTTTGAGGACAGACTGAGAACACAGTAAGAATCTGCATTATACTCATAAATTGGCATGTTGAATTGAAATCCCATTGTATAACTAAAGATAAACATTTTTAAATTAAAGAAAATAAAGAATATACTCCATTTGAGATGTGATATCTCTTTGTTTTTGAAATTGGGACGTTGCAAAAAGTTGTGATTCCTTATTGTTATATAAGAAGTAGGAAGAAGACACTATATCTTGTCTATACTCTAGCTGCAAATTTGCCAGCTAAGTTTAGGAACATTTTTAGAGGACTTGAAGTGCCTAGAATTATTTCTAGTTCTGAAAGAATGGATTCAGCTAGTGCTCTTTTAAGAGAGAAAATATGTGGCACACATTCCTTAACCATCTGGACAGAGAGTTCTATGAAAGACTTGTTCTACTACATTTCCCAATCCATAGGAAGTTTGTTCATCATGTGATCCACCAGCTTATGACTGACATCTAGTTTCTGATGCACAGGGGATGAGGTCAGAGGCATGAATTAACTCTAGAAACTGTAGCTAGCAACCCTCTGCAACAAGACACAATACATATTGCTGCATCACAGATGAACAAGTGCTAGTGTATCTGCCGAGCCCAGGTTTATTTCTGAATCATTTTACCTGTTCTTCAGAGACACGGTGCCTCTGTGCTGCAGAGTCAGTAGAAGCCCATACTGATGGTGATTGTTTTGCACAGGTTTCCACATCGCCACTGAAGAGGAAGTGAAAGGTTGACACTTGCTTTTTGAAATCTCCTACCTTTAAGTGGCAAGTGTCACTTCTATTCTCACGCCATAAGCCACACCCAACCAGGGATGGCAACCCTACCATGTTCATAGGAACACACCAGAGAAATTGTGAACTGGCTCATGGCAATCAGACCTATCATAATTCAAGCAATCCCAGAAGGGCAAGGTTTAGTGTAAAGTCATTATTCTTATTAGAAAAAAAGCTCAAAGCACATTTCTGGCTAATTAATGATGGCATGTTTGGAAGAAGGAATCCACAAATGCATATTTTTAATGATTGAAAAATAAGGAGAGCTTTCTTCAATCCACAAATTAGTCTGTGATAGTTGGATGATAAATTGCAAGTGATTACAACTACCATTTCTGATGCTGCTAAATTATAGCCCTTGAGTGTTTTGTTGGAAACAGAAAGGGAAGCTGGTCTCCACAGTGGTTATGTGGGTTTTATTTTTTCTTTAGGAGGTGTGTGAGAGCGGGTGTGGAAATTACAGTGCTAGAAGACATAGGCTTATAGGAGCATAACTGAAGAGGACTGAAGAGCAGCCTCAAGGAGCCCTTGGGGTTTTGTGCAGGTGATGGAGGAGGCAGGGAGGGAGAATGATGCATTCTTTGATCCACAGTAAGGAGTATTTCAGTTAAGGGATAGAAAATTCATTGTTGTTTATAAAAACATTCCTTTATCTAAATTCTCCCTTTCTCCCCACCCCCTCCTTTAATCCCATTCTCCTTTTATTTTAACCAATGACAATGCAAATTTGTTAGCTTAGCATTCTATTTGTCTATAAAATTGGCAATCCCTGTCTACATAGAATTGGCTTTCAAGTGAATATAAACAAGATAATTACCTGTAGGAAATATAAGACAGAGTAGGAAAGTAGCATTCATTTTAAAATAAGGTATTCAGAAATTTTTTCTGAAGATATGAAGATATGAGAATAAAGAGATACAGAATAAAGAGAAGCAAGCCTTCCAACTCTACGGAGAAGGGGTATGTAGTCAGGATAGTGAGTGCAGAGGTTCTGGGATAGTGCCAGGTGTCATTCTGCTGGTCAGTGCTGAATCTTTAGATATACTTGTTTGCAAGGCATGTCGTAGAACACAGCCCACAGCAGTTGTTCAATGAGTCGTTGTGGGATGAAACAGTGAACAAATAAATGAGTATATATTCTACCATAGAGTTCATAATAGAGAATGGAGACTTGTCTGAACATAATTGCACTTAGAATCAATCATGGCATTCATCCTTGCTCACAGTGCTCAGGTCTTTACGTTAAGTGATCTTACATAGTTTAGAAGAGAGTGATAGACATGATTGCTTCCATTGTACAAACAGAAAATGCAGTGAGAGTCTGTGAGATAATGGCTAAGTAGTTGAATGCTAAAACTAGGTTGCCTAGATTTTCAGTAATAGCATTTTTACTGGCCAAATCTATGTCCTTAAGCAACTTACTTAACTTCTCTGACTCCATTTGCTCCCCAGAAAAATTAAAAAAAACTAGGCATAAGTATTTCAAGATGATGGTGTGCGGATTGCATGAATTAACATCTGTCATCCTCATTATTTCCAAAATCTTACTCAAGAAACTGAGAAAATCTCAGATGATTTCAGAGATAGTATTATTAATCTGAGACTTGAATGTGAAAGTAGAAACTCCAAATATTAAAAAAATTAAAAATAAAATCCAAAAGAATGAAACATTTAGACACATTATTTTAAGAACTGTGTGTGTGTGTTTATGTTTGCAATATCTGAGTACTACAATACATTTTATCCTTTGTTCCCTAAAATGTTTCTAGGCTCCATTTGTAGATAAGAGAAGAAAATTTTGGTCATTTTTCTACCTTATAAGGCAAAAAACAAATTCATTAAATATAAAACAAAAAATAATTGAAGTAGTTGGCAATAGTTAAACCTAACATCATCTGGAGGTATCTGATTTAATCAGAAGGAATTATACAGTGTTCATCCATTTGTATGCATTTCTATTATGTGATTGGTTTCTGGATCAGAGTCATGATATTTAATTGTATAGACATAAAAATCAGACCTAGAAATATATTTCCTGAGTATACGTGAAAGAAGATGATGGATCATTTGTTTTATACATATGAAAAAATAGCTCCACTGAGTCTTAATCAAGCTCCCTCCTCACCTTATAGGTATCTATATTATGTTAAGAGCTCATTATCTAATAACACTGAAACTCTCTTTCTAGGTTCACTTCTGGGGCAGTACATCTGTATTTGTGCTGCTGAAATGACCAATATGATCTTGAAATGTGTTTGAAATTTAATCTAGTGACAGAAGCTAAAATTATGACTCTGGCAGCATATAGCTCAAATCTGAAGGGAGGGGCTACAAGACAAGTACTTATTTATTTCCTTGATGTACAAGTAAGTACCCAAAGAGGAACATTTCATGCTTATTCCTGTAAAGTTTAGTTTGGGGTAAAAGTATCCAAAGAGTACCTGGGCACTGAGATCTGAGATTTGAAGATGGAGTTTCAAAGGCAGTTCAGGTAAGTAAGATTGGAAAACTTTTATTTCCAATTAGCCACCACAAAGCCAGAAGTAGAGCAGTGGTTCAAGTGGTAGAATGCTAGCCTTAACCAAAATATAGTAAGGGACAGTGTCCAGGCTCTGCCTTCAAGCCTCAGTACCTGTACCCCCATGTAGTCCAAAAGAGAAGGAAGCCAAAATTCATTATTCTTTCTCTTTCCAAAATAAGTAGGTTAGTGGATGGCTACAAAATAAGAACTTTGAACAAATGTTGTTAGTATATTGGATTATGGGATTTTAATTCATAAGAATTCAATACAATGCTTTGTTTCTATTTATATTTACATAAACAAAAGATTTATGCATATAAACTGTGGTTAGTAATTTAGGAATAATTTTCCTGTGGCATAAATTGCTACTTCTGTTCCAAGCCATAGGTCTGGACTCACATAGACAGCCTTTATGAACATGATTTATTATTTACATAAATTGATTCTCTCTTCACTGCTCATAAATACTCTTGTGCAGTCATTTGAATTTGGATCCAATTATGGATGTCAAAGGTATCACAAGAAAAATAGTAAATCTGATTCTTTGAACATTTGGATTTCTTTTCTTATATTAGCTCCCCAAGAGTGCTTGGGAGTGATATATATCTTATATCTTTGACTCCTTATATTCCTCCAAGTCTCGGGTTTTGTAGATGATTAAAAATCTCATAATTCGCCATAGTTTCAGCACTTGTACATTTCAAGGGTTATTTTATGAATTGCAGTAACTCATACTGATGTTTTGTGTTGTAATTGTGAATTTAGAAGTCACCATCTCCCGGCCAGGTAAATATAGTACCTATTGTGCCCATGCTACTTCTGTTTTTGCATTTGCATTGGAGGCCTTGAGTTGTAAGATGATTTAAATTTTAGTGTGACAGTTTTGTAACAAAGAAGTTGTTCCAAAGCACAGAACTTTGTTTGGGTGAAGCTGAAGGCACTATAAACATGTGTGGCTTCTCTATTCCCATCATCTGTGGTTCATGTAATGTCTTCAACTATGATGAGATCACAGTTGGGCAAGATGGAATTTCCTTGTTTAATTTTTCCCACATGAAGATTCTACTGGCTAGCATATTATGAAGTATATTTTCATTATAGCTTATGTGCCTTCACAAAGCAAGATTAGTAATGGATCATTTTAAATATATAAGAAACATAAACCAATTTATAAATAATATTGGTACCTTATAAAGTAATGGCTTGATTCTTTTGTGTGTATGCACATTGTAAATGTCATTAATACAAATGGTAAAGAGTATTTTGGAACCCACTTATATGTAATGAAAAGAGTTGACTCAGTGGCTGATATATCAAATATGAGTCCCATGGAAAGGAAGAAAGGAAGGAAGAAAGGAAAATGAAGGGCAAAAGAAGGAAAATGGAGGGAAGGAGGGGTGGAAAAAGGGAGAATAGCATATAGGACTCAGCAGTTTAGTTTGACAATTTGCAAGTTACTTTACATCAATAGGTCTGAGGTTTTTCATGTATAGAAGACAATGATTTGATTAAATGAGAGCAGTTAGCATTGTAGAAATGTGTACATGGTAAGTTTTATAAATATTTTAAAATTATTTTATGTCAAATTCTGACTAAGTTGCATGGTTAACTGAGAAATTCATCTGTGTATGTAAATTACTCGTTTCCAAATACTTGTAATGAATAGATTTCAAAGTTAGATTTTGACTTGAAGACACATTTTTTCTTTGATTTTTAAAGGCATGTTTATATAGTTCAACACTATTTATCCCAGGAGCTTTTATAATATTGTTTGACACTGGCCTGCATAAGAGTTACATAAGGGCAGTCCTCTCAGAATAACAAACAAGCAGCAAACAGACAAGATACTACAGTTGATGAATGCTTTGATGAGATGCTAAAAGTACAGACGTCTATTTGAATAGGAAGGAAGGAAGGAAAGGATCAGAATGAGAAGAAAATTAGCAGACATCGAAGGTTTTCTAAGGGTGTTGAAACTCCAGGAGGATTTCTAGGAATGAACCCTCAAGATTGTGCATTCCCAAATCCCATAAATATGATGCAATCTCATTTCTATAATTGTATTATGTTCTATAAAACAGTTGGCCTTAGAATAAAAAGATCATCTGATTAGGCTTTGCTCAATTACCTGTGTCTTTAAAACAACAGAAATTTCTCTAGCTTTTTGGCAGGAACCTGGGAAAGAGGAATCCCAAAGAAGAAAATAGGGATATATGAAGTACAAGCATTCAATATGCGTTTGCTTGGTTGAAGATGGGAGGTGGTGGCCTCGTGAGAAAGAATATAATTAGTCCTGAGGAGGTTAATGGAGCTCAGTCAGGAAATGAAAACTTCAGTCCTGTAACCTCAAGGAAGCAAATACCATTAATTCTTGAACAAATGGCTTAGAAGTGGATTCTTCATCAAGGGATACCAAGTCAAACATTATCCCTCTTGCTCTTGCTTTTGGTGACCTGGAACAGGTAGCCTAATTAAATTCATCAAAATTTTGACTTGGAGAAATTCTATTAGTGGGTGTTGTTTTAAGGAACTCGGTTTGTATTAATTTGTTATAAATAATAAAAAGCTTATATAATTTTGAAAACTGTATTTTAAAGAATTAGGAAAATAAATGGAGGCAGAGAGGCCAGATAATGACTGTTGGAAATACACAATTAATAGAGAAGGCATAAAGAAAGTTATAGCATATTATACCACCATTAGCAGTAATAATTATCCTAATCATTATTATCTTAATCCTAACAGCTATAGATAAGCATGTTTTATCTGGATCAATAGCCATTATTCATGGTATAGTGTGGATGACTAGTAAAATGAAAAACATTAGATGGTAAAAAATCACACTGAGCCATATTTGTTCTAAAAATCCAACATTAATATACAGAAGTCTACTTTTGTAAGGTGGTAATCATGTGCATTGAACAAAGGATTATTAAATTTTAATGCAAACTAAATATATTAGTTTAATTTCAGTTTGAGGAAGAAGACATTGTATACACTAAAATTTTATAATAAATAAAAATACAAGAAAGGAAAAGGCAAATGGGAAACAGGGAAGGAATAAGAAACATTTTTCTGTGTTGAGACTTCAGTATCCAGAAATATATTTGTAGTATATTTGGAAATGAGATGCTTAGTTTCAGTATATTTTTCTGCACTAAGTTTATATGTAGTCTGTTTTCAATGATAAATTAAAATGTACTTTGATTATAAATAGTTTTTTTCTGAGTTAAGGGGAACACTTTAATCAGAGTAAAGTAAAATAAGTGTTTCAGAGCCAAATATAATTTACCTTTTATATGTCATGCCTTTTAAAGATGTAATGCATACTTAGTACAACTTACCACTTAAGCCCCACTAAATGACACTGTAAAGAGAGGAGCTTTCTAGCATGTATTTGTTTTGAAAAATAAAGCCCCCATGTTGCATTAGTAATTAATGCTTTAAAATCCCCAAGCAATTAATGTGGGATTTAAATTGTTTCTTTATCATTTTGCAAGCCATCTAGGTTCATACTATCAAAATGCATTTAAGATGTGTGCAAATTAATTAAGGTTATGAGGCCCTAAGTCTGTCTTTGTATAAAAGCTGAAAATTATCAAATAGTATTACAAGTTGAGTATCACTAATCCTTCTGTCTGGAATCTGAAAAGTTTTGCTGGTGGAAGAAAGATCAATTTGTGAAGACTCTGTAAATATTCCTAAATTCAAAACCAAGAAGGCCTGAAACACTTTGGTCTTGAGTATTTCAGATAAGGTACTGTGCATCAGCCAACACCTCAGTTAACTGTAAAGTGTGCAATGTGGGC
Source organism: Dipodomys merriami (assembly GCF_024711535.1). Classification (NCBI taxonomy): domain Eukaryota; kingdom Metazoa; phylum Chordata; class Mammalia; order Rodentia; family Heteromyidae; genus Dipodomys; species Dipodomys merriami. The sequence goes on along the minus strand of NW_027202715.1, from coordinate 31,355,892 downwards.
AAGGGGTCTTTGAGTTTACTGCTGTAGCCAACATGAGAATTCAGCAGCCAACAGGATATATTTTTTAAAGTCAGAGACTGATGAAAGGAACCATTTTTTTTCTCTACTTCTTGTTCTTTCATTTAACTTGAAAGTTGAGTTCATCTTTCCAAGCAGACAGATAGCGGGCTGTAACTAAGCCCTTTTGATAACTAACATCAGTGAAAGGAAGATAATTATATAGTTCAACCTGCAATGTCTAAACAAAAGCCAAACATCAGAGGCAGAATACAAACAAAGACTAGAACACCAATATATTTTCCCCCTCCTCACTTCCCTATTTTCCAAAGTAAAAAAGGACATTATGAGAGAAATGGAAGACTTAATTCTTCTACCTTCACCTTGTCCACCACAAAACCAAAGTTACTTCAAATTAAGGGTGTTTATGAGCAAACAGTTTGTCTACTTTTCTTTCTGAAAATAACTTAAATGAAAGTTTATTTCCACATACAACATTAACCAGTGCTTTCTCCCCTTACCTTGGTGTCTTAATAGGTTCAAATACTCTGTCATTAACTCTCTGAGGATTTTCCAATTATGCCTATGGTCTGAAATGTTTAATTGGTTTCTACTTTGACCTTTTCACAGATATCTTGACCCTTTCTTTAGTGAAAACTCTTTAATTGTTTTAAAGGTTGATAAATCTTGGTTGGTTTATATAACTTCTTCTGAGTTTTAATAGTAAATTTTGAAGTATCACATAAATCTGCACTTTTTAAAATATGGGGTTCTACTGTGGACAATAATTTTTTAATTTTGTATCATAATATCTTGCCATGTAAGATATGTGTATAACTTTAATGAAGATATAAGATATACCATGATCTACTTTTCAGCTACAGTAGTTTCCACTTTCAAATTTATTACTGCCAAAACAATGTTTCAAAAAAATCACAGTTTCTTACCACACCTACACACACAATTGTTTTCTAATGATAATTCCTTAGAAGTAGAATTAACACATAAAAATATGTCAGCTAACAAACATAGTGGAAATGCCATTCTGAAGAATAAATCAAACCAGTTCCTTATGCTTGACTGTCAATTAAATAGAGTTCATTGAATTTTTTTTTAGTGTAATCCTGGATTGAGAACCCCGGAAGGAAAGGTGGTTTTGATTAGGAGACGGTTTTGATAATTCTCTTCTACCTGCCTGTCCTGCAAGGGAAGGGTAAGATGGAGCAATCCTAAGGACATCAAGATTAGAGAAAGGAGCTGGGGCTGGAGAGGAAAAAAAGACAAGCTGCTGAAAGCTAAGCTGTATCTTGAGGCTTTGCAATGGTTCCTTTGATTTTCTTGGGGCCTGTTGCTGCATATAGCCTGTTTCTACACAAATAAGATAACATTTTTGGTGGAAAGTTCTAGATTTCAGTATCTCCTCCTGCCACTGCATTTAAGATTCAATACCCTCATCATTAGAAATACTGAGGAGTCAGACAAAGGTGTGTCTGCTTAATTTTAGAGCCCCTCTGACAAAGGATTCTTGTATGGCAGCATAGCCCATCCTCAGAATATACATCTTCATCCTTGTTCCCTTCCAGTTCTCTTTAATAAGAAGTCACTATTGCCTAGCTTGACTATTTATTACTCAGAGCCTCAGCAGATAGTATTTGCAGACATCAAACAAATTTGCATCTGTGCTTGAGAATTTTTTCCCAGGTGGTAAGAGTCTTTATATTATGTTGTGACAGAGAATGTTATTAGATATATAAGATCAGATTTACTTCCATTTTATTTTCCACGTATAAAGACTATATTCCACTTTCAAAGACTACATTCCTGGCTACTTAGAAGAATGAATTTACTTGTCATAGAAATATTCAGACTTTAAGTAAAACCCAAGCGCTATGGTGCCATCATATTTATTCTGAGAACAGGATTGAAAAAGCCCACATATGGTTGAAATTATAGGGATGATTGAGGTGGGCAGAATCTGGGCCAGTGGAATTATCCAGTTTGGAAATAATCCATTAAAACTGCTGGAAGTTTTAGCTATGTTCTTACTTTCCATTTCTGATTCCCTATTTCATCTTTGTAATTACCCACCCCTTTTAATAAATTTAGTGTTAGTAAGAAAAATACAAGTTTGATGTACAATACACATGATAGGGGATATACACTATTTTAGTCCACAAACTTATTCCACAAACTTAGGCTGCTTATAAACAACAGAAATTTATTTCTCATGGTTCTGGGACTGGGAAGACTATAATGATCAGGATATTGGATGATTGGGTGTCTAATGGCGGCTCCTTTTTGTTGTATCTTCCTGTGATGGATTGGATTAGCTAGCATTCTATGTTGCATTACTAAGAGCAACAATTCCATTCATGAAGTCTTCACATTATGACTTGATCACCTCTCAAAATCATCAAAGTAATACTGTCACTTTAGGCATCAGTGTTCTAACATGTAAATCTGGGAGAACAGCCTGGAGTCTGAGATCGGAGGATCACAGTTTGAAGCCATCAGGGCAGAAAATTTTATGATACTTTTATCTCCAATTAAATACCTCCCTATCTACCTCCCCCACACAAAAGAGAAACCCAGAAGTAAAACTGTGGCTCAAGGCATAGAGCATTATCCTTGAGGAAAACTCAGGACAGCTCCCAGGTCATGAGTTCAAACCCTCAAGAAAAAAAAATAGGAAAACATAATCGCTCCATTACACAAGCTGTTAACTGAATTTATTAAATATATCTGTGTCATAAAAAGGTTTACCAGACATCCATCTTTGCTTATTTACTTGTTTAATAGATATCATTTCTTCAAAAAATATAAGCAAATTTTTCCTTTTTAAAACTTTAAATCCATTGATCTTTGTTGTTGATAAAAGAGAATTTTAATTCCTTAAAATTGTTTTCATTTATTCTGTATAATAAGTTACTATTATTCCAATAAATGGAACGTAAATGTGTTTTCTCTGCAGTCTAGGGATTGCCTTTTAAGTGTACTTTATTTATTTATTTATTTATTTATTATTTTGTGGTCTTGAACCCAAGGCCTGGGCACAGTCCCTGAACTTCTTTACTCAAGGCTAGTGCTCTAGCTCTTAGATCACAGTACCACTTCTGGCTTTTATTGAGTAGTTTATTGGAGTTTCCTGCCCAGGCTGGCTTTGAACCATAATCCTCAGATCTCAGCCTCCTGAGTAGCTAGGATTACAGGCATCAGCCACCAGCACTGGGCTCACGTGAGTATTATTTACAGGTAAAGATTTCTTAGATGTCTTTATCACATAAATACCTAGTTGAAAAATTTAGAAAAGTTCTATATTCATCATATAGAACTCACAGAATATAGGAGAATAACTATCCCTTAGAACTTAGTGATCTGCTAATTTCTAAGGAGAAGAGCCTGGGTAAAATATGGATTTACTTATTTCTATGTAAATAAGAGAAATTGATTCTGGCATAATGTGGGGCATATTTCTTCTAATTAATTTACTTTATTGTTATTATAAATGTGATGTATAGAGGGATTACAATTATATCAGTCAAGTAAGGGGTATATTTCCTTTTGTATAGTGTCTTTTTTAGAAGAAAAACATTGTTCACAATGATTCATATAGATTGATTATGATAAAATACCTTTCAACAAGGTATACAACTATTAGATTACTAGGTTATATAGATTATGCATCTGGATTTTATCAAGTTATCCATGAAGGGGAAGAGTATAAACTGAATTATAATCTTTGAACAATTGTTTAATTAAGTATCACAAATGTCATGAATTAAATGACATTGAAGAGAACTTCAGTATGGTTCAATACATCACACAGAGAAGCTTAAATAGTATATTAAAAAAGTGAGGATATTGCTGGGCGCTGGTTGCTCATGGCCTGTAATCCTAGCTACTCAGGAGGCTGAGATCTGAGGATCACGGTTTAAAGCCAGCCCGGGCAGGAAAGTCCATGAGACTCTTATCTCCAATAAACCACCAGAAAACTGGAAGTGGCACTGTGGCTCCAGTGGTATAAGTACCATTAATTTATATCTTATAAAACTAAACATACCTGAAAATAAATCAATAGATATGAATGGCAGGAGAGAAATTTTAAGGAAAGTATCACATTTTTTAATCTAATAAATATGGAAAGGAGAAATGAATTAACTTTGAAAGTCACCAGAAAAAGACATCGGACTAATGGACAGAAAAAATTAAGAAAATCAATTTTAGTTCAGTGAAAGAGAGAAATAACTAACATTTATAACTGTCTTAAATGGAAATAGTCTGTCTCAGAAAGTACCTGGTGATATCTGACACGTATCCTAGAAAAAAAATTGTGTGAAGCTAGGAATTATTTGAGTATACCTGACAAATTTTTATTAGGCATTCAGTCCCAGATTCCACAGTGGTAATGAGCCAGACAGGCAGATAAAGCAATAACTCCATTATTTAAAGGAAATCTCTCTTTAGATAAATACTGCTCTGTAATATGTATATTTTTGTGTCTGTTTTATCTGCTTTTCTAAATTCAAGTCCTTTGAGCTAGACTTACTGCTTAAAGCACCTAGCACAGTATATTATCCATCAGAAGATGAAATATTGAATAAATTAATTCTGGAATGTATTTTTTCTTCTATAGGGATCAGGTACCATGAAAGTACTAGGTATTACTATATTTTTATGTAACTATGTTTATAGCTGCAGTGTACATCTTACCCCTTTGATGGTTCTGTTTCTAAACATGAACTACACTTAAACATAATCTAAACACACACTGGATAGCTCTATTATAAGCTTTACCTTCTGTAGAGCTCACACTGCTCTGGATGTATTTAATGATAAGTTAATTTTTTTCGTTTTCTACTACTCTTCTGGAGTCGATGTTTTCTTGAAAACTGATAATTGACCTGCTAGCTACTTATAAATCTCAAGCTAAGTTTTATATCACAATCTAAAAATATTGCTCCTTCTAGTAAAAAGACATTCATTGTTGAATCTAGAGACAGCTCAGGTTATAGAAAAACAAAACAGTATTTTAATCTAGATTTTTAAAAAAACCCTTATGATTCACGTGGTTTTGCTGAAGCCTTGCCTACTAGCCCTGTTTTACTGCCTCTCTTCTTTTTTTTGGGGGGGGGGAGGCGTCCAGTCATGGGGCCTGAACTCTGGGCCTGGGCACTGTCCCTCAGCTCTTCAGCTCAAGGCTAGTGCTCTACCACTTGAGCCACAGTGCCACTTCTGGCTTTTTTCTTTTTGCTTATGTGGTGCTGAGGATTTGAACCCAGGGCCTCACGCATGCAAGGCAAGCATTCTACCACGGAGCCACCTTCCCAGCCCTGCCTCTCTTCTTGATTCAGTAAACAATAATACTTTTATAGTCCTACATGATCCCACAAACAGACACCTTGCCAAGTGGTTTTGATTGACTGCTTTTCACTTGGCAAGCTGAAGATGATAAATAGAGGTTTACAGTGCAGACATATGCATACAGGGTCGACTTGGGGGTGGGGGCATGCCTGTGCATTGTAAACTCCAACAGAGTCAATATCCAGGACTTTAAAAGTAGAACAGACTGATTTATGTGACAGTGTACTTGAGCTGAAACCCTGTGCTGGTTTGGTTTGTGAGCAGAACCTAACATATGGCCTTTTAATGAGAGACACATTAATAATTGTAGATCTTCCTAATACACTAGAAGGATTAGTTGTGTTGTTCTTTTACTCTAAAGGGAATTAGGAATTGTTCCTAAATGAGTAGCTGCTAACAGGTAACTTTGAAATACACATACTTTAGACGTGAAGGGGAGGCAGGTTGAGATGCCCTTAAAAATAATTGTATATGATTTTTCAACTTTTCACGCTTTGTAATATCACAGTAAGGCACTTTACACTCAGGCCATTGTTATTCCATACCTACTACAATCTGAAAACCTACACAATAAATAGAGATGATCACTGTTATCTTATTGCTCTTTGAAACAAAAATCCAAGATGATGCCTTGGTGCAATTAAAAAATATTCTTGACAAAAAGATTGTATAAAAATGGTAGCACAATTGTGGAATACAGAAAGTCATCCTAAAAGTCATTGGAATATATTCTTGTGCTGCCCTATGCCAACTATCTTTCTTTTGCCTGTTTTATTTCACAGCTCACTGTAGAAATTCTGACTCCTAGAAATAACAACCTCACTTACCAAGTGACCCATCCCTAGTCATTGGCATGATTAATTGGTTAGACATAAAGTCCTCATTAAAAGCGAACTAAATCAGTTCATTGGACAGAGGTCATTCAGATATTTCTCTCAAGAACTGAACAAAGTAGCTCAAAAACTTGAACCTTACTTGATCAATGATGAATTTATAAACTTCAGTGGGATGTACAGAATAAGTAGTGTGAGTGACCATGCTAAGCATATAGACGAGATGTTTGGAGTGTGCAGAAAATGTAGAAGCAGAACTGAGAATCCAGAGTGAGCTTACAATATGACATTGTTCCAGTTTCTCTGGGTCCTGCATGACATTGTATGATCATAATAAACACACATTTACCTATGCTGCTGTGAATGAGTTCCTATTTCCTTTATCTAGAAGAGTGCTAATTAGAACATCTTCCACAGCATGGTCCTAAATGCATGGCTACTATTGGAGGTATTTCTACACTCAACTATGCTATGTAAGATTATTTGTGGAAAAGCACCTTAAATAACCAAAAGACTAGAAGGGCTTTGGTATTAGGGTGTAATAAAAATAGTTATTCCAGTATGGGAAAATTATTCCAGATGGAATGTTATTAAAAACTTATAAGTCTAGAGTAAACATGGACTTGCTCACCAAATTCTCCAATATCAGAACCAGATGGTGTTCTTTCAGACTTGAAAAGGATTATTTTCATTCACATAAACAACACCACTTTACCAACTCAAAAGGGGATAAATGGAATTCCTTAACTCAATTTTTCATAGCTCAGGACTCAGTTAAACTCTTGTGTGAGAGAAATGTATAATGGATGATTGACATCAACCAGGGGAGTTTGAGAAATACTCTTATGCTTTTAAGGGTGCTATGAAATTATTTTGCCTTCTGTAAAAACCATTCTCTTAATATCTAATTCTACAATAAGAAGTCCTACTTCTTCCAGTGTTCCCTATGTGAGCAAAATTATAGACATCTTATTACTTTCTTCTTAGGAATTGCCTCCTTTGGAGTCCATAGAAAGGATGACATGCTAACTATTTAGGGAATTGTTTTATTATTTTTTTCAAATTTAAAATGGAAAGACCCATTTTCTGAACCAACCTGGAAATTTCAAATTTGCAGTCTATTTATTGCCAGCTTTGCCCATGGCCTTTTGCCCAGGGATGTGATTTCTAGATAAGCTTCTTAACTTCCGAAGGCCATGGTGCTTATGTTCATCTGCCTGAATGCATCAAAGACTATCACCCTACCTTCGAAGAATCAAAGTGGTGGTGAGCATACAAATTCACCTCCTTACTCTGGGTCTCCACCAGTCTGTTTAAAAAAATACTTTTCTCACCAGAGACATTCTTCACTTTTTACTAATAAATCCTTTTTCCAGTTTGTGATGTTCTAATCTCTTCTATGCAAATTATCCTGATAGAATATTTTTCTTTGTAAGAAGAGTTCAATCATTACATTTCCCCTGTAAAGTTTGTTAGAGCACAGAGTTCTATGAATACATTTAAGGCAAAACATTAAAAAGCAAAATGCAATCTTAGCTTTGCTACCTCAGTTGAATATGAACTTTTTCCAACCAAACATTATACATTTCTCCTTTTTGAATATACAGCTTTAGTTTATCATGTGTATTCTCCACATTAATTAAAACATGGGAACACAAAGTAATTTTCTTACAGCAATAGGAAAGTAAACTAGTCACTATTAAGAAAAAGTCCTCCTACTTAGGGGTTAATTAGTAAAATTCTGTAGCCTATGTTTGGTCATTTTTTTTTCTTTGCCTCAGTGTGTTCTCATCCAAAAATGAATTTGGCCAAATATTTCATTTCTGATTAGGAAAGGAGAAAAATTAGAAGTCTTTCTCCAAAGCAAATACAACAAAGAAAATCAAATGATGATGCTTGCCAAACTGATGACCACAAACATTTAATATTATTTTCTCATATTTTTCCCTCACTATGAATAGACACAATTACATAACTAGGAGTATACTCCACTTATCAGTAGCAGAAAATAAAATTGCTAGTGTTGTTATTTTATTCCAGAAAGACCAGAATATGACTTGGACATTCATACTAGTACCTTCTATAATACATAGTTGTGGCAAGAATGGTGGAGGGCAACATATTCTTTCTGAGAACAACATTCCATATATCAAACTAGAGTCACTTCCTGTAGAAAGGTAACTCCTTAAAGACAAGTGGTCAAATTCTCACTCAAACTATTTGCCTTTCTGTTACTTATTGGGTTATCTGAGAGAGAATGTTAATAAATTCCTTGTTTTTAAATTTTAAGATTAAATATTTCTATTCCATACCTTAGAGACAATGGTAGGTTTTTGTTTTTATCAAATATTAGGTTTAAGTCATTGTCAGGCAGTTTGTTCTAAATCATTTCATATGTTGTAGAATAAAACCAACTTACTTTCTTTGAAAATACTAGCAAGTTATATTCTGATTGTGGTGTTACTCTGTTTTTAGTGTTTTTTTTTCACTGAATGTCTGGAGATGGATTTCATGAAGTCTCACTTCTGGTCATTCCTCCACAGGCCTTTTCCAGAGTCATGATTGCTTGTAGAGCTCAGATGGTTTTTAAATTCCCAAAGGCTCCAATTTATATTTCCTTCATAGAACATTAGATAAATCAGAAAATTTCATGTAAAATAAGGGATAAGGAGACATGAGAATGAAATGGAGAAAAAAATTAATAAAAATGATAACAATAAAAATTTAAAATATGTATCATCAGAATGATGAAAATTGGTTAAATTATATAATTTGCAAAATTATATAAATTGCAAGTATTTCTTTCTTCCCAATGATAACATGGGTCATGTAACTTATCAGCCCCAATTTCTTTATATATACAATAAAGAACATTCCCTAGGTGGCTGCCTTATGCACATGGGATCTAATTAACCAATGAGGGTAATTGCCATTAACTGTTAAAAAACCATAACCTGTTATACTGTCAATCCAAGCATCATTATAGTGTATTTATATGCAATGTAGAAATGCTGATTATTTCCTGTGGTACCAATTTTATTTGTTGTCAGCATCTAACCTTTGCTTTTCCCCCAATTCCTTGTGAACTTAGTAATGAGGAAAACAATTTGTATTCTGAATAAGAAGTTGAGCTGGAGTGTATGTGTGAATCCATCTAAAGAATAAGGTTCTTTCCAGTTCTATAAGATTCCAGAATGACCCACATCATTTAATTAATCCATGTAAACAAGCAACATGTATAATCATTATCCCTCTGGAGTTCTGACCACAAAGCTTTTCCCGATGATCAACATAAACATGGGAAGTTTGAGCCATATCTCCTGAGTATGGCTGGTTGGGTTTATGTCTGCTCTGTTATAAGTAACAATAGTGTCTTTCTTTAAGGAATTGCTCTATTTAGATAATACATTTCTTATTCTTCCTAAATCTAGGCAATGGACTTTTAATATTTTTATTCTCATGGGCAATTAGAAATTATAAAGTATGAAGCAATACAGCTTTCTATGTCTTTAAATAATGTTTCACTTGACTAAGTGCTCGTTCTCTGATTTCAGTTTTAGCAAATGATCTTCTGCTCTTCCTCAGGGCATTTATGTCAAAGAGACTTTCCAATATGCATATGATACAAAGGCACAAGGCTCTGAGAGCACATATCTAGAGAACTCAGATATTATGGGGATTTTACAATAGTTCATTTATATGGGGTTTAGGGGACATTCACATAGCCAATGGGACATATCAATTAGGTAAAGCTAACCATGTATTTTAATGGTCTTGGGATGCTAGAATAGATAGTCTCATCTTAGTGGACTTAGGCATTAATGCATGCCTCATAGAGCTACATAACATTGGATTTCATGCATGTTCTAAATGAGCTTCCCTTGAATATTAAAATAGTACATATACACTGAAGTCTAGGGAGTGTAAAAGATAACTAAGAACTAATAAAACAAGATAAAAACATTTAATAAAAACAAAACACCCCAGTACCTCCCTAAGTATCTAAGAAGAAGTTCTAATTTTGAAAAGCTTCCTGTACAAATGACAGTTATTTTTTCCTCATCATTTTATATAAAAAGAGGATACTGTCACCCTGCCATTGACTTCAGTGTTAGTACCTGATTAGTAACAGGCTTAAGTCCTCGAGTCTTCCAAGTATCTGGTTAGCTGTAGCCTGCGACAGTGCTGTCCTTGGCAATGCCAGATGTCTTACTTACTAATGCCTAGAATGGTATCTTTGCATATCTTTAAGTATTTTCATTAAAATCACTCAAATTAGAAGATAGAATATTAATGTTCTCTTCTTTTCTTTTTTTTTTTAATTTCTTTTTTGGTCCAGTCGTGGGCTTGAACTCTGGGCCTGAACGCTGTCCCTCAGCTCTTCAGCTCAAGGCTAGCGCTCTACCACTTGAGCCACAGCGCCACTTCCGGCTTTTTTTCTTTTTGCTTATGTGGTGCTAAGGAATTGAACCCAGGGCCTCATGCATGCAAGGCAAGTGCTCTACCACTGAGCCACCTTCCCAGCCCCTCTCTTCTTTTTAAAGTGTGCATCTTCTCCTATCACTTGAAAGTAAACAATTGTTTTAAAATCCCCCAGACTGCTTTAAGTTAGAAGCCTCATCTGTTTTCACCATTGTCTGGTAAACACTTTTTCATCTATATGTGGTAATTAAATGATGGAAGCATAAGATGTTAGGGCATGTAGTTTTCATTGCTGAAGTTTGTTGATTTCTTATAGACATTTTTTTTTGCCTGATTGTTCACACATAGTTTGCACATAGAGCCTTCACATTCGGATATTAAAGGCTGCGAAGAAAACTCTTGGATATAACCTCCAGGTTTAAATATTTACTTTCACAATTAGAGAAAGCATTATAAAATTTTCTTTGCAATGCTTTCTTCATTTTTGTGAGGGTGGACCTCTACCTTCAGGATAAAATCAACAGAAATATACAGTGAATTTAAGGTAATCAATTACAAGAAAGTCTAAAAGGATTTTTAATTCTAACAACTAAAACAAAATCTTTCTCAAAATAACTATGATTTTATAAATTATGATAAACAATATTAGAAAGTTGGATCCTGGCCAGCTTCTCTGTAGAAACAAATTAAAATAGAATTTCTGTTCTTAGCTAAAGCTATTTCACACCCTCCCCTAACCTTGCAATAAGTAACTGATTCTTAAATAGCATCTATAACCCAGAAACTAGAAGTACATAATAGAAATATTGGAGCATATGAAAACAATGTAGCAATGAGCCAGATTTCATAAGATGTTTAAGGATATTTTAAAAAACTGTCAGAGGATGAATTTTAACACTTTGCACCCCTAAAAAAGTTGTAATTGAGCCAGGCAGTGGTGGCTCATGTCTGTAACACCAGCTACTCAGGAGGCTAACATCTGAGGACTGCAGTTTGAAGCTAGACAGGAAGAGAAAGTCCATAAGACTATTATCTCTAAGTAACTTCCCCCCAAAAAGCTGCAAGTGCAAGTGGAGCTGTGCCTCAGTGGTAGAGAACTGGACTTGAGCACGAAAGCTCAGGGACAGTACCCAAGACTGGTACAAAAAGAAAAGAAAGAAAGGAAGTGGCGCTGTGGCTCAAGTGATGGAGCGCTAGCCTTGAGCTGAAGAGCTCAGGGACAGCGCTCAGGACCAGAGTTCAAGCCCCACGACCAACCAAAAAAAAAAAAAAAAAGAAGGAAAGCAGGAAAGAAGGCAGGAAGGAAGGCAGGAAAGCAGGAAAAAGACAAAGAAAGGAAAAAATGAGAGAAAAGAGAAGAAAGGAGAAAAGGAGAGGAAAAAGAAGGAAAAAATGAAGGGAGGAAAGGAAGGAAGGAAGGAAGAAAGGAAAGAAGGAAGGGAGGGAGTTCATTCAAATTGGGACTTCTCAGGAGGTTATAAAGAACACATTTAGATAAATAGTTAAAAGTGGTATTATGCACTTTTCACATTTAGATAATGTGTGAAATTATTTCCAACTTTAAAAATAACTTCACACCTTCTTCTGTGCTGGGCATGAGGAGGAAACCTTGAGCCAGCTCATGAACTCTGGTCAAGTCTGTGGTGGAGAAACAAGAGCTGATAGATTGCCTCAATTCCCTTTTTCTCTAAGAAAGAGAATTTGTTGTTTAGATAGGCCCAGAAAATGGTGAACAGAAGGGTTCGTACTTAGGGGTTGAGAGTTTCAACTTGACCAACCTGGTGGAAATAACCTTAAGCAGGTCATTTTCATCAGTTGTAAAGTGGGATGATAGCATCCATCCATCTTCTACAGCCAGTAGCTTCACTGGAACCCAGTAGTTCTTGCAAGATACAGCGTTTAATTCTGATAGAAACTTCCAATAAATCTTGGATGTAACATGTCTGGCTTTAATGCTGTGAGTTAATGGCAGAGTAGGGATTAGACTGCTGTTGTCTTTGCACTATGAGCCCTACAGTAATCCCTCATGAGGCAGAAATAAACAGCTTTACAGATTAGACTTGCTAACCTATAAAGTGACAGCAAATAGCACAACTCAACATAACAGATGTTGTTTTAGGTTGTAATTGTTGTCTCCTCCTCGTCTTGCCAGATCCTCTTTTTAGATCTTAAAACCCCACGCTGACAACCTGTAAAACTTCTAAGGCAGAGGAAAGAATTTTTTCCTTTCTTCTTTTCCCATGGCATCCTCAAACATCAGGAGGTTATGCCTGTGATAGTAGACATAGACATGTGTCAGTTATCCAGTAGGCCAAAGCTAGTTGCAAAGTTTCCTTAATTTTCATGGACTGTATTCAAAATCCTACATCCCAAATCACACTCCCTTTGTGCCAGAAAAAGAAAATAAATACAAAAATAATGAGAAAGAATAAGAGAAAAGACAGGAGAAGAGAAGGGATGAGAGGAGAGGAGAGGAAAAAAGAAGACAGAAGAGGAGAGAGAGAGAAAAGAGAGTAGGAGGGAGAGGAAGAGCTGAATAAGTTGGGAAGTTCTCAGAATTGAAATAGAACTCATGCTGGATTGTGATGAGGAGAGCAAGGGGGCTGTTCTATGTGTAAACGGCTGGATAAGTAGTTTTCTTTTTTATTTTATTTTATTTTATTGTCGGTCATGGGACCTGAACTCTGGGTCTGGGCACTGTCCCTCAGCTTTTTAGCTCAAGGCTAGTTCTCTACTACTTTGAGCCACAGTACCAGCTTTTTCTGCTTATGTGGTGCTGAGGAATCAAACCCAGGGCCTCATGCATGCAAGGCCAGCACTCTACCACTGAGCCACCTTCACAGTCCAGGTTAAATAGTTTTCTCATGAGAACACAGAGGTTAACTGGCATGAGGGAGGGAGAAAAGTCTGAGAACCAAGCATTGATTGTCACAGGCCTCAGAAAAGGTGTCATAGGCTGAAAATGCTGGAGATGAGAAAAGACTAACTATGTTCAAAAAAAGAGGAGAGAAGGGGATGGGGATGGTTCTACCATAAGACTTGTTATGAAGGAGTTATACTGTACCTATTCCTTCCCAGTACATGACAGTTTATAAAAAGAAGTAAATATTAGTTTGGCAAGAATACGGTGCTACAGAAGAATGTGTAGCCCAGGACAAAGAAAGTTTAAAGTAGAACTGTATCCGTGCTTAAGGTCCAATTCATCATGTTGTTGGGCATCTGTAATACCCTGACATTTGTCTAGGTGTCAGTGATGAAGCTGAGGTTATGATGAATGAGATATGAAGTTTTTCCTAAAGGAGTCACAGTCTAGGGTTAAAATGGTGGCACAGGTTAATTACATACCAGGATGAATGTAATATGCATTTACCTGTTACTTTATATAGCTGTAAAGAATGTGAGAGAAGCTGGAAGATCACAACTATTTAACGGTTGTCATGATTTTACAAAGGGAAGCTCAACTCTCCAATTTCTATATTAATTAGGTTGGTGGTAAGGTATCAGTTATGGGTAGGAATATGAAATCAATTAAGGAAAAGATGGTGAACATTAAAACAGATTGAGATGATCACTGAAAATCATCTTGAATTTACTAGGGAAGATTAGATTAAAGTGATTTTATTTTCCCCTTGGACAAAGTAAATTAGATTTGGAGATTAGAGACATCTTCTTGACAAGTATACGATAGACTTCATCCCTCACACCGGATGTCTATGAGTATTTGACTAGGTGTTCATTGCTTGTGAACAAGATATGTTAACATAATGTTAACATGGTGAGATGGGCTTGGGCATGCTGATTCCTAGGAAGATGTCAGTTATAAGAGAGGTAGAATGTGGAGGATTATAAACTCCTTGTTTTGGGATGACTGTGTTCATTCTTCCATTTATACCTTGGAATATTTATCAGCCAGGAAGCTGACTAGAGAAATTAAAGGGGAAATTTTAGAATCATGAAAGGGCTTCCCATGAATCTATTTTCAACTATCCAACAAGGAATAGTAAAGAATGTCATAGCCAATCACCAGCACTTGCCTTACAGGCAGAAAGATCCAGTACCTATATCAGGCATGAAGACTGTCTAGAGAGCAGAAGGCTCCTGGCCTGGTTTACTTAGCATTGCTTTGGTTGACCTGTTTCTTTGCCCCTGTTCAGGTGGGTCTACAGGAATTTTGCATCCTCCATGTCCATCCTCATACCTGCACCCAACATCTGTGCAAGAAACCATGGACATTCTTAACACCTTCATTAGATCTATCCTGACCTACTGTGATCATGGCATGGGCAGTAAACTCTCTTCTCACACATCTATAAACAAGAAAAAGTGTGTATGGGATGCTAATATTGGCAGGGTCTTGGAAGTGTTTCTTGGTTACTACGTATCAGTAGATATGTTCCTCTTGGGAACTAGTGATGGGAACAAAGCAAGAGAAAGTTACTTGAATTGTGCCCTGTCCTGTCATCTTGGTAAATTTAAAATGTTTTTCTTTCCATTGCTTTGGTAAACAAGTTATTTAAATGAAGATGATCTATTATGGAATAGTTATTGCCAAACACAGATAATTTTCTTTTGAGTTTTGAATTTTGTTACCTTTTTTTCTTTTTGGATGAAGTAATGTCTTTTGTGTTCTTATTTTATCATTGAGAATCTACTTACATACAGTTGATAAAATACAATTATGACCACAAGGTGAGCGTAGGTGGCTCTGCCTATAATCCTAGCTACACAGGAAATTGAGACTTGCTGATTGAAGCTAGCCCCTGCAGAAAAGTCCTCAAGACTCCAGTGCCAAAAGGAACTGCAAAATATAAAAGCAATATGTTTTAAGAATGTTTCACAGTGCTGGGCACTGGTGGCTCACTCCTGAAATCCTAGCTACTCAGGAAACTGAGATCTGAAGATCGCAGTTTGAAGCCAGCCTTGACAAGAGCCCCTGTGAGACTCTTCTAACCACGAAAAAGCTGAAAGTGGAGCTGTAGCTCAAGTGATAAAGCACTGTCCTTGAGCAAAAAGCTCAGGGACAATGCCCAGGCCCTGAGTTCAAACACCAGGATTGGTGCGTAAACACACACACACACACACACACACACACACACACACACACACACACACACACAAATATAGTTACTTTACAAAACAAATGATTCCTATAGAGCCAATCAAGACTCATGGACATCATGTAATGAGATTTTTTATTCTTTTCATGGAAAATGGAAATCTAAAAAGCTAAGCATTTGATTTGCTTTAGGAATACTCCCTTTCCCCCCTTTTATACATATATATTATCAAGTGAATTCAAGATAATAGTTTGTTGCGGTAGCCTGACTTTCAATATTATTCCAGCATTCATCAGACTCTGAGGGGTAGGGATGCACAGTATATAATGTTTATTTACAGATCCCTACACTCTCGCCCTTTAACAAAGCATCCTGCTGTGGGGGTCTCTATTTCAAAGAATCACACACACACATACATATGTATGTGTATGTGTATATGTGTATATATATATATATATATATATATATATATATATATATATATATACATGTGTGTATGTATCTATTCCAATGCCTAGAAAACTATGCCTTTATAGTTCAGCACATTTGTAATGAAAATTTTTGTAAGATTTTCTGGGTTTGTTTTTTTTTTTTTATCAGTCATGGGGCCTGAAATCTGGGCCTGGGTGCTATCCCTCTGCTCTTCAGCTCAAGGTTAACACCCTACCACTTGAGCCACAGTGCCACTTCTGGCTTTTGTTGCTTACGTGGTGTTGAGGAATTGAACCCAGGGCCTCATGCATATGAGACAAGCACTCTACCACTGAGCCAACTTCCCAACCCCAATTTTTGTAAGATTAAAGATGATATTACTATCATCTTAAAAGAGGATAGTATTTGACTGGTTGTTTTCCTATTATGTAGCTGTTTTGTAACCATTTATTGGAGAAAAAAATGTCTAGAGCTCATTGGAGCTATATGAAGCTGCCTCATCTTTTTTTTTTTTAAACTACAACTGAGATCATATCTTTTAAACTACTTCATAGTGTTAGTTTTCTTTTTCTTTTGTGAATCCTGGGATTACATTCCTGAGCTTCTGGATATACCAATTCTCCCTGCTGCCTTCCTCCCCCTGAAAGCCAGTCAAGCAAAGCACCAAGAGGTGATTAGAATTTTACTGCCCCTGATTCACCAACCAGCTTTTCCTTTTCTCCCTAGATTCCCTTTGCTTAGCAACATGAATGTGGCAAGCACAGTATTGCCAACAGATTTCTTTTTTGCTCTCATACTGAAAAGAAGAACTTAAGAATGTAAGACATAAAATTTCACACATTTTTCAAAATTAGAATTTTGTACTCTGAATACCAGGGCTTTCCTCTGGCTGCAGGAGTTTTTCTTCTTTGCAACATTTCTGGTTGAAATGACTTCATCACACAACATCTGAGTCCCTGATACTCAGTGAATGGAGCAGAATGTCACCAACCAGGAAGTGCCAATGGGTCTTTCAACTAGAACTCTGCCCTCTTTTCTCCCCCAGGTACTATTTTTATAAATTTAAGTCATCTAGGTCAGGAATTAAGGCCATTTTTGTCATACTAGTTAAAAGGAATTTAGAAATTCACATAGCATCTTCCTCACACTGTCAATGCTGAGAATGTTTTTTTTTTTAAATGCAGTGTGTGAATTCAACAAGGTTGTTGGACCACTTTCCTTGAGCAAGGCATGCTTAGACCCCTGGAAGAGCAAGATGAATGGGACATACTTCCTACCTTCACAGAGTAAAACAGACATGTATATTTATAGAGCATGAAACATGATATATTAGGTTGCCAGTGTGCAGTCATGCTTGGTCCATACTTGTTATTCTGGCTATTCAGAAGATATAGAGGATGGTAGTTTGAGGCCAGCCCAGGTATTGGCACAAAAACAAACAACAAACAAATCTCAGAAGTGCTTCTGTTGTGCTAAGGAGACATTGAAGCTGAAGGTCTTACCTATTACTGGTGGAATCTGGGAAGGACTTTGGTGTATTATGAGTTCAGGCCTTTGAAATATGGGTAAAACTGGGTTTTCTTTAAACCTTCTCTTCTAGATTATGGGAAGCTTGATCAAAGTAATTGAAGAGCAGAAAGGAAGAGCTATTTTTAGAAAATCGATAGTCCAGAATGATTGGAGCAAATAATGTATGAGTTAAGGCAGGGGAAAGCACTATAGCGGTCCCAAAAGAAAGGTGAGCGTATATTAGTTTAGTTTATTGACAGTATAGAAGCAGTGAAGTTTTTGAGGAAGACACTGATAAATTCATAGCCATGTACCTATGTAGCTATGAATCACTTGATACCTATATGTACTGTTCTCCAAGGCAGGCTGAATTTTCTCAGCCCAGAAATGTAATTTAAAATATTATGAGTATCTTTTAATAATTGTTTTGAAACAAATATAAACTTTCACAAAGAAGTTTCATGAGAGATGGAAAGAAAAACTGGGGGGAAAAAGTTGATTTGGTAGAAAATGGAGCTGAAAAATGAGTAGAGTAGGTGTTAAAAACTCCTGCCTATCTAGAGGTATAGCTGACTGCATGGACATCATAATGCACCAGGACCTGGGTTCAAGAGCTCTTATGTTTACAGCCAACACACAATAGCATAAATCCAAAGTTTACAAACCATGGCCCTGCTTTCCCATTGTGTTGCAACAGAGGTGAGTAGTTTAGCCTCAAGTGTTTGTATGTAGTCCTTTAAGAAAAAAAATGCTTACTCTGGAACTTTAACAAAAGAGTTCGCTTTCCTTTTTATTTATTTATTTTTTCACATTTTCTTTTTTTTATTGTGAGAATACTGTTCAGAGGGGTTACAGTTACATGGGCAAGGTAATGAATACATTTCTTATCAAGCATTGTTGCCTCTTCCTTTTTTGAGAGATACCAGCACTAAAGCCAGAGGTTAAGAAACCAAACCTAAACTCCTTGGGTTTTTCATATATCAGTTCTCGTTACTTGTCCCTGTGCTTCAAATAAATAGATATGGTGAAGGGCAGGGAAGGAGGTTTATTTTGTGGCATGAGCAGCCATAGGAAGACAATATTTTCAGTTCATTGTTAGCCATCTTCAAAGCAAAGGTACGAATGACAGGCTTAAATAGACAAAGAACTGGGACACAGGTGAACAGTAAGCATAGTCAAGCAACTTTAGTTAAAGATGTGTCTTGATGGGTTATTGTCTCAATTCTGGCTAGCCAAGAGCTCTGGGGGTTATTATTGTTATCACTGGAATAATCCAGTTCCCATGAGATGATTACTTCTCTTCTGGGGTGCAGCCTCAGGCTCATCCTTGTAAATAATTGTCCTCATCTGGGTTGTTCATGATAAGTCCTGATCTGTCCTAAATTCTGAAGTGAGTGCAGTGATTAACTTAGAACCAAATACACAGATGCAAAGTGTGGGCCAAATAGCAAGTTTTCCTTCTGCATTTAGTTTATTCATAGGCACAAGAAATAGTACTTTTCAGTAAAAGCAACGTTTAAGCACTTCTTACAATATTAGGAATATGGTTTAACAAGAAAGTAGTCATACGGCCTTAACAACACATTAATGTCTGCTGGCAGACCCTTGGTCTCTGAGTCAGGCATCAATAAAGCTGGGCTTCTGAATGATGAGTTGCAAATCTCTTGCTCGTTGCTACTTAAGACTTGGATCCAGCTGACTGTAGATGCCTGAAGCCAAATCTTCCAGATTTTAGGAGAATCTGAACATTAAAACTTTACTTAACTACATCCCAGTTTGTAGATACTGGCAGATTATGCAATGAAAAAATAATTAGGCGTACCGGTCCAAACCAACAGTTCTATGTTGTGGATTTGTTTTATTATGACCATGTATTTGTGAATTCTGGATTGGAGACCATGAATATCACTAAATCAAAACAAGGGGGGTTATGGGCAGCTGGATTACATAAGAAGACAAATGCAGCAGGAAATACATGTTTTAAATTGAGCCATAGTGTTGTGGATGGGAGTGTACTGGTAGGAATACAAAAGCTTATTTCTATCAGTCATGATTGCTTTAAAGCATGGTTAGCTCCCAGTGCATTAGTGAAATGATTCATGTATACCAACAGATTATTTTTTTCTTTTAAATCGCAGTATTTGTTTATTGGGCCAATGTCTTCTCTTTTATCCATTGTATGTTAAATGCAAAAGGAATTTAACTTTCATCTGGAACATAAATGTCCAATTAAAGCTAAAAAAGTACCCTAGTGATTAAAGAATTCCATGAAGAACACATTTTTCTTGGTTCTGCTCAGATGGGTAAGGAGAATTAAATATGGAAAGACAAACCTGGATCAAGCAATACTCCAAGGAGATATTAGCCTCCAAAAAGCACCCAGTGAACTTCATGTCTTATAATTTAATGTACACAATAGAATCTCTGAGGACAAGACCTGCATTAATCTGCTTAATTAAGTTAATTAAGATAATTAAGTCACATACTAGGTACCTACTAAATTTGTTGAACAAATGATACATAAATGAATGAACACGTGGACCCCTATCTCATACTTCTTGTCTTTCATTTTGCCTTCCACTCTTTCTCTGAAGACCTTTTATTCTCTTTTATTTCTTTTATCTTCTCCCCATTGCTTTTAGTACTAAATGGAACTATATATATATATACATATAATTTTACTTTTGGCAAATCATTCACTCGTTTTCATTTTCTACCAATGCATGAAGTTTGCTTCAGTTTGGATGTTTCTTTTACACAAATTCCTCATGAATTCATGTATCTGGCTGCTTACAACTTAATTTGCAAAACAGCTCAATTTCCATTAGCACAAAGGCGAAACACAAATGAACAAATGTGACTGTCTGTCACAATAGTATAGCTACCAGGGGTATATTTTACATTGCTATCTTCAACAAAGAGCATTGCTCTTCCTTTACAATGACTGGCTGTCTACTAGGTGTGAGGTACCATTTTAGTGCTTTGCAAAACTAGTGAACAGGACAGATACTCTTGCAGCCATGGGCCATGCATTCTTGTAACTAGGCATATGTGTCATCTTTGAATGCCAGGTGACAAATCTATAATTGTGGATTCCAAAATGTCATATTTGCTTGAGTCAGATTATAAATGAGACTTTATGTTGGTTAATGCTTCAGCTCTTAGAATGTAATCACATTTATTTGTGTATTTCTCAACATCTGGGGCATTTTCTTTTTTAGAAGAGGACAATGGGATCCTGGAGGGTTTCTTGACATCTCTGCATCTTATGAACAGTAAACAGCAAATGAGCCTTGTCCCTCTCATTCTGGAGACATCCTGGCTTTACTCCCCCAGCCTGCCCTACATAAGTTTCATAGAAAGCCTATTGTTTTAATTTATCTTAAGTGAGTATATAAATGGCTTGTGGCACATGGCGGGGGGGGGGGAATTAGCATTTGGTAGAATAAGAAAGGGACCACAGATTGAGAAACACTTCAAAAACATGTATGAGAAACTAATATGTAGCAGCCTATCAACCTATGGCATTTGACAGAAATGAGAGTGAACGGTTGCCTGAAACCTAAACTGGACTGCTGATCTGAGAATAAGCATGCCTAATGCAAATGTGTGAGTTGTCGTTCTTCAGAGTGATGGAGTAACCTGTTAGGGAAAGGTCAAGGTCTTTTGTGAAGACTGCTGTGTTTCCTGAAGTAGACTTGGACTGTGATGAATGACTTTGTTGGTTGGTTTTTCTCTGAACATGCAATGTCTCCTAGCACGTTCCAAGACAATTACATCTCCAGGATGTAAAGAGGTTAGGTAGAATTCTCTACCCCAAAGCAGTGGAGGATTTACTGTTTCTTCTCTTCTGCAAATCTGTGCATTCCTCAGCTTAGACAAGAATTCTGTTTCCTACCTCTGACAAGTGCCAAAGTCCATGATGAAATAAGATATTCAGGAGTCATGCAGGATATGAGGTGCATTTCCTTGGAGGCTGTTTGAGGCCTAAGACTTTATTATAGTTATAGCTGTAAGAAGAGGCAGTGGAAGATTTGGTACTGAGCACGGAGAGCGTGCAAAGCCTTCTCCATTCTGTGTTGGTTACTATAATGAGAGAGCTAAGGTTCTGAGAGAAACCATAGCTAGAGTGCTTAATGCACTTTCTTTGTTACTCTGTCTTGTCATCTATCCATCACTATGGACAGATTTCACCTTTCCTGCATAGATATGTGGCAAATATGTCTTCAGTCAGGAACAGCATTTATGACTGCTTCAGATGAACCCATGTGTTCCAATTAATCAATAAGTGATTTTCCCCTAGTGTCAAACATAGAGAAGACAAGTCAATATTGGTTGAGTAGGATTTGTTTTAGAAGTTTGGGGAAAGGATAACTTTGTATAAAACAATGTCATATTTCCCTTTAAGGCTGGCAAGACACCTATTTCATACATTGGCAAGGATGTCTGCACTTTACCCTAGAAAAAAAATCAAGCATTAAATAATACAAAATAAAGTTGTAGACTATTCTCTGTGTATATTAGATGCCAATTCTCTTGAAATAATTTTATCATTCAGGAATTCTTTGTGAAGTTGGGTTGTTCTAAAGCAAATATATCACTTGGAAGTTTATGTGTAATTTATTTCTATGTGGGCCAGATAATTACACCTGCCAAATACTCAGAATTATGTAGTAATTCTTTATATTGACACATTTTATTCTAAAATTATATTCTAGGTCACTAAGGACATCATCATAAGTGAATAAATAGTAAGTGAGTATGGTGTAACTTACAAATAAAATTTCACGAAGTGTTGAAATAAAATATACTATTATTTCCTACTACATAAGAAACAGTTTTTACTCATAAAGTTCCTAAGCACTTCTTGGGGAAGACAACACAGTAGTTAATCAATATAGTTTTATTTTTGCTAAGAATGAAAATCAGGTTCTTCAACACTTCAGTTAGAAAATTCTATTCAAGGAAGTGGCGCTGTAGCTCAAGTGGTAGAGCGCTGGCTTTGAGCTAAAGCTGAGGGACAGCGTCCAGGCTAAGACTTCAAGGTCCATGACCGAAAAAAGAAAAAAAAAGAAAATGCTATTCAAAATGTGTGTGGAGGTTCTGTGGTTCAGAAATGCAAATGCTTCTCCTAAATCTTACATTAATCAGTTATCAGAAGTTGAAAATTCTCTTTAACCCTTTTAGGTGTTGGCCATAAATATGAGATATTAATATAATCATAATTTACTATTACTGTTACTAAATAATTGCTCAAGGATTAACATAGTTGGAACATTGCATATATGTTGATATCTAATTTAAATGTATGTTTACATTCATGCATGAGTGTTTTCTTCTCACTTGATATAAACTCTCACTGTGTCAAATGGAACATATACTGGTACTGAAACTCAGAGATAATAAAAGCAGGAAAACAAAGAGTTCTTAGAATATGAATGCTCCTTGTACTCACCTAATAGAATATCTGATGATGCAAAACTTCCAATGGAGATGCTTTTGGTGTTAGAGGGAATTTCAAACTTTCTCTCTGAAGGTTCAAACTGAAATAAGGTTCAAATGGAAATAAATAGACAATAGGAAGAATAACAGGAAAAAGCATGTGCATGTTAACATGTGTAAAGTTTGATGTAAATGGCAGGATGCTTGTGGCTCACGCCTGTAATCCTAATATCTCAGGAGGCTGAGATCTGAGGATCATGATTCAAAGTCAGCCTGGGCAGAAAAGTTCCCATGAGACTATTATCTCCAATGAACCACTAAAAAAACCTGAAGTAAAGCTGTGGCTCAAAGCAATAGAGTGCTCAACTTGAGCAAAAGAGCTCAGGGACAGTGCCCAGGCTCTGAGTTCAAGCCCTACAACACACACACACACACACACACACACACACACACACACACACACACACACACACACACACACACACATACACACACACACCCCACATACATAAAAGAAACTCAAGGGAAACAGAACACATTACTGAAGGTCAAGTGACTTTCTTTATAGGAAGGAATGGTGGAGGACTGGAGGCAATTTCAGAGGCATAGTAAGATATTTTTTAGAGGAAGCAAATAAGGCTGAAAAACCTGATGACCCAAAACTAAGTTCTTCCAGGATCAATGTGTGGTGCCATATTTTTCAATCTCTTATTCCAAAATAAGAACTTAATCTTAATGAAGTGTTTTTAAAAGACTGAAGACAATTGTGTTCTTCCATAACAAATTGGTGTCTAGGTAAATAAGAGAACGTTAGAAATAGGTTCTACCAGTGCTTCAAAGGGAAAGAAGATTAGAGAAGATTAAAGTAATTGGGACTATCAGAAGAGTTGCTTCTGGCTCACATGTCAAAGAATGACAGTTTGAGTTATTATTTTCTGGGTATCAAAAGTATATTGAACAAATATTTATTTTAGCAGTGTTTTTCTTCTAGTCTCTAACATATAGTACCCTGTGATCGCTTGTGAGCTCATATATGAAATTTCTATTTCTTTACAATGCAGATTGGAAAGTATTATCATTAAAAATGTTATTTGTAAAATTTACGAACTCTCTAGAAAACACTAATGTGAAGACTGGGGTTTCTTTTACTTTTATGCTAATAAGAGAAAAGAAGAAGTCATAACTATTAATAAATTCCAGTTTTTCCATGAAGTAATGACAGTGTAGATTACCATGCTTTCAATTCATTGTGTGACAGTTACTGTATTGACTGACATTTCTTGGCAGTGTAGTATAGGAGAAACATGGAATTTTGAATGAGACTGACACAGATACAAGTTCAAGTCTAAATCCCACTGCTTGGATACTTTATGCTGAATAGTTCTGAATCACACATTCTTTATTTTTTCAATAGAAATAAAAATGCTCTATAATATCATCCTGGTGGTTAAAAAGAAAGCATATCAAAGCCTCAGCTATAATGTCTGGAATAAAGTGGAAACTGAAAAGTGACAGCTATTATTGGTTGGATTGGAAACAGAAAAAAAGCAGTGGAGAATGATTTTGATAAAATGAGTGAGGATCTGGTGGGATATGACCATGTCTGATTATCGGAAAACCCCCCAGTGAGGCGTATTGAGAGTTAAAATCATGGACAAAATTTTTGGCACCCCATCTTTGGTAGTACTAACTTGCAACCTACTGCCATTTTTCAGCTTTTCTATCTATGAAAGAGTTACATGTTTTCTACAACTTGTATAGTAAAGCAGGGACTGTAGACATCATGACAATAATCTTTAGGTTGCTGGAAAAACAATGCTACATTGCTAATGAAAATGAAAACATGGGCTATTGTTTCAGAAGTCAGCTTATGTTCCCACCACATTTTCTAAAAAAGGACAAACATCAAGATGACTTGTGTTCACAAACTGAATTGAAACCTCTTTGTATAACTACTTTAGAATACTAAAAGTATAAATGAAGCGTGTTATCACTAAAGAAATGAAAAAGGTAGAAATCATTAGCAATTTTGTTTGTTTGTGTGTGTGTGTGTGTGTGTGTGTGTGTGTGTGTGTGTGTGTGTGTAAATACTGGGGTTTGAACTCAGGGCCTTGGTGTGGTCCTTTAGCTTTCTTTCTCATTGAGCCACATCTCCACTTTCCAGTTTTGTTCAATGTTTAATCATCATATTTGAATAGAATCCTTTTAGAATATAAAGTTGATTTTGTTAGAATGTCGTGTTTCCCTTCCTTGCTTTAATGAGAGTGAGAATTCATTTTCCTCCAGTAGACTTGTCTTTTTTTACTACAAAGTGTCCAGTATGATTTTGAGATCAGAGAGTTTGTTTAACCTCTTAGTTGGATGTTATATATCTCATTCATCTCCAAGCCAATTATGTGCAAATTTTACTTTCTGAACCCAATCAGTGAGTCTGAGAGAAGTCAGGATTAGTCAGAGAAGGGGAAGACTTTGTCTGCTGTATTGTACTTCGTGTTCTCTTTGAAGCACTCAAAACCTTTGCTTCCACCCTTTGCGATCTGAAGGTTGGAGAGGTGGCCAGAACACAGATATTCCCATCAGAATGGAAAGACTTTCAAGGTTTACATCCCTTTAATCTTTGCAAGTGTGAAATGTATCATGTCAAAGGGAATTAAGATTTCATATTATTATGCATCCAAAGATTTGAAGTTGTTTTTCTTCCTTAAAAGAGTCTGTGATTATCAATAGTCACATGTTGTATCTATGTTGCTTAGAAGAACTTCACTGTGTTTTTGAAAGGGTGAAGAAAGTTGATCATCATAGTTTAATCAAGATGTTTATCCTCATAAATTACACTGCTGCAAATGCAGTGATATAAGCTCAAATCTATGTATTCTTTGTGTCTTTTGAAGATTTTGTTATTTGGATTTGAATAGATCATTTAAAGAAATTCTCTAGTTGAAGAAAAAGATATTTTTTCCATGTTTCTTCTGATTTACAAGTTTTGATATTCTCCTCAGATAATCGAGCTGGTTTTATATTTAACAGACCTATAAAATATGATAATTTGCATGTTTCACTGATATGCATATCCTGTGCATGTGTTTTTGCAAGGTACTATGCAAATAATTAGATTTTTGGATTAATTATTAGTTAGAAGGAAAATATTGAGCTATAGACTACAGATTCTCAGTCAGATCCAAAACTTCCTGTAATGCACCAAATTGGCCATTCTATTTAACCTTTTTACCTGGCAATTCACAAGCAGCCAATAAACCAATCTAAGGAATGGATTTTATAATAATATATCAAACAATACAGCATCATACATTGTAGCAAATATTATGTAATGTAAAATTAATTAATTCAATGTTTTTCTTTAGGAAATTTTGGTTTGCACATTCTTGAGCTAAAGTACCTGTCTTGATTTCTCTGGGCTAAGTTGACTTGTATTCTTAATGATTTTAGATATTGTGTAGAGATAGTAAACAAATAAGTCATTATTTCTTTGGGTTGAAAGTGTAATTAAAAAATGATTTGTGAAATCTTTTGAGGAACCTCCATACTGCTTTCCAAAGTGGTTGAACAAGTTTACACTCCCACCAACAATGCAGTAGGGTTTCCTTCTGTCCACATCCCCTCCAACATCTGTTGTTATTAGAGTTCTTGATTATAGCCATTCTAACTGTGGTGAGGTAGAATCTCAAAGTTGTTTTGATTTGCATTTCATTTATGGCCAGAAAAGTTGAGCATTATTTCATGTGTCTATTGGCCATTCTCATTTCCTCTTCAGAGAAGTTTCTCTTTAAGTCTTTTTTTCTTTTTGAAAATTTAAAAATTTTTATTGTAAAGATGCTGTACAGAGGGGTTACAGTTACATGAGTAAGGCAATGAGTCCATTTCTTTTTTGGGGGGGGTTGTATAGTGGTTCTATTTTTATTTTTATTTATTTTTTTGTTTTTTTAATTTAATTTTATTTTATTTGTGAACATACTGTACAGAGGAGTTTCAATTACATGGGCAGGATAATGCATACATTTCTTACCAAGCATTGCAGCCTCCTCCTTTGTTTACCCTTCACATCCCTTCCCAGCCTCCCCCCTCCCCCCCAATCCCAATCCTATTCCTTCCCCCCCCCCCCCCCGCACCGACTTTGTAAAGCTCGTTTTAGACATGACAACTTGTACTTCTCATTGTTGCAACAGGTCCACCTGTATCCTTAAACAACTGGTTTTTCCCCATCACCTCCACAAGTTATACTGACATCAAATATAGTGAAAGCAGGGGTTATACTGTGGGGGAGGGACATACAAAGCAACAAAGAGATAATCTTATAAATGCGTTAGAAACACATGCATGAAAGAAAAAAACATTAAAATACACATCTAAGGGTTCATTTTCCTGACATCACATTATCTGACCTTTTCCACTTGACTCATACATATACTAGATATTACAGATAAGGGAAACCATGGGACCTATGTTTCTTTGGGCCTGGCTTACTTCACTTAATATAATTTTTTCCAAGTTTTTCCATTTCCTAACAAATGATGCAATGTCATTCTTTCTGATGGAGGCATAGAGTTCCATTGTGTATATATACCACATTTTCTTGATCCATTCATCTACTGAGGGGCATCTGGGTTGGTTCCATATCGAGAGAAGCTTCTCTGAAGAAGAAAGAAGGATGGCCAATAGACACATGAAGAAATGTTCAACATCCCTAGCCATAAAAGAAATGCAAATCAAAACAACATTGAGATATCACCTCACTCCAGTTAGAACGGCAAAAATCAAGAACTCTAACAACAACAGATGCTGGAGGAGATGTGGACAGAAAGGAACTTTACTTCATTGTTGGTGGGAATGTAAACTTGTTCAACCACTTTGGAAAGCAGTATGGAGGTTCCTCAAAAGTCTTCACATAGAACTTCCCTATGACCCAGCAATCCCACTTTTGGGCATTTACCCAAATGTTTACAAACAAGACCACACTAAAGCCACCAGCACAACTATGTTTATTGCAGCATTATTTACCATAGCTAAGAAATGAGTCCATTTCTTATGGAGCGTTGTTACCCTCTCCCTTCTTAAAGGTATGGCATCCTCTCAGTGGTTCATTAAAGAAGTCCAATTCATTATATCAGTGATGACTAGTTCATTCATACATATAGACAATTTATTCTGTATCTTAAAGCTCTGACATGAAAAGGATAGAGATGCATGAGGTCAAATATTTTTAAAGCTTCCATTTCTTAAATTATGTATAAAGTTGACAATGGCTGTGCACCCGTTTCTGACTGCAAAGTTTACCTGTTTCCACATGTATCCACGTGTAGCCTTTTTTTATGGGACAGATGTACTCTCGTATTGATCACAAAGCTTCTAACTTGATTCTGATGACCTGAGACTGAACTAGGGCCAGCCCACTTATTTATCGGGC
This sequence comes from Dipodomys merriami, assembly GCF_024711535.1. NCBI lineage: Eukaryota > Metazoa > Chordata > Mammalia > Rodentia > Heteromyidae > Dipodomys > Dipodomys merriami. The sequence goes on along the minus strand of NW_027202715.1, from coordinate 31,327,417 downwards.
AGTTGTTTCTTGGAGGATTTGTTGTTGGAGGATTTAATTTTTTGAGTTCCAAGTATATTTTAGATATGAGACTCTTATCCATTATATGCCTAGTGAAGATCTTCTCCCAATCCGTGGGCTTTCTATTGACCTTGGTAGCTATGCCCTTTGCCATGCAGAAGCTCTGCAATTTCATGCAATCCCATTTGTCCAACCTTTCTTTGATTTGTTGTGTTTCTGGTTCTCTATTAAGAAAATTTCAGCCTGTGCCAAGAAGACCATGTGATTTTTTTGTTGCTTTGTATGTTCCTCCCCCATGGTGTAACTACTGTTTTCATTGTATTTGATGTCAGTATAATTTGGGGAGGGGAAGGGAAAAAAAACAAAATGTTTAAATAGGGATACAGGTTGACCCATTGTAACAATGAGATATGCAAGACACTATTTTGAAAAACAAACTTTACAATTTAGTTGGTGGGGGGAAGTGTAGTTGTGGAGGTTGGAGGGAAGGTATTGTAGGGGAAAAACAAAGGAGGAGGTAACAATGCTTGATAAGAAATATACACATGCTGGGTGCCCTTGGCTCACGCCTGTAATCCTAACTACTCAGGAGTCTGAGATCTGAGGATCACAGTTCAAAGCCAACCTGTGCAGGAAAGTCTGTGAGACTCTTATCTCCAATAAACTGCCAGAAAACCAGAAGTGGCACTGTGGCTCAAGTGGTAGAGTGCTTTCCTTGAGCTGAAGAGTACAGGGACAGTGCCCAAGCCCAGAGTTCAAGCCCCACAACTGACAAAAAACAAAACAAAACAAAAAATATACTCATTACCTTTCTCATGTAACTGTATCCCCTCTGTACAGTACTTTCACAATAAAAAACTTATTAAAGTGATTTGTGAAAATAACTAGAATTTTCATTGAAACAAAGCTGTATTATCTGAAGACTTTGACAAGAAGCAGTCAAAATCCATGGCATGTTCTCTGACCTAGATGAATAAGACAAACATTTGAATTCTGTTTCTTTTGTTGGAATAACAGAAATATATTGCTTTCCAGAGTGTCTGAATGAAGTTGAACGAAATAAGAAGCAGGGATGGGGTCAAGAGAAAAGGGGTAGACAAAGGAAGGGAGATATTGCTTGAGAGTTGCTCAGGCAACTCTTCTGTACAACTACTTAAAGATAATAATAACAAGGAAAAAAGTGAAAGATGAAGAAAAGAAAGATAAAATTTGAAGAATTAATGAACAGGACTAGATACAGGATTGGTTATAGGGGCTAAAATAGTCCTGAACATAAGTTCTAGGTGTTGACTTTAAAAAAAAAAAAAGATGGAATCATTAACTGTAATCGTAAATCCAGAGAAGAATATCTACATTAGCTCATGGAGATGATTTACTTTGCTTTCAATGAATTTGGTCTTCAGTGTTGGTGGCAAACTTACAGATGTACATCAGGCTTCTGGACACACACAAATAAATTTCAAACTTTGCCTCCTTAGCAGTTCAAATATTCTTACATCTTAAGAGAGGACAACAATGATAGCCATACAAAGACCAGGGTTGTCGGGTGCCAGTGGCTCACGCCTATAATCCTAGCTACTCAGGAGGCTGAGATCTGAGGATTACGGTTCAAAGCCAGACCAGGCAGGAAACTCTAGAAACACTAGAAAACTGGAAGTGGTGTTGTGGCTCAAGCAGTGGAGAGCTAGCCTGGAGCTGAAGAGCACAGGGAAGCGCCCAGGCCCAATTTCAAACCCCATGACCAAAACAAAACAAAACAAAACAAAAAAGACCAGGGTTATTTTTTCCCAAGAATGAAATAGGTGAATAAATGTGCCCACTATTGTAACTGTAGGGAAAGATAAACAGCTGGAGATAGAGCTCAGAGCATTTTCATTTCCAGCCCAGAAAGAAAGAAGAATCCATGAAGAGGAAAGAAATGAACCAGCAGGAAAAGCTGAACCATGTTTATGAATCCCAGGTGGAAGCCAATCAGATCCATATCTGGGTGCTTTCTCCTGGAGAAAACAATGATTCTATCCCCGTTGTATAGGTTCTTTTTCAGTAATTTATGACATTCAATGTCTAGAGGCTGAGGGAAAAATAGAAATTTCAACCATTCTACTTTTTTTCTTTCTATCTTTCCTTCCTTTTTTTGAGGGAAGATTTGAATTCAGGGCCTTGTGTTTGCTAGCCAGGGACTCTTCCATTTGAGTCAAGAATCCAGCCCTTTATCTTTAAAAAAAAAACCTTTTAGCCATTTTTCTACTAGATTCTCTCATTATTGGCCAGGGTAACCTCAGACTGTGATCCTCCTATAAGGAAGTTCTGTAGCAGAGATAACAGACATGCTGCACTATGCCTAGTTTGTTTTCTGAGATGGGGTATCACTAACTTTGTGCTTGGACTAACCTTGAACTATGATCCTCCCAATATCTTCCACCTTTGTAACTGTAATTACATTTATGAGCCATTCACTGTACCTAGCTCTTTTGAAATAATATGTAGAGAGGAGCCCACTTTTTTCTTTTTCTTTCTTATGTTATTTTTATTTTTCACCAAGACATGGATTTACACATTATCTGACTCATGTAACGGTAACCCCTCTGTTCAGTATTTTTATAATAAAAAAGTATGGAAAAAAATTAACCCAGGCATGGTTAGACACCTGTAATCCCAGCATTTGGGATGTGGAGTCAGGAAGATTGTGAGTTCTAGTGGGAGCTCTGTCTATAAACCAAACAATTAAAATATTTTCAGGGAAAAAAATCATCTTAAGTAATTTGTTCTATCCATTTTGTAATTTGGGATTTTAAAGAGTTTTCAGAAGAAAGAATGAGGAGAGGATGAATGCCAATACCTAATGACTCAAAGCTTCCTTTCTTTATATAGTTTAAGATCTCTGAAGTCATTGCTGGTTTCAGTCCAGACAAAACTGGCCCATGCTCACTTGTCCCTTCCAATGCTCTACCATACAAAATGGGCCAGCATTCTTGCCTTGGATGCTCCTGTAGTCACACTCAGTTGAGGCCTCATTTGTCCCCATTTTCATCCCTGTAGCATCCTGAATACAGAACCATCCCTATATGCAGCAGACACTCACCAGATACACATTGTCATGATTATAAATCTGTCCAATTGGCAAATGCTTGAAATTGGCACTTACCCTGTGGAGTAACCCACTATTTTATGATCTTATTTCTCTCTAGGAAATGTACCTTACATTCCAAGAGGGTGATAGTCCCTTTGATGTAATCAGATCACTATCTTTGACTTGAACTTCACAATGAGCAGTAGTACTTTTGGAATATACCTTCAGGCCTCTGCTTTTAGTGCTTGTAATGCTCTTTTCTTTGTTGTTGAAGGCTTTGTAGGCTTTCCTGCCTAGTCCTCATATGCTTATTTTTATAGCCATCCCAACACAAATACAGAAGTGCATTGTCGTGTATACGGCATTTATATACCCACATATATTCATCACATTCATGCATGTGCCAATGGCAGCACCTAACTAAACCTTTAAGGGGAATGAAGTCATGTTTATCCATTTAGAAGATATCCCAAGGATAATTTGTTTCTTGAAAAATACTTACAATGCAAGCTATGATTACTATTTGCTATGGCCTTACCATATGCTAAATGATGTATGTATATTATCTTCACCTCCATAATAACCCTGGAGGTAGTATTAGCTGAGATGACAAGCTGAGCTGTGAACTAGAATGAAGAATCGGAGCCAAGACTCACAGGTAGAGTTGTCTGTTCCAGAGACTATGATGCTATGACTGCGCACAATGCTGCCTACCAACTCCTGTGCATTTCAGCTGTATTGGAAGCAGATCCATACTTCACTAGAAATATTAGGCAAGCACTCAATCCTCTACTAATAAGAAGTATTCTATGAAATAGAACATGTTTGCAGCATTGCTATTCTTCGTTAGTATCCTGGTGCTTAGGTACTAGAATGACATCAGTAAGTATTTGCATAAGTGGATTTTTTATGCCCGATTATCATTTTCTTCTGTTTGAAGACTTTTCTGTGTGTATATTTTGTATTTCGTTGTCCTGGAAGATTATTTTCCCATGCTGTACTAACATTTAAAAAGTTTCTTCTTGCTCCTTTTGATTATAAAGATAGCTTCTCTAAGTATTATATAGTCATGTGAATATATTAAATTCATCATATATTTCCAGTGTAGGACTAATGACAGGGAGACGTAGTCGTTTGAAAGCATGCTCTGCAATACTGTATGTACTAAAATGCAACTGCTTCAATTTTCTCCTGAACTGTCCCTCTCTACTTTCCAGCCCTGTAGCATCAGAAATCAATTCTGCTTGTGGAGATTATTGAAGATTAAGAGCAAATACAAGGTCTAAAATCAATGTGCTATGATTACACTGATCTTCACAGGTTCTGACAATTTTTGGTCACCAACAAATTATGAGTCTAAGAAATGGTTTAGATGGGACTTAGCCATCAAAAAAACTAAAATGATCTCTTTTCCTAAGGAGAATATTTAGCGTAAATTCCAGCAACTATAAAACAAGAAGGCTTTGTGTCTGTTTCATATTTGATAAGAACTGTGCTGTACTTTCCTTAAAACTCTGCAGTTTACAAAATATGTCATAACTTAAATTGGCAGATAGAAGCATGGTGTAGCAAATGCTCATCCACATATTTTCAAGGGATTGGAACATTTCCTAAGCCTTTTCCAAGAGAAAAGATAAAGTGCTTAAACTCCCCAAAGAGTATATTATTAAATACAAATGCAGAGAAATTTGAAATGACGGAGCACGCCTTCTTCCCTATCTGTAGTTTAAGTGTTGTTGTTTTCAGTGAGTCATCAGATTACACAGAGAAAGGTTAAAGATGGTTTCTAAGGTTTGTTAAATCAAATCTGGAAAATTTTGGATTGCAACACTAGTAGATGCTGAGATATTCCTGGAGCCAAAAATCAAATATACGCACTTCTCCACATTCATTCTATTTAAGGTATTATGTAATGATTGCTAGGAATAATTGCTCGGAAAGAAATACATAGTCTAACCTTTTGCCATATTTTCTTTTCCCCAAAACACCAAAAGTGTTGAAATTTAAGATAATGAATAGATTTTCAACAGTTTCAATGATAAATAGTGAAACTGTTGATACAAAGATAGCATTTATATAACCAAGAAAAATTCCCAGGCATAAGTCCGTGGCCAGTCTTGTCTGGACTTACCTTCTTTATGCTGGATGAAGATCTAGATTTATTTCCATTGGCTTTGGTACACTGCAAACAATATTTCAGGAGTATATTTTTTGTAGTGTTTTGTGTAGAGTGCAATAACACCTAATATTTCTTCTTATTCTCACCTTCTTTAAAGCAGTGGTTACAAACTTAGATATCCCTGGATCTTAGCTGAGGAAGTATGCGAGTGAGAATAGGGCCTATTTCAACAAACTCCCTGTTCAAAGGAATCAGCAGTAACACAGGTCCAAGAAAGTGTTGGCCTATGGAAATTTGTAAGTAATGTTGTCCGGACTTACTGTTTTGTTTTTTTTCATTTTGTGTTTGTACAGAGGTCTGGCCTCTGTCACTTAAGTTGTTTGCTCAAAGTTGATGCTTTACTACTTAAGCCACGCCTTCATATTTGGCTTTTTGATGCTTAATTGGAGATGAGTTTTACAGACTTTCCTACTAGGGCTGGCTTTGAAGATTTCGACCACCTGAGTAGCTAGCTAGGAATATGGAAATGGCCCATCAGTACTTGGTCTTACTGAGTCGTTTTGAAAGAGAAAGGATATTTCATTACTACTACTTCAACAATAACTTCTAATACTATTATTATTTTTATATAATACTACTATTATACTTTCATATAGTACAAATTCAATTTAAAGAATAATACATAGGCAAAAAAATCTCACATGTGAACCACATGTGACTTATGAGCCACTGATCCATAACTTCTTGGCTAAAGTTTAACACGGCATGACATTGTTATCAAATAATGTTATTGAGATCATGAGTACATTCTTTGGCAGGTCTTCTGATGTTTTATTAGCTTCAGCATTCTCTGTCTGGTTCTTTGCTATTTAATCTCTCCATTTCCTTAACAAGACCCAATTTATCACTTGTTTGCAGATGAAATTCTAAAATTAAAAAGGGAAGGTTTGAAATATCATAAAGGAATCCAAATCCAGTGTTATTGCTAACATTCTTTCCTTCTTTCCCTCCTTCCTTCCCTCTCTCCCTCTCTTCTTTTCCTTCCTTCCTTCCTTCCTTCCTTCCTTCCTTCCTTTCTTTCTTTCTTTCTTTCTTTCTTTCTTTCTTTCTTTCTTTCTTTCTTTCTTTCTCTCTCTCTTTTTTCTTTCCTTCCTTCATTCCCATACTCTCTCTTCTTTCTTTCCTTCCTTCCTACCTTTTTCTTTTTCCTTCCCTCTCTCCCTCTCTTCTTTTCCTTCCTTCCTTCCTTCCTTCCTTCCTTCCTTCCTTCCTTCCTTCCTTCCTTCCTTCCTTCCTTCCTTTCTTTCTTTCCTTATTTCTTTCTCTCTCTCTTTTTTCTTTCCTTCCTTCGTTCCCATACTCTCTCTTCTTTCTTTCTTTCCATCCTTCCTGCCATCCTTCCTTCCATCCATCCTTCCTTCTTTCCTTCCTTCCTTCCTTCCTTCCTTCCTTCCTTCCTTCCTTCCTTCCTTCCTTCCTTTCTTTCTTTCTTTCTTTCTTTCTTTCTTTCTTTCTTTCTTTCTTTCTTTCTTTCTTTCTTTCTTTCTGTCTTTCTTTCTTTCTGTCTTTCTTTCTTTCTGTCTTTCTGTCTTTCTTTCTTTCTTTCTTTTTCTTTCTTTCTCTCCCAGTCCTGAGGTTTGAACTCTGAGACACCAGACTCTCAGCTCCACTTCTGGCTTTTTGTGATTAGTTGATATTAAGTATCTCCCAGACATTACAGCCAGGGCTGACTTCCACCTGAGATCTCAGCTTCCTGAATAGCTAGGATTACAGGCATAAGCTACCATGCCCAGCAAGGACTTTTTTCTTTTTCCAGAGGCAAAGTATTGACACTTTTCTCTAATACGAGGAACTTTGCTATCTTGTTTGTGCTGGGTCCTGGGTTTTATATATCTAACTCAGATGCCCTCTGTAATGACATCTCTTTCTGTCTTCATCTTGGATGTCCCAGTCTGCCAGATCCTGCCCCTAAAAGTATCAGGTATAGATTATAAAGAAAGTAGTACTTTTGAAATAACTGCTACCATGGGGGGAAAGTAGGAGGAATAAAACTATTTATGCGATTCAAGCAGACTTACTCTCTTTTTTGTATATATATTTTATTGTAAAAATACTGTACAGAGGGGTTACAGTTACATGAGTAAGGTAATGAGTACATTTCCTATCAAGCATTGTTACTTCCTTCTTTGTTTATCCCCTACCATCCCTTCCCTCCCCACCTCCCAACTCTTCCTTCCCCCCACCCCCAAGTTGTAAAGTTTGTTTGCAACATAGTGTCTTGTACATCTCATTGTTACAATGGGTCTACCTATATCCTTATTTCATCATTTTGCTATTTTCCTTCCTCTTCCCAAATTAGAAAAGTGTATATATAAGATTCAGGGCATCAGACTTACTCTTTCTTAGCTGAAAAGCTATGCATACAGCCTTTCTGAGAAAAAGTAGATTGTGGTTATTTCATTAGTGTAGTCAACTGATATGGAAAAGGAGATAACAGCCTATTAAAATACTCATGAGCAGCTAAAAGAGAAGAGGTACAGGTGACTGCAGTGGTTAAAGTGTTGCCTGTTAAGAAATCCCTCCATTAGAGTGTCACATCATTTCAGGATTATTGTGGAAGTACCTGGTAAACCCTAGCCTATTATCATTTGAATCAGTGAGCTTGAAAAATAACTCCCAAAGAACTAAGAAATTATATGGAAGTTTCCTTACCAATCACTTTCCAAATTCCACATACCATAAAGCTCAAACTTATATTCATGTATCTTTTATCACACTTGTCCATTGATTCATTTTTGTTTTTTGAAGAAAGGGAAAAATATTGGGAATGGCTAATACCATTCTTTCTCTAACTCTTCTATTCCACATGTGTGAGATAGTGGTGACTGAAGAACAAAGCACCAAACAGCTTTATAACCAGACCTATCACAAGAGCATCAGCAAATTCTCCATAACAGATATTTAAAAGGCTGGATCCACACTGTTAGTTGAGAGTCCCGCAGGATTTTAACTACTATGAGGTAGACAATGAAAGTTTGTCTTCCTGTGTTTACCACATCTTGTGTACATACATCATTTTACAATGTAGAGAAACTCCAATTTCCAGTGTATTTCAATCTTAAGGAACACACACAAATGAATATGTAAATAATCATGTGTGCACATATGTAAATAAAATATGATATAACATGGAACATGTCTCGATATTGCATTTGTGTTATTGTATTCTGTGGAAAATGAGGTGTGGGTCAGTTGGTTTGGTGTTATGCCCTTTATTTTGCTATCTGTGGAAGTTTGGAGAAGAAGCCACAACATTTGGGTTTTGTGCTGTTAGCAGAATTTAATGACATGGGTAGATGGCATAAGAGGAAACTCAAGGAAAAATGACTACTTTCTAAAAAAAATCAAAAGCAGCCACACTTGACACATTTCTTTGAATATCTTCTTCATAGTAACACCTTGGAAGCTTATATATTTAATCCAGAGAGTTTTCTTGAGCGGGTTTGCATTTATTTGGGTATTGCCCGTTTAAGCTGTAAGTATATTTTAAAATTATTTTCAGTGGTGGCAAGTATTTGGTCTTTCAAGGTAAATCCAATCTTCAAAAAGAGTAGAATGACATCAGATGTCATGCTGAAAACTATGGTAGGCTATAAAAAAAAAAACAGATCACACATTTTGCATATTTCAAAACCTCACAAAATTTCAATAAATGAGGCTGATTTTCTTATATAACATTAAGAGACTTGTGCATGTAATTTAAAAAATGAAATTGAATAGATTTTTAGAGCACCAATATTAGTGAAGAAATATGTGTGTTGCCTTCAAAGAGCCTATTCCCTAGCAGGGGAGATAAGAATTATGCCAGTGGGCAGATGTCAATGAGAAACTATAATAAGTAACCTGAGATAGATATAATCAAAGATCTTGCACAGAGTGAATAAATTACTTACAATTGAGAAAACATAAGGAAAAACAGTCGAGTTGCTACTAAGTTTGACCAAGAGAATTTAGAGGCCTTAGCTATTCATAAATGAAGAAGTAAATGTATAGCGGGCAGGAGAACACCAACAGGAAAAGAACTAGGGAGAAGGAATCAGTTTGGTAAATGGAGCAGTTCTCAAACTTTAGATGGCATCACAGTGATCTAAGGCCTTCCTGAAAGCATGGATTTCTGGGTCCCACCTGCAGAGTTTCTGGCTCAGTAAGTCTGTGTAGGCAGAGAATTTGCATTCCTAAGTAGTTCCTAGGGGATAGTAATGCTGCTGGTCTGTGGACCTTAGGAGCTTGTGAGCTACAGGAGCTATACTGACTATGTAAGGGTCAGCTGGAACTGTAGGTCAGACTCTAAGTGCTTGATTTGTCTTGTTCTGGAACTTGAGTTTTGCTTAATAGGAAACAAAGAACCATTAAAGGCTGGCAAGTAAAATGATATAGCTGAGTTGTGCTTTTAGGAAGATTTATCTGGTGGCCCAGTGTTGAGGACTGTTAGAAAAGAATACTGACAGACTACAAAAACACAGCTCATTAAACCTGTTGTAACAAGATGGAACATGAAGTCAAGAATCTCAGCATGAGGAGGTAGCATCAGATTGGAAGAAATAGTTGCTTTAGAGAGCTACTTGTTATTTGTGTGTTGGATGAACGGCTGGTAAATTTTCACTAACAAACTCTCCTTCCCCAGTTTCAAAATAGATAAAAATTTCATTTTTCAGGCTTGCTTGAGGTTTAAAAAACATGCTGAAGTTTCCAAATGAAATAAATATTTTACCTGTTTAGTTAAAGCAAACATTTTCCATTAAAAAGTATTCGGTTAAAGTAGGTAAATATTTAAATATTTATAGATGGCACCAGTGGTCAGTTCATGAATTTGAAGTAAGTATAATGTCATATTCAGATATAACTATTTTTTGTCTGTTGTGGGACTTGAATTCTGGGCCTACGCACTGTCACTCAGCTCTTTTGCTCAAGGCTAGAGCTCTACCACTTGAGCCACAGTGCCACTTCCAGCTTTTTCTGCTTATGTGGTGCTGAGGAATCAAACCCAGGGCCGCATGCATGCAAAACAAGCACTCTACCACTGAGCCACCTTCCCAGCCTTAGAGATAACATTTTTCAAGAGAGGAAGATTTATTTTGGCTCACAACTACAGAGAGTTCAGTCCATGGATGCTTGGCCCCAGGCTCTTAGAAATAACATCATGGCAATGCGTGGGTTTGAAGGAGGAGGCTGTTTAACTCATGGCAGACAGGAAGCATGCCTGCTTAGATAATAATGTTGCTTATAGGGCAGTACTTGCCAGATTCTATGATAGCTACTGTTTATACACATCAACATACTAAAATTTCACTTCCTAGGAGAGACATTCAAATTAGCTAAGGAACTGGCATGGAAAGAGCCATTGAGAAATCAGTAAACATCTTGTCCAGCTTTACTGACATGTTATTAACGTTGCTGAAAAGTTTCTGCTGCTGTTTACATGTAATTTTCACCAAGGTTTCCAAGTATATTTTAACTAAAATTTTACTATGAAAATCAGACATTCAGTTTTGAAAAATCTGGGACGTCCTTAAAATTACAAAGAAAAAGCATGATGGCTACACGTAATTGTTTTTAGGAAGTATTTCATCTCAGCAACCAAACAAACATTGAGCACACTGGTGCATAAGTCTTTCTACATATAGCAAAATGGTGTGCAATATTTTGTGACCTAATTTGTTTTGTTAATAATGCATCATATATATTGTATCAATTTTTATTCTCTTAAAAGGCAGCTTATATCAGTTAATCATTAGCATACAGAAAGATGCAGTGAATTTGCTCTACATTTTTAATATTAGTTGAGTTTTCTATATTTAGTATGTATTTCTGCAGTCTACATCCTTGTATCTAAGTCTTTGTTCTCTTACTTGGAAATTTTTTTTCCATCTGATAGTTTCATATATTCGGCTGTTTTACTGCACAGGGGATCACACGCTACGTCTAAGAGGATGGATGAATAAGTTATGCTAGTGAACAATATTTCATTGTGCTGCTTCCAACATGTGTCACTTTAGCACACAGAGAAAGCCATAGAGGCTGCTTACAGCTTAAGGTGAAGGAGGTCAAGATCTTACCTGTATAGCCACAAACTACATGCCCATAGGGAGGTTTAGACTAAGTTATGGAGGTTTCATATTCGCCACTTGGCATTTATATTTATCCTATAATTTATGATTGTATACTGGGAAACACATTTCACAGTGCAGATATATTTTAACACATCTAGATACACAAAATGAATACTGTATGTTAAATAAAAAATTCATGAATGAAATATTTGGGAATTTTAAAATATATTAATTAGTTATCTATTCAGTGGAAAAATTGTATCCTGATTTTCTACTTGTGTGTGTGTGTGTGTGTGTGTGTATGCTGGTACTGGGACTTGAACTTAGAACCTGGACTCTGTCCTTTAGCTTTGTTGTTCAAGATTATGATCTACCAGTTGAGTCACAGCTTCACTTATGCAATTTTGGTGGTTAACTGGGGATAAGAATCTCACAGACTTTTCCATCTGGACTGGCTTCAAGCCATCATCCTCAGATCTCAGCCTCCAAAATAGCTAGAATTACCAGCGTTAGTCTCTAGCACTCAGCCTGATTTTTCTTAATATATCAATTATCTTCATGATAACAAGGCTCTGATACTTCATTTTGGAATCCTTAATTTATCAGAGAGTTGTTTAAGTTTCTTGTATCTTTGGACATTTAATTTCTCCAAATATCTTTCTACAGTTTAGATTTATATCCTTTTAAGAGTAAATCAGAGTAGGGTGCTGGTGGCTCAAGGCCTGTAATCTTCACTGCTCTGGAAATTGAGATCTGAGGATCGTTGGTCTAAGTCCGACTTGTCAGGAAAGTCAATGAGACTCTTCTTTCCAATTAACTAGCAAAAAGCCTGAAGTTGAGCTGTGCTTCAATGATAGTGTGCTAACCTTGGACAAAAAAAAGCTCTAAGATAGCGCCCAAGCCCTGAGTTCAAGTCCCAAGACTGCGCATGCACAGGAAAATGTTAATTAGGTTAATAAAATTTCTAAACTGTTTAGTAAAATCAATAACATGAATCAATAACATGAATTAGAAAACTTTTGGGATGTGTCTTACAATTAATTGTTCCTAGAATCCCCAATAGTTTGGAAACCAAGAGTAGACATTAAGTATTCATGAAATCAACATTTAAATCTTTGGCTTTCACAATTTGTGCTTTTTTATTAATAATTTTATAGTGAAAATACCATACATAGGGGTTACAATTACACGAGCAAGGAAATGAGTACATTTCTTATCAAGCATTGTTGCTTCCTCGTCTGTTTCTCCTTACCATCCCTGCTTTTGTACTCAGAAAATATACTTCCAGATATCTTTTCTAATTACTAAACTTCATCATAGTTCTACAGCAACTCCAACTCCATTCTTCTCTTGATTGGTATCCACAACTCTGTACTCTCCGGTGATGATAAAAACTTTGGGGATATAAGGAGTTATGTCCATTGAGGGGAAGGTATAAGAAATATAGAGTAGCAAGTTGCTAGTGTCATCCAATGGTGATAATTTGATAATTTTACTGAACATTATAAAACATGCAGAAGGAAAAAAAGCAGATTCTAGCAACTACTCAGAAATGACAATTATTGGCTTGAAAAGATTTGAAAGTCAGGTGCTGGTGGCTCATGCCTGTAATCCTAGCTACTTAAAAGGCTGAGATCTGAGCACTGAGATTTGAAGTCAGCCTGAGCAGGAAAGTCTGTGGAACTCTTATTTCCAGTTAAGCACCAAAAAGCTGGAAGTAGAGCTTTGGCTCAATGGTAGAGTGCCAGCTCTGAGTGAAGAACACAAAGGGGCTGTATCCATGTCTCAAGTTCAAGCTCCAATTGGCACAAAAACAAATCACAACAGCAAGAACAAGAGATATTAGAGATGCTGGATCCTTGTTGTCTAGAGACATTTCACTCATTCAAGTTTATCAAGGTCGCTATTATTGGGAATGATCTGAAGTCTATTTGTCCTTTCAACTGTAATGAAAGAGATCTTTACATGTTAAGATATAAAAACCAGCATCTTTATGATTATAGATTGGGAGAGGAAGGGGAAAGTGTACAGCTATTTCTCTCTCCTTTAGGAAGAAATGTGATTTTTTTTTTTTGCAATACATTTGCGCCTGACCATCTAAATTCTTTGCTTGCCACAAGAGTTTAGCTCCATCTGTTTGGGGTTTTGTTTCCCCTCATGGATACAAAGCTCTAATTGTATAATAAAGTCCTAAGGGAAATTGAATTCGCTTACAGAAAATCTTTGTGACCAACTTTGTGGAAAATTTTGAGCCTGTAAATTAAGATGAGATTCTACTCATAACATCATGGCTGTAGAAAACATTGTCCATACACTGAGCTCTGGCCAGTGACGATTAAGTTTAAATAAGGTTTTCAGATGTAAACTTTTACTCTCATAGACTATTTTCAATGATTTAAACTTTATGATCTAATATAAGGTTTGAATATTTTAGTTGTTCTTCTGCGTATTTATTCAGAGTGATCTGTGCTAGCTAGGGGCTCTTCTCTACTCTAAGATTATGAATAAATGTACTTAGAGTTGAAATGAACGGAAAAAGTAGACTGAGAAGTAAACAGGACAAATGATCACATGCCTCATGTTCTAGGTTACCAGCCCAGTGCACATGTGGACTGACATGGGTCAGGAAATCTGCTTCAGTCTTGGCATTCTCAGAGGACCCCGCCTATCCTCTATGTGGTTGATCAGTATTTTAATTAGATGGAAGTATTTCCACTGTCTCCATGGGAAAACTCTTTTCTTCTAATAAGGATAACTTAGGCTAAACAGGATGTACTGAAAGTGAACCAGAAGCTCTGCTTTTACTCTGGGCCCAATGCTGAACTAATAAAATACAGCATAGCTTCCATTAAAACTCTGTGATCATCCTAGTCTCCATTGCACGTGTTCATATCAAAATTGGAATAGTCTGACAGGTAGTACATACTTGCTATCTACCTTTTCCATTGACAGATGTCATGTTGAATTTACTTCTTTCTTCACTTATCAAAAAGTGTCTTGGCCTTGATTTCCCTGGACTTGGCATCTTATCAAGCATTTAGAGTTAACATTTGGAGTTTCTAAAGCTATTGGTTGCATGGAATCTTTCCTATCATCCTTGCTGCTCCAAGTCCAACCAGATATGAATGACCACTAAAATCAGCAGCAGTAAAAACAGGCAACCATTATGCCAAGTATATCCCAAAGACCAGTTCGGTGGACAGTTACAGATAGATAGATAGATAGATAGATAGATAGATAGATAGATAGATAGATAGATAGATAGATAGATAGACAGATAGAAAACTAAATTTCTAGCATCTATACTTTGGAACATCTCACAAAGAAAAACAATTCTAAGATCTGGAGGGTATGGTAGTCTGGAAACCCTTTGCTGCATGATATTATCAGACTGGGCTAAGAAAGGTGACTCCTCTCATCAGATGAGTCATACCCATTTTCAAACATCATAGTTCCCCATCTGCCTTGCTTTACATGTTCCTACTCCTACCTAATTCTTTAAGCACTTGAACCTAATATGTAAGCAATGGTTTCTCAAGTAGAAAGCACACAGGATGTGAGCATGTTGGAGATCTCTGTTAAATTCCAGCTCCTTTCTTTTCCAAGGTGTCACAATCAGCTGATTGGTCTCCAGGAGCTTTGATATTCATGTGTATCAATAGGGAAAGGCTGTTCCTAGGATTGTTTTAAGTTTTATAAGAAAATACCATACATGTGATATCCAAACCAATGTCTTCCTCATATGCAGTGTTCAGTGAATATTCATTATCCCTTCACCTCCTTTCTCTTTTTTCAGCCTATTTATACTGCGGGTGAGTATTTGCTACTTGTACAGACGGGTTACAATTACATGGGCAAGGTAATGAGTGCATTTCTTATCAAGCATTGTTGCCTCCTCCTTTGTTTCCCTTTCCCATCCCTTCCCATCTTCCCCATCCCCCAGCCAAAGTTATAAAGTTCATTTTCGACACAACAACTTGTACATCTGTTGCAGTGGGTCCACCTGTATCCCTATTTAAACAATTTGTTTTTTCCCTTCCCCTCCACAAATTATACCAACATCAAATATAGTGAAAGCAGGGGTTATACCGTGGGGGAGGGACATACAAAGCAACAAAGAAATATCTTATAAATATGTTAGAAACAATAGCAAGAAAAAAAAACCATTTGAGTCCTTCTCTGGGGGTTCATTTCGCCTAACATCAACTTACCTGACCGTTTCTGCTTGTCTCACTTTGTACGCTTGCTTTGAAGCTACTTCCTCAAGGCCATCCCCACTTTCAAGGATAATACACCACAGTTGCCCTTGAGAGCTATTGCTGCTCTCACCTCTCCTATATCCTGTGGACTTCTGAGGACTTGTTAATGGATATCACACCCCCTTCCAACTTTCATGTTCACCCACTCACATTTGACTTGGCTTTGGATTTCCATTAGAATTTGATTGGTGCACACTAGAAATTGCTCTGAGATGAGAATTAGAAAAAGCAATCATTTAATGTTCTAGAAATATTTGACACATTGTATTTCCAAGTCTCCCTCCTTGAACCTGTTTCCCCAACCATAAAATTGGGATAACAGTGTTTCAATAGGTGAGAGAATAATGCTAGTTGCAAAAAGAAAGGAACCCCAGAGTGTCAGTGTTTAACACTACAGATTATTTCTCACTTATGTAAAAGTATTGAGTGTTTGAATGAATAACAAGACAGCTCTTGTGTGTAATGACTGAACTCATAAACACTCATGGTAAAAGTTTGGAAATGTATACAGTGGAAAAAATTAGATGAGATGCTATTAGGGGTCATGTTTGGAAGGTTTGTATTTTACTCCACTCACATTTAACTGCATTTGATTTTAAATGATGGGTAGTATATTTCCTCTTCTTGGATCGGGAAATACCAACATTAGGTATACAGCTAGTTGTCTCTACCACAAACGAACACTATGAATGCTAGAATATTCCCAGTCATAGTCCCAACCCCCTAGGTGCTTTATAGCCTGTGGTACTGACTTGTATGGTTCTAACTGTGGCATTCCTCTTGTCGTCCTTAGGCCTTGGGATCTCATGATCAAGTCCTTATATAATTTGCTCTTGCTGAATGCAAAATTTGAAAAAAAAATCTTGGATCAGATATAACCTAGAAGTGGAAATGTTTAAAATATCAAACATGGCTTGATTGCACACTTAGCAGGACAAAATTGCATGTTTTATTCCTGTGTTATAAAGTTGGCTTTATTCACTCCCATTATTTTCCCTATTTCTTGTGTCATATAATTGTAATTTGAATTTCATAGGCAATTTATAGTTTTAGGTAAATGCGAAGCTTACATTTATGTCACTAATACACTGGTGACAGAAATTCATAAAAGTCATTCATACTTTTTTATCTATTAAAATGATTTTAACTTAAAATAATTGAATTAGGAAGCTCCTGATTTCGCTTATGGAAAATATCTTTGAAGACCACTTAGCAATGTATTTCTTTGTTATATAGAGATTTAGACGCAAAGATACTGAGCCAGTAAATTGAGTGTGAAAAATTGGTGAAAATCCCGAGTGTATTGAAGAGATACAAACACCTTCACTTGGGCTGGGAAGGTGGCTCAGTGGTAGAGCACTTGCCTTGCATGCATGAGACCCTGGGTTCAATTCCTCAGCACCACATAAGCAAAAAGAAAAAAAGCTGGAAGTGGCACTGTGGCTCAAGTGGTAGAGCGCTAGCCTTGAGCTGAAGAGCTGAGGGACAGCGCCCAGGCCCAGAGTTCATGCCCCACAACCGGGCCCCCCCTCTCCCCCCTCCCAAAAAAACCCTTCACTTTAAAATGTAATGCTATTTAAAAATACTGCTCAGTTTTATATGTTCCTTTAAATATTGACTCTGGCTCTGATGAGCATGTTTATTGAAGTTATTGTACCAGAGACTGATCAGACATAATGGAGTCATAGTCTCTCTCTAAGACTTATCAGAGAAGACTTCTCAAAACAATCCAGAGACAAATTCACAAAAGTGAAGAAATCATGTTAATCAAAAGGAGGGGTATTCTTTCCTTGGATTGTTTGAGATAATCAAGAAAGGTTTCTTGTTGTTATGGAAAAAGCAAGTAAAGGTGATCCAGGTAAGGAAGTACAAGGAGAAAACAAAATATCCAAAGGCATTAAGGTAGAGTTAAAAAGCATAACACGGAGAATCTAGTGGAATATTCCAACACCCTCTTCTTCAAAGTGTTCTTGAGGGAGGGCTGAAGGAACAAGGACACTAGGTAATGTTGTAAGCATGCTGTGGACCAGATTGTAAAAGGTCATTTTGATCAGACAACTGAATTGGGACTTTATTTGGAGGAAAGTGAGTAGCTTCTAGCACAAGGAATCTCTGCTTGCTAGAATCACCTAGGAAGCTGTTTTAGTACTATCCATGACCAAGCCCATCTTAGACTAATTAAATAAACATTTCTCAGGATGGTACTCTGTATTTTTAAAAATCTCCCTAAATGATTTCCAATGTACAGCTAGTTAAGAGCCACTCTTTGAAAATGTTATTAAGCAGAGGGGGAGGTGATATAGTGCCAACACTTTGAACTAGAGGCTCACAAAAACTGACATGAGACTGTGAACCTGACATGCTTTGAAGTTGGAAGAGGAAGAGAAAAAGATAGCAAGGCTATTTCCTAGGTTTCTAGCTCCATGATCAGGGAAAAAATGGAGGTTAAATTCAACAAAGTAGAAAATATAACAAGCAAGTGAGTGCCGTCATTTAGCTTTCTTGCTCATGGTTGGTACACTATCACCTAAGCCACCTTTCCATATTTTTGCTGATTAATTGGAGATAAGATTTTCCTACCCAGACCGGCTTCAAACTGTGATCTTCAGGTCTCAGCCTCCTGAGTAGCTCTGACTACAGGTGTGAGGACCAGTGCCTGGCAAATTCTTAATTCTGATCAGTATTTATAAACCTATTTTAGAACATAATGCATCGGCAAGAACAATATTTGCTAGACACATACGCATTGGTAAGAAACTGCTGAGGTCTGAAGAAAGAGATTTAACTGTCATTGCTGGACTATATTGTAAAGGATTTGGAAATAAAATATTCATAATGTTTCCATACGAGGTACCAAGAAACAGAGCGAACTTTCAAATTGTTCACATTAAATCAGAGCTGCAAAGCAAAAAGCCAGTGGAAAGCATATGCATGTACATCATGTATTGTAAAGAAGGCTTTAAACCATAAAACTTGTTATGCCTCATGAAGGAAAAGTGAGTTAGTATTTATTGCATGTCAGGCCCAAGACGGGTTATGCTCCAACAACAGTATTGAGAAGACATTATAATAAGCTCTATTAGGCCTACTAGAAGCTCTGGGAAGCTCAAAAGCCAGCCCAAGGACACAAAACTCCATGCTAAAATGGAAGTCTTACTTTTCTCTGCCTTATACTCCTCTACAGATGATAAAAATAGGTTTGTTGTGTAATGTGTTTTTTTTCTTTTTTGAGGGTCCTTGAGATTGAACTTTGTGTATCATAGTTGCTCAGCAAGTGCTCTCCCAACTTAAGCCATGCTCCCAACCCATTTTTTCCTTTTTTATTTCTTCAGATACTAATGATATTGCTTGGGTTGGCCTTAACTGTAGTCCTTCAGCCTAGGCCTGTTGTGATTACAGGCTCATTGCTCCACAATTGACTTGTATATTTAATTTCAGACGGACTCTTTTTAACATGTGTATTATTGGTGCTTTGTATTTTTTGTCAGTAAGAGACAAGTTTGATGACACTTCATGGAAAACAATCTGAGTATAGTGCTTATGCATTTTTAAAAAGGCCAATGTACTTATCATCAGCTTGGAAACAAAAACCACAAAGCGCTGCTTTATTCCTATCCCAAAATTTCATAACTACATGGCAGGTTTCTTGTATTTCCAGGCACGGTATTACAGCATGGGACCATGGTTATAGAAGATGGTATTTAAAAAAGATCTTTTCGGATTATTTTTATAACATTGAAGTTGAATTTTTGCAACCAACAAAATGTGTGGCATTGTGTTCTGTATATGATTCCAGGATGACCGGGTTGTTTATTCTTGGTATATACTTTTTTAAAATTGAATCTCTACTATGTTTCTCTTGCATAGAACAGTGGGTTTGTGTTTTAATGATGTGTTCTTTCAACAAATGCTTTTCCTATTGTCTAAGAAAGATTTATTGGTATTTTAGCATAAAAAAGAAACAATTTAAAAAACCATGGCATTTTAGGTTTGCAACTATTATGATTCATTTTTTATCTAATTTATTCATTTGTTTTAGTGAAGAATGAAGCTAATATTTCTCCTAGCCCTCATTCATCCTAATATCAAGACTTCTTTGCAAATTCTTTTCAGAATTTCGGGGGGGGGGAGGGGTGGCAGGACGCTTTTTCTCACATCATAGGCAGGGAGAGGCACTGTGATTTTTTTCTCTTTTTTTCTTTCTTTTTTATTAATAAGTTTTTTATTGTGAAAAAACTGTATTGAGGGGTTACAATTACATGAGCAAGGTAATGAGTACATTTCTTATCAAGCATGGTTGCCTCCTCCTTTGTTTTTCCCTTATCATCCCTGACCTCCCTCCCATCTCCACGACTACACTTTCCCCCCATCCCCCCATCCCCATCACCAAAGTTGTAAAGTTTTTCAACATAGCATCTTGTACATTTCATTATTGCAAGAGGTCCACCTGTATTCCTATTTAAATAATTTGTTTTTTCCCTTCCCTTCCCCAAATTACACAACATCAAATACAGTGAAAACAAGGGTTATACCATGGGGGAGGGACATACAAAGTAACAAAAAAAGAAATCACCTTATAAATATGTTAGAAACAATAGCAAGAAAGAAAAACCACTTGAGTCCTTATCTTGGGGTTCATCAACTTATCTGACTGTTTCTGCTTGTCTCAGACATACACTAGTTATTGCAAATAAGGGGAACCATGGAACCTATGTTTCTTTGGGCCTGGCTTACTTCACTTAATATAATTTTTTCCAAGTCTTTCCATTTCCTAACAAATGGGGCAATGCCATTCTTTCTGATGGAGGCATAGGTATGTATGTGTGTGTGTGTGTGTGTGTATATATATATATATATATATATACATATATACATATATATATACATACATATATATACCACATTTTCTTGATCCATTCATCTACTGAGGGGCATCTGAGTTGGTTCCATATCTTAGCTATGGTAAATAATGCTGCAATAAATATAGTTGTGCTGGTACAGGCATTTACCCAAAGGCTCACAAACAAGACCATACTAAAGGCACTGTGATTCTTTAAGAGTTCTTTTCCTTTATATGAGAGTAGGCAGTATGTAGATTTCATGGTATGATTTGATTCTACCCTCTGTGAGCCAGAACAATAAGCTTTCAGAACTGAGAAGATAAGAATGGAATTGTGGGAGGAAGTGACAAGAAGCCACGGAGACAAACTGAGGGAAGGGGAGAATGTTGGTTTTCATGGTTATTAATGGCTTTCAAAATCATACTGTCACTGTTACTTATTCTTTACTCATATAGCATCGGAAGATGTATTTTATATCAAGTTCAAATACTCAACAAATTCTAACTTGTAAAAGAAGTACACTGTACCATAAGCTAGAGTTCTGAACTCTGTGTATTTTGTTCCTACAGATAATTAAAATAGCATGTGTTGAATTGTTATTCTTCATCTGTTCTTTTTAATTTTAATTATAATATAGTTCCAGTTACATTGCTAGAGGAGAACGTTTTTTCCTTTTAGGCTTACATATAATTAGATGAGTATGCTCTTGAAGAGCGATACAGAGGAGCTAAAATGCTGCTTTTACACATTGGATTTTACATTTCTGTTGTTATACATTGAAAGAAGAAATATATGCATTGGTGAATAATGTGTTTCCTAATATAAGGAGCTGCAGTAGAAGGTTAGAAATTCCCATAGGCTGGTTTTACTCATTTGGATTCATTATTGAAGTTTTTTCTAATTTCTGCTTTATGAGGGAGGATATGAAGAACAGATTCATGTTCAATGCAGTTTTTAAGGCACTGGGACTTCATAAGGTCATTGACCAACTATCGTCAAATCTCTCATTCAAAGTTGTTGGTCATTCTGATACTTAAGGGAGATTGCAAGTGAGTAAGAAATGAAATCCTGTAATTGTTTTATCATTGTGAGGACTTTTGACTGCAAAATATTCACCTGAATATGTATCTCAACAACACTATTATGGATTAGAATGATTATCAGTTCTTTTTTTAAATAAGTTTTTTATTGTGAAAATATTGTACAGAGGGGTTACAATCACTTGAGCAAGGTAATGAGTACATTTCTTAACATTTCTATAATCTACAAAGACAAAAGAAGGGAGCCCTGTGCTAGTAGCTCACACCTATAATCGTAGCTACTCAAAGGCTGAGATCTGAAGATTAAGGTTTGAAGCCATACTAGACAGACAAATCTGTGAGATTCTTCTCTTCAATTAATCAGCCAAAAGCTGGAAATGGAGCTATGACTCAAATGGTAGAGTATAACCACAAGTGAAAAACTTGAGCATGACCCTGAGTTAAAGAACCAGTACCATTAGCAAAATAATAATAACAACAGCAACAACAATAAAAGTCAAAAGAATGAAAAAAGTAACAAAAAGGCTTATAAGGTTATTTTGTCAATCTGTCTTGTCAATCATACATGTATGTGGGAATTAAATAACTTTATCAGTGCTAGCTTGTAGCAAATTGTATTTGTGTGTTGCATATATGATATATATATATATATATATATATACATAATGCTTAAAATACTAAAGATCTCTTACTAGGTAGAATAGACAGGTACAAAAATGATTATAAAAAATACGAATGTGATAGCTACTTTTTAAATCAAGACTATGTAGTGTACTCAGCCAGTTCAAAACGTAACCATGAAGTATCTCTTAGCAAGTCCATGAGTAAAAATCTAGCTCCAGCTAGCCATATTGTAACCTGCTAACCATCACTGGCTTCCTGTTTAGAATTACCACACCCATGAGGCACCATTATCTGTTACCATGGAAATAGATGCCATCACTTCTTTGTGACACTGATTTTCCTGCTGTGGCTACCATTCCCTGTGCTGTCCTCTTATCAGTATGACTAACTGCCAATAGTTCACACTGAAGCTTGAGACCAGCAGGCTGAGCCTTAAGGGCTATAACTTTCTCCAGTCAATGACAGAAAAACAGGTCCCACTTTTGTTTCCTTCAATACTCTGAAGGAGCATTTCTGTCCAAATTAGGAGGTTACACTAGAAACCTTGATAAAAGCAAACTAGCCCGGAATGCCTGGGAAACACATGGTTCCTCATCTTCACCTAAAACTTTCTGAATCCTAATTGCTACTAGTACATTTCCTAAAAATGAACGTGTGTGTATTCATGTGTGTGTGCCTTAATAAATCACTTGGTAACATTATGTGAGTATTTCTCTAATCATTAACCCCTAAAGCATTCTGATAATTTGTGGAAATTTATTAGGCGAGATGTGTGGTTAATATCACTAAACTCAGTCTCCTTTTATTTTTCAGGAAGCCTGAAAAAGGGGTGTTTGTGTGTGTGTGTGTGTGTGTGTGTGTGTGTGTGTGTGTGTGTGTGTGTGTGTGTGTGTGTGTGTGTGTGTGATTGACTAGTAGAGAACTTTAAGCAGGTTCTCCAAGAAAGTACTTATGCACACAGCCCAGCACTGTCCTCAGACCACATTTGGGAAGCCCAAGTCCGGATTGAGCTTGGCACTCTTTAACTGGGGTGGGGTGGTGGGGGTGGGGTTGTCTCCACAATTCCCTCTGCCTTGTGAATGTGAACCTGTGATGTAATTCACCTTTGGATTCTTGTGATAGCTGTGTGTTCTTTGGGGATGCTATTTTTCTCAAGTTTAATATTTGAATTAGACACCTTTAAAATGACTGGAATCTAGGGTTATCTATCTCATGATAATTTACTGCTATCAAGTGATGCGAGATAAATATATAGTCAGAGCTTGGCTGGCAGCTTTGTGAAAAAGAGTTGATATTGCACAGCTATTGCTGCTGCCACCTAAGTCCTTAGAAGTCATGTGATGAGAAAGAAAACTAGTGAAATCCCTGAAAGCCACGTGTATCAGAGACCTCAGTATTTTTTCTCACGCCGAAGATTGATGCATTACCCTTTTGTCAATCTCAGCCTCATCCAGCTGTTGTTACTGTATTAGCCTTGGCATCCTTTCTGGCCAGCAGGAGGTAGATTTATACAGAAGATACAAGAAATTTTAGTTTCTAGAACTTTCTGGGGATAATACCAGACAGTGCAGCTTTCATAGTAAGCCGAGTATCTTTTACATTTCCCTATCTTTTAAATTCTGTTCCACCTAGATAACCCTATTTTGTGTCTTCCAAAGGATTTGTCAGTGGTATTTTATAGGATTTAAAATTTTTTGAAAAACGATGATCTTTTTAAAAGTTTTCTTGGGAAGCACCATCGGCTAATTCTCTGTTCTTAGTTATGTAGTGAAAAGAACATGGACATGAGATCCAGGCAAATATTTACAGCTTAATCACATCTAATTGCAAGTCATTTAAATTTTGTGAGCAACACTTCTCATGTGGAAGCTGGAGAAAAGTGTACTCTTTATCTAGGATGATTGTTAGAGTTAGGGAAAATACAGGTGTAGTACTGCATCTGAAACATATTATCAACCCCAGAACTTAGTTGTCTTTTTTTCTTTCTTAACAATACTAGGGTGTTAACACAGGACTTTAAACTTGTTAGACAGACTCTACCTAATGATGCACACTTCTAGCCTTCAAAAAATAGTTCTTTATACTCATTTCCATTGCTCAGAAATGTTTCCTCCCCTTGGATCCCTAACCTCAAGCCAAGAATACAAAAAAGGTGTTCTTAAAAATGTGGTTTTCTGACAAGTAGCATGAGTATCTTCTCAGATCTGGACAGAAATGAAAATTCGCAATCCTTACTTGAACTTCCTGAGTCAGAAACCATCATGTTTGTGAAGTGTGTGCAGAAGTACTCCAGGTACTTCTGCATGGTAAAGCTTAAGATCCATTGCAGAAGCAAAAGGGAAAACAAGTTTTAGATTCTCATAACATTCTGTCTTCTTACAATATGTTGAGGTCTATTTAGCTTTAAAATTACGCTTATGTGGTTCTTTTAAATAATATCTGTATACTTCAGATTATAAGAGAACTACAGGACACAATTCTAAGCCATAGCACCACTTCAGGCTTTTTTTTTTTTGAGTAGTCTAATGGAGATGAGAATCTCATGGACTTTCCTTCCCAGGCTGGCTTTGAAACACTATCCTCAGATCTCAGACTCCTGAGTCACTAAGATTACAGGTGTGAGCCACTGGCACCCGGATTTAGGATGAATTCTTTTGTGTCTGTTTTCTTTCCATCATAAAATTCCTTTGGGATTTAGGATGTAATTATACGTGTGTCTCCTGAATTTTAGTTGATGAGTACTATTGTACTTTATGAATGTAACATTTGGCTATCTATTTTCCCTTTGATGTACATTTGGTTTGTACACAATTTTTTGGATCACCTCTCTTATTTTTAGCAGTTCCTCTGGAAATTGCTATGCATGTGTCTGATTCTCAATCTGCCTCACTGTGTTATGCTAATCC
Source organism: Dipodomys merriami (assembly GCF_024711535.1). Classification (NCBI taxonomy): domain Eukaryota; kingdom Metazoa; phylum Chordata; class Mammalia; order Rodentia; family Heteromyidae; genus Dipodomys; species Dipodomys merriami. The sequence goes on along the minus strand of NW_027202715.1, from coordinate 31,302,448 downwards.
ATGAACAATGTAAAACCTTACAGTATAATTCCACATTTCCCATCTGTGCTTTCTATTTTTATTTTCATGTTTTATTTCAGTATGAGCTATGCTATGGTTATTATTTTTGCTTTAGCTAGTTAGTAGCCCTTAAAAATACATGTAATTACTCAAAGATTCCTTTCTTCCTTAATTAAATCATGCTATTGAAAGTTTATATCCCTGACTCTTTCTAAATGAAGGCTCATTGGTCAGCTAAAAATCTGTGGGACGGGGCTGGGAAGGTGGCTCAGTGGTAGAGCACTTGCCTTGCATGCTTGAGGCCCTGGGTTCGATTCCTCAGCACCACATAAACAGAAAATAAAAGCCTGAAGTGGCATTGTGGCTCAAGTGGTAGAGCGCTAGCCTTGAGTTGAAGAGTTGAGGGACAGCGCCCAAGGCCCAGAGTTCAGGCCCCACAACCGGACCCCCCCCCCCAAATCTGTGGGACATTGTGATTCCCTGCTAAGAATATCACAGACATCTTCTAAGTGCATAGGACCATATATAATGCAGTGTGCCAAAATGAACTCCAAGAATTGGAAACAAGAGGTTCTTATTATGTCCTGTTTGCAGTTATCTCTTACTTTTTTGTTTCAGTTTTCTGTACCCTTTTGTTATGTATGTAAGTCTATCTGGTCCATGGAAGGGAAAGGGAATCACAGAAACAGCAGGATAAAGGATGAACTAATGCAATAGAGATACTCATTAATCACTGTGTCGAAACGAACTTTACAACTTGGGAAGGGAGAAGAGAGGGGAGGGATGAGGAGAAGAAAATGAGAGAAGGGTAACAGTGTTTTAAAAGAAATGTACTCATTGCCTTACTTATGTAATTATAACTGCCCTGCATCATTACCTTTACAAGGTAGATATTAAATTTTTTAAAATCTGTGGGAGATTGGTAAAAGAGAACTGTCTGTAAGCAGCTCTTCACCAAGTAGTGAAAGGGAAGTGCACACTCTGATTCTGGGGACCCCTTGGCTCTTCTTTCTTCATTTCATACCCACCTGGTAGCAAGAAAGGTAAGAAAAGTAGATAGCCATCATAATAGTCTGTTTGGAGAGTTTGTCTCTTCAAAGCCAGCCTACACTTCTTGTTTGAGTATCAGTGCCCTGATCTTTTTTCAGGTGTCCCTGAAAAAACCCATTCTGAATAACCCATTCTAAATAATGAAAAAAATCACCTTAATTGACCTAAGTCCCTAAAACTGACCCATCAGAGCCACAAAACTGAAAGGAATGTATATCTCCCTTATAAAAGGATGAGTGGAATAGTTAAACCAGATGGTCATTAGGGTATTTATGTAAATAGATACTTGTTTGCTCATATCATTAACACTTTAAAAATAATCAGATATGCTTAGATTCTTTTATAAACCTAATTTAGACCTTGTCTTTTGCCTGTCCCTTTTTAGCTGCTTACTGTAAAAACCAAAGTCCTTGGAATGTTTTGTGATCACATTTATACATCAACCCTGTAACACTGAGTGTTTGTCTAAGTGTTAACCCCTAAAGCATTATGTTAATTTACAAAACTTATTTTGCTGAAACGTCTTTGGTTAATATATTAAACTCTCTGTCTCTCTCTGTCTCTCTGTCTCTCTATGTCTCTATCTCTCTGTCTCTCTGTCTCTCTCTCTGTCTGTCTGCAAGAAGCCTGAAAAAGACAGAGTTGAAATCTGGCAGTAATTAAATAGTGTTTTCAATCATTTTCTATATTATGAAATGGTGAAAAATGAACATAATCTGAAATCTCAGGGATTTTTGCTCATGAATCAAGAGTTGCAGTGGGTAGGGGATTGGGGGCAGTGGAAGGAGAGCTAAAAACTTCCTAGCTTTGCTTTGGCCTTAACATCTATGTACTACACGAATGTCCACAATCCCAATCTGTGGAACTTGAAACTTAAATAACTCCAAGGGTCTGCCTATTTGAAAGTCATCCCTTTTCTCTACTTCATTATAACTCAGAGCGCAGGTAAGTTTCACTCATGTTTGCCTTAGGACAAATGAATGAGATAGACTTGTTATTTAAACAAACAAGGACATGATAATTTGTTTAACAAAACTGTTCATCTCAGTGCTATTTTGTGTGATTAAGAGTACAGAATACTCTTGAATTCTGTTCAGTATTAAATCATGTTTATTTTTAAAGTGAGATCCATTAGTCTAACGGGGAGGGCATTTTGTTTCACTACATTAGCCAATAGCTAAAAATACTATTTTTAAAACATATAGGCTCCTTCCAACTGATCTTGCCTATGGATATGCAAACACATATGGAAATTTTATATTTTTCAACAGTTACAAAATATTTTCCCTTTCTAGGCATGCCTGTGGGTGTTTATGCACCTTGTATATAACAATATTTATATGCATAGACATATACCTTTAACATTCTTACCATTTTTTGACTTTACAATATTTTTACTCAGCCCCATTTATTCATTCAATAATTATGACCTGATCTCCTACTCCTACTTTTTTACAGTTTGTAAGGAAAGTTGAGATATTGGATTTTGCTCACCAGAACAAAAAGGGAAGGATTAATACAAACCATGAAATCCAAATGCAGATGAACCATAGTTCATCTTCCATGGCAACATTATTATTTGGGGTTTCAGTGGATCCTTTGCTTCTGCCCTCCCTGTCAGACTAACAGATTTTGAATTGGCAGAACAAATATACATTAAGTGAAAAGTAGAAATTTGGGGAAAGGAAGTTGCCCTGAAGGTACTGGACTCAAGTCAGAGACTGTAGTGTAGGCCACTGTGCATGGTGAACTTGAACTTGTAGATGTCCATTTGAATAGTGGAGTCTTAGAAGACTTCCATATTGGGAGTAAATTTAAAATACTCCTTTTTCTAACTTTTAAGTCACCATCTGTTACTAGCTCTTTGCTTTTGGTTTATTGTGAATTGCTAGATTTTCAAGTCATGATTTTTCTTCTCCATTCATTTAGCTACCTAACTATCCATTCTATCTTCAGTTCTTACAAAGCCTGTATAAAGCATGTCAGGCTCTGTATAAACATTTTATTCACATTAACATTGGATAGGGAAACAATACAACATTGAGGCCTATGGATATTAATGAACATGTCCAAAGTCATACAGCTGTAATTGAAATTGGAACTACACATGCTGATCCCAGAGTCCCAGGGGCAATCATTTAAAAATGTGCCTTATTCTATAGGCAAAGAAGAGAGATTGAGTTAAACATTGCAATTCACTGAATTCATGATCTTAAGAGTCTTGCATTGTGCAGTGCATGTGATTTGAAATTGCAGCTCTATATCTATGAACTGTATGTACCTGGTAGGAGTTGTTCCGTCTTTACACACTGCAGTTTTGTCTCTTTTCAGTAGTGCTGCCCAGAGTCTTGACTGAATCAACTTTGCCTAGGAAACATTTAACATAATATGCATACTACATTCTAATATATTCACTGTTACTGTCCAGGCCACGCCTCCTTCTCTTCCTCTTCTCTGGACAGAAATACGGTGAGCATGGAGTCTGAGAGACAATATAGTAACCAAATGTGGAAAATAGTGGAAAATAGTCTAAGAAATGCTGTCTAAGAAGAAGAATATCACAAAGGTAGAATGAAAAATTATTGAGTTGGAGTATTATATATGGGTCTGAGAGCAAGACAAATGCATAGTATGTGGGACTGTTGGAGAATTAAACAAACTACAAAATAGAGGGGACAATCTGGGTCAGGCCAATTCCTGGCACATGATAGGCATGCAACAAATAAGTGGATGTATGATTGCTCTGATCCACAAGCAGTGATTTTCACGGTTGACATAAACATGTCATTTTTGTTCTTTGATAAATGTTATCCTGGTTTTTCCAGCTATGATTTGCACTCGCCTTCAAATGAGCCCTTGGTTTCAATAAGATGGCCAACTGCATTTGTCTGTCTTCCTACTTTTGCCAGATTTATTGCTCAAGATTTTTTCTACTATTTCTCTTTCTCAGTTCTTGAGAGTGGAGTCTCATTACCATTTCTACTCTACCCTTTCACTCTGTAACGTATGTCTGTAGCCTTACTTTCTAAATCCTACAGGATTTTTGGTGTGTATTATTCCCTGTATGTTGGTGCTTCTGATATCTCAAGTAACATTGTGTATTTCTGTATCTCCTTGAATCATGTGGTTTAAGAACTCCACAGTAATAGAAATGCAATAAAGGATTTAAAGTTCCAATTAAAGTAAAGGATGACTTTTGTAGAAAACCTTAAGGAAAATCCACAAAAGAATTTCATGAAAATGAGAATAGTGTGAGTCATGCATTTCCCAGTACTATTCATTCCTCTTTAGGTACTACCATTCTGTTCAACCTTACTTTTCTACCACCTACACTAACCATCTGGAATTATAGGCAAAGGGTATCACGGGTGTCAAATCTTGAAAGGAAATTGCCTTTCCTAAAAGTTGAGAAAATGAGGCCACATTTCACTAGAATATCTGCTTAGGAAATGAGAGAGAAACTTTGTCTTCATGAATTAAAGGTCAGACGTGTCTATTTGAAGATGATCATATAAAGGACCATGGATTATTACAAGTTACCATTTTGCTGTGACTTTATTTTAAATGGTGTGCTGGTCAATGAACCAGTATATACCAACCAGAGAAGCTGGATATTTAAGCAGCTTTTCTTTTCTTTAATTTTCTGTATCATATACATTAATCCTTGTGAATTGTTTATGGCTGCTTTTCTAGGGCCATGATATATTTACAGTGGTGTCATCAATTTGAAATTTATGAAAATCTTGAGAAGCATCAATATCAAGGGATTACCTTTAATTTAATCGGTTTTTTGCTTTGCCTCAATAATTAAACAAAGTTGCCAAACTTTTGAGTTCTTATTACGTACCCTTCTTGTTTCCCTTGCCTTATTGATGAATTTTGCTTTATTCTTGAGTGTGGCTCACATTTGCAGCAAATGCAGATTTGGAAAGTTGAATCTGAACTTGTGTTTAACTACGGTTAACTGTGGATAAACACAAGTCTCCCTTAGTAGTGAGAAGCTGTACAGTTTTTGAGACCCCAGAAAGTTGTCTCCTTTATCAAACACAATGTTCTTTTTGTTGCGCAGTCAATTAGACACCGGACCTCTATGTTAGCCAGGATGGAAGCAGTGAGACTACTCTTCTCAGAATTATATTCAGCAACTGTCTCCTCCTTGTTCACAGACCCACCGCTGATGTGTTGATTCCTTTCAGAGGGATCCAATCCAAATAAGGCCCAATTAGTAGCAGCCCGAAAATAGTGTATCTACTTGTCTATTGCCGTCTAAACCTTGTGTGTTCTGAAGTTCCCATTTTACTTTTCCCTCAATGCCAATTGAAAGTAGGATATATTCCTGAGGAATGTTCACTTTTATGGGGGAGAGAGGAAGGATGAGATAAGCTGTTGTTATTCCAGCTTATTCTCATGCTTTGGTGACATCAAAATGGAGAGATTTTTAGCAGTTCTGACAAGGAGAAGCATTCATGTCTGATAGAGTCCAGCAGCGGATTAGTGGAGGGTGTGTGTGGGTGGGTGGGGGGAGAAGCAAGCTGTCCAAAATCATCACCATTCATTTCCTACTCCAAGTCAAAGAAATCATTGTGCTCAGCTTAAGCCTCATGTGGCGTTCATTTCACTGACCCTTCCTTAATTTTGGCTGGAGGCTATTTTTAATAACTTGGTATGTTTGGGAGTCACAGGAGGCCAAGTTTCTGGCTAGGCTCAGGAGAGATGAAATAGTAATGAAATGCTTAAGGAATTCAAGAAAGGGAAAAAAATAACACTCAAAGAAAGGTACTTTCTTTTAGATCTGTTTAATGTAACTCACCTAATCATCTCTGAAGTGGGAGGAGATATATAAAACCCTCTGAGGAAAATCAATTTTTAAAAATTAAAGCCTGGAGCTGGCCACTTCAAAATGTAGAGGAAAATTACTTTCTATTTCGTTTGGAAACTAATATTTACGTCAAATGGAGGGACAGAAATTTATACTGTTTTTTTTTATAAGACTAGAGGATGGGAAATAAGTCATAGTGTGGTCAGGAAAGGCTCCAGGTGTGGCAGCCAATGGAAGGCAAGTTGGTCCAGACAGTCAGTGCACATGCTACTTGGAGGAACATGGTGTGTATGGCAGGCGGGGGATGGGGGGGGGGAGAGTATTATTTTTTTTCCTAAGAACTCTATTGAAACTCTGTGTCTCCTGAATCTCCCTTGCTACCATGATGTATGGCAGTTTTGGCTTCCTGGACACTGGTTTTGCTGGTTTTTAGTTCAGTTTGGTATGTATGATAAGCACGTGCGAAGTACTGTGAAGCATGTGGTAGCAAGGTGAGACCATCCCTGCATTTGCTTCTTGCTCACATGTCCAGATCCCATCCATCAGCCTCCCCTCGGATATGACTCTTAACTTGTCCACTTCCTAGTCCTCTAGCTTGTCACCAGTTTCTTTGTTCAGAGCCTTACTATCAGCCTCTCTGCGACAAGAAGTGTTAGCCCAATGAACTCCCTTCCCATAGCTTAGCACACTCCTCCCCCTCTCCACAGTTTAGCATGCTCCCTTCCTAGGCAACACTAGGCCCATGTAGTAAAGGCATTTAGTAAAGACTGATTATTATCAGACTCTAACCCCCTTTACTTTGGAATGGCACTTCTCTGGGGCAGCTATCACTATATAAATCAGCAAGAGCCCCTTAGAGTGACCTTTAGGTCTGTGCAGCTGTAGGACCCCTTATCTACTACTTGGGCAGCAGCCATAGACCTAGTCCACTATGATGAAGCCCCTAGTCCGCACATCCACACCAGGGTCTCCGCCTCCTAGCCCCTTCTAGTCCCTCCTAGCCTCAGTAGGTTATACAGGTCACCTCAGCCAACAGCTGGTGCTTCTTCTCACTCCTCTCTTGTGAGAAGGGGTCTTGCCGCTACATTTGCTGGCAATAAACCTTTCTTTGTTTTGTTTTGTTTTTTTCTGTACCTCGATGTTGCGTGGTTTTCTGGCAAAAGTCTAAGTTATTCTATCAAGAAAGAACTTCAACTTCTCTACTTCCTAATTATCTGACTTCTTACTATCTCCTTCATTCAGTCTTGCCTGTCAGGTATAGAAGAAACTATATTGTGATATTGTCCTTCCCTCGTGTTGTCTCTTCTTTGAGGATGTCTTTATCTGAAGTGCACTTTGGCCACAGTGTTGAGCATTGCTGAGGGAAAGGGGCATAAAGGGCACAGAGTTGGCATTTCTTGATTTACCAGTACATTAATTTCTAGTGGTCTTATGAAGCCAGAACCCAATAGTCATTCCTGTACTTCTGGCTACTTGAGAGGCTAAGACCTAGAAGATTATAGTTTAGGTCAGTCTAGACATATTACATAAGACCCTCTACTCAACAAATATCTTGGCATGATGGTTAGGCTGATGATTTTAGCTATACTCATGGCTGAGATTAAGAATATTGGGGTTCCAGACAAGCAGGGGAAAAAAAACAAGACAAAAACAAAAACAAACAAAAATACAACAGTTTACAAGACTGTCTCAAGGGAAGACACCAGGCATTGGGGCCTGGTCCTGTCACCCAGCTATGGTAGGAAGTATAAAGTAGTTGGGTTGCGATTCAGATATGTATATCTGCAAAGAGCAAGACCCCACCTCAAAATAGCCCATGCTAACAATAGGGCTGATGATATAATTCAGGGTTAGTGAGCCTGCCTAGCAAAACCCCAGTACCACCAAAGTTATAACAATCACTTAAAAAGTCTATATTAGGTCTATAGTAAAATGCCTGCCAAAGATGTTTTAAATTTACTATGCAGATTTGCTAGCATTAACCCAATAACCTTTTCTAATGAACATGACAATGTAAAAGTCAAACTTCATTTCAAGAGAAATATAAAGAACTTTTTAATATTTTGAGACAAAAGATTATGTGTTCACTTTTCTTATTTACTTGTCATATGTTTATGTGCCTTCTGTGTTACAAAAGTATGTATAATTTACCTATAACCAGAATTTAGCACAATATGAAAAAGCAATAAATATCTCAGTGTTGATCCTTCAGGTCATTCTTTGTTTATTAATGATTAATAGAGAAACTCAGAGATCATTTCTTTAATGAACAGACATTTATAACTGCAACCAAGAATAGTTTGGCTAAATAAGGATATTTGAAGGTATTATCCTTATCTGGGAAAAGCTTCCAGGTTAGAAGAGAGAATACTGTTATTAAAATGTGAGCTGTACTTTATTTACTTTATAATCTTTTACAGAGCACTCACAATAGGCAGACTGTCTTTCAAGCAGCAGCTATAAATATTATCTAATTTAATTCCCCTATTAAATTTATTAAGCTTTATTATTAGCCTTGTCTTTAAAATAGGGAAACTGAAACTCTATCATTTTTCAGTTAAGGTACAGAGAAATTAAGTATTTCACCAAAAGTCACATAGCCTACACTTAGTAGAACCACATGCAAATAAAGACCTTTGGCAATCTCTAGTCAGAAAAAAAGGAGAAACAAGTAGTTGGATACCACTTAAAATTGGACTTAAGACCTTATTAGGACTAATATTTGCAAATGTTGGACAGTCAAGAATATATTCAAAGCTGTTCCATATAGACATAAATGTATTAATCAAGTATAATACTATGCCCAACATTAGAATTTTAGAAAAATATAGCCCCCCCAGTACCTGCCCTTGAGAGACTCTATCAAATTTGGGTATAAAATCCTCTTTAAATTCCTTCCTGTATGAATAAATGTAATGTGTTCTTCATGGAGCTACCATTTTATTTAAGTCTCAAGATTTTATGAGGTATAAGTGTTCCTACAAATTTCCACAGCAATCAATGACCAACAGATGAGTCACCATGTAGGGAGAATCAAACAAGCCTATTCATAGAAGATGGTCTCCTCTGTGAGCCCTCAACAACTTCCGCCAAAAGCCATGCCTCACTTGTGAGAAAGGCCCAAGTCTCTGCTGGATGGAAAAATGATCAGCCATTTTCCCCCTTTCAACTCAATGATTAGAGACTACTTCTAGCCCAGAAGGCTTTGCTGTAAATTTGCTTAATAATTATCAGCTTACTGGGCCTGACAGATCCTATTTGCTCTTTAATATAAATATTGGAAGAATAAATATATTTTTACTTTCTGGAAATGATAGCCATTTCAAATGCAAATGTTGGTCTCCAATATTATTGAATTTCTCTGAACAGAAACACCAAATAAAACATATTTTAGTAATTTCCATTCAATATATTGGAAGTTATTTGCCAATTCCAAAATAAGAAAGTAAATCCCAACTACTAATATCCTAAATAGTGATTGGAGTTTCAGTGAGCCAAATCAAAATTATCTTTGGAGGATAACATATTAAAGGGAATATATAATGAAGGTGGTTGCTGGTGACTCATGCTTGCAATCCCAACTATTCAGGTGGTTGATACCTGATGATCATGGTTCAGTTTGGGCAGGAAGGGCTGTGAGACTCTTATCTCCAATTAAATCTCCAAGAAATCCTGAAGTGGAGTAACTCAAGAGGAAGAGTACTAGCATTGAGCATAAATACTCAGGGACAGAGCTCAGGCCCTGAGTTCAAGCCCCAGGATGGGAGCAAAAGAAAAGAACAGAGAAGAGGAGAGGAGAGGAGAAAGGAGAAAGGAGAAAAGAAAAAGGAGAAAGGAGAAAGGATAAGAGAAAGGAAAAAGTAAAGAGAGAAAGAAAACAAAGAAAGGAAATATGAAACGATGAAAGCTGGGTGCCTAGGGCTTATATTTGTAATCCTAGCTACTCAGCAAGCTGAGATCCAGAAGAGTGCTATGGTAGCTAAGACAGAAATGTCTTCCAGACTTATCTCCAAAACTAAGCAGCAAAACTGAGGGGGAGGCATTACTCAAATGATAGAATGCCAGTTATGAACAAGCAAGCTTAAACAAGATGCAAACCTAGTTATCATGCATAAAATGAACAGTTCAGATGGGCATCATTGACACATACCTACAATTCTAGTTACCCAGGAGGCTAAGCTCAAAGATCACAATGCAAAGCCAGCCAAGGCACAAAGTCTGTGAGACTTTGATCTCCAGGTAAGCACCACAGAAGCTGGAAGTGGAGCGTTGGCTCAAGTTGTAGAGTAGTAGCCTTGAGCAAAAAAAAAGCTTAAAGAGTAAGTAGGAAGAAGGTTGACAGGTTTTAATATCACATCACTTCTAAGGGAGGAGGGCAGAGCTACCGATTCAGCTTGGAGCTGGTTGAGCAGTGGTCACTCTGTGTGTGCTAAGGCAGAATCAAAGTGTAGTCATCTGTCAATCAGCGGCTTTGGTCAACTGGCAGTTAAGCATCTCCCATTTCCCAGATTCTTATTTAAAAACCAGGGCTTCCCTAAGTCATAGGACCAAGCTTTCACTCATCTCTGGAGAGGTATCACTGCTATCTGAGTACAAGGGTTGTAGGGATCTTCCTTAGCATCCTCAAGGACAGACTTGTAAAGCACAAAGGGACTCCTCTCCTATTTCCTACAAATCTCATTTTATAAACAAAATAGTCACCATGTGGGATAAGCCTCCGATACTTCTTTCTGCATTTTCAGAAATGTGGTATATCATTTTACTTTCGTTTCCTGAACAGGATAGTGGGAGGTGGATGGTCCATGCATTTGTTACGGGGTCACTTCATTGGAAGAGTGTCTTTCTCTTGAAATAACTAACTAAACAAACAAGAAAGCAAATGCATCTTTTTAAAGGAAAATCTAATTTAAAATAAACCTATTAACTTTGAAGAACTTTTCAGTTTCCCTTGAGGGTAGCATGAGCAGCATGTTCTGTACCCTGCATGTTTCCTCTGCTGATTTCGGAGCTTCCTGTCACCCTTGTCCACACATGCCCCCACCCCGCCCCACCCGCTTTGACTATAGGCAAAGTCCAGCCTGTCTCATTGTTTCCTGTTTTTCTAGATCAAAAAGTCATGCTTGTCTTAGAGAATTTGCGGAGCACATGTGTTTGAAATTAGTATCATATTCCTGGTACGCAAGAGTTTCCTAACCATAATTCTGTCATCCGCCACAGAGGAACAACAGGTTGAATGTGTTCAGTTTCTGTCATAGTAAATACAGATGTCACTTAGGTCATCAATTCTCAGAGTCTATCCCAAATGCAGAGGCCTTAGACAATGAATGAAGCATGCTCTGTACCAGATGACAAATAATTCTCACAACAGCTCTGAAACTAGATGTTGAGATCTTATTTTACTGATAGCAAAGCTGACAAGGTTAATTTAGTGACATGTTTAAGAACCCGAGTCAGTAACAGGACTTAGAAACCAAAGCTTGATGGGGTTACAGTGGTTCATGTGTATAATCCTAGCTACTCAGGAGGTTAAGATGTGAGGAGTAAGGTAACAAGCCAGGCCAGGTAGACAAATCCTAAAGACTCTTGCCTGGAATTAACTAGCAATAAGCCAGAAATAAAAGTGTGGTTCAAGTAGTAGAATACCACCCTTGAGTAAAAAAGGCCAATCAAGGGTCCAAGGTACTGGGCTGGGAATGTGGCTTAGTGGTAGAGTGCTTGGATAGCATACATGAATCCCTGGGTTTGATTCCTCAGTACCACATAGACAGAAAAACCCAGAAGTGGCATTCTGGCTCAAGTAGTGGAGTGCTAGCCTTGAGCAAAAGAAGCTCAAGGACAGTACACAAGCCCTGAGTTCAAGCGCCAGGACTGAAAAAAAAGTATAAGAGAGTACAAGATTCTGAGTTCAAGCCCTGGGACTGTCACATACAAAAAAAATCATATATATATATATATATATACAAATATATTATATATTTATATATAAATATATTTCTATATAACTATATTTTATATAAGTTATATAAATATATTTATATATAATTTATATATTGTATATTCTATATAAATATATATTTATATATTTGTAAATCTCATGTTTTACATGTAAACAAGTTAACATTTTTTAACTGCTCAATATGTTCCAGATATTCTTTATGTATATAATATATATTATATATAAATATATATTTCTAAATATACATTTCTATATAGCTATATTTATATATTTGTATAAAATATATAACTTATGTAAATATTTTTATATAATGTATCTGTATATTGTATATTTATATATAAATATATATTTATTTATAAATGTCATGTTTTACATGTAAACAAGTTAACATTTGTTAACTGCTCAATGTGTTCCAATTAATATACTAAGTTTCTCAGCATGAGGAAACATTACTGGTCTTATTTTCTCACAGACAAAGAAGAAACTGAGGCTAAACAAGTTGCTCAAGGTGATATGTAGGTAAAGGAATGGGGCACCAAAATTTGACCACAAGATAATCTGCTCTAAGGAATGCACTGCTAACATTTCTGTTTATTAATTCTCTCATCTTTATAAGTTGGGCTTACAAGTTGGGCAGGCAATGTGCAAGTTGTGATATTCTTTGTGGTATGCTGGTGTTTAAGTGTTTCATATGCTTCAAGCTTATGTTTAATTTTGAGCATGTTGTTGTATGTGTGTATATATGAGTCTGATGGTACTGGGGTTTTAATTTACAGCTTTGTGTTGTGACTTAGATTTTTTGTTCAAGACTGAGGCTTTACCACTTGAATCATACATCTACTTCTAGGTTTTTGCTGTTTAATTGACCCTTTTCTGCTTGGCCTGGCTTTGAACCTCGATCCTCAGATCTCAGCCTTCTGAGTAGCTAGTCTTGAACTTGCTTCTGATCTGTAGATTTAATTAACTTTTATCTAAATATGTAGAGACTTGTGAACATAAAACACCAGAGGCTGAAATAGGTAATATACATGTATATATATAAACATATACATATATGTATACATATGTATGTTTAGATTTTATAAAGTTATGCTATACTTTTGAGATACTTTCAATAACTTAACTTTAATTTTCAGTGTTAATAACATATTAATATAGCCCAAAGGAAAGAAATCCAATAACAGAGTCTATTTTGTTTCACTTTATTCCACTGTGTTTTTAGGTTTTTAAAATTCAAACATTCTGTAAATATATAAATAGATAGATCGATAGATTATAGCTGTTCAGCTATACATTTTAGTTCATTTTTCTTTTAAATGAAACACAAGTAATTCAAAATATAAATAAGAAAATGAAAACAATTACCAACTGGGAATTCAGATATCTAGGGTATATTAAATATTTATGTGCTTGGGCTGGGAAGGTGGTAGAGTGCTGGTAGAGTGCTTGCCTTGCATGCCTGAGGCCCTGGGTTCGATTTCTCAGCACCACATAAGCAAAAAGAAAAAAAAGCCAGAAGTGGCATTGTGGCTCAAGTGGTAGAGTGCTAGCCTTGAGCTGAAGAGCTGAGGGACAGTGCTCAGGCCCAGAGTTCAGACCCCACGACCAGACCCCCCAAAAAATATATTTATGTGCTAAGTTATCCATGAATTGCCAAAATAAATATATTTTTCTTTTAGTCCTGTACAATTTTCTTTTTAGCTTTGTTGCATTTCCTGTTACAGACTTCCCATTATATTAGTGAGCTACTGGGATGACCATGGAAATGGGTAGCAGGTTTATGAAGCAGTGTTTTCAAGTCTTACTTTTTGCTTATGTGGAACCAGGTTTCTACTCTGTTTCACCATTTTCTATCTAGTGATACATAAAGCAAATGTTGTGTAACAATTTTATGCTTCCGGTTCATATTATATAAATGGATCCATTGATCTTCCCTACTTTGTAGACATAGCCAGCGATTAAATGACATACTTCACACATGCCTATCATTCAACTCTCTCATACTATTTTAACTTCATTCTCTTCTTTTCTCCTGGGTTCAGGAACTCATTACTTTGTTCTTGATCAACTGCTTTAAACTCCTAACTGGTCTCTACCAGAACTGTATCAAACAAGATATGCCTGGGAAACTAGACCACATCAGTTACTTTAACAGATACTGAACAGATTTTAATAGAGGGCTTATTTAGACTAGCATAGTATGTCTAGAGAAAGGGTACTGACATTAAGACAGCAAAAATAACTGTCAGAAGTAGCTATACATTTTTAAGGCTGGGTAAAAATATAATATAGAAAACCAGATGAAGACTCAGAGAGCAACTAACAAATGGCTTCTGTGAATCTCTGAAATCTCTAACAAGAGGGCACTGGTAACTGCTGTTGGTGCTTGGTGAACCTGATTCTGGGCAAATTAAAAATAAAAAGCAAGAAAACAAGCAAAAACTTGGTAAGTGGAACCAGTTGATATGACCAAGGGCAAAATTCTCTTGCTAGGGCAGAGAAAAGACAAACAGAAATGAATGAGTCCTTCCTCTCCCTTCCCAACCTGTGTCCTGTCCTAGGGCTTGCCTTACCAAAAAAAAAAAAAAAAAGAAAAGGTTTGCAGCTCACAAAGAAGCAGTATAGTTTGCTAACTGAACCACGGGATCAGCATTAGAAAAGAGCAGATAGAAGGATGAGTTTAGAGACAAGAGATAATAGCTTAGTAACCAGCACAAATACCTTTGCTGTCCTAATCCCTTCTGTAAACTCCTGTTGGAGTGATTTTCCCATAGCACCACTGGAAACAGCTCTCACCTGCTCAAATATCTTCATGTCCTTCTGAGCAGCCAATTCAATGCACACGTTTTTTTCCTAAGAACCTACTATGAACACTGTGTTCTGTGCTAAGGAGGAATCAGAAGACTTTCCATCCTCACACAGTGTCTCGGGGTACAGGAGAACGTAAGTTATAGGCCAGTAGAGGCAGAAAGTACTTGGAGGGCAATATGTGTCTGATTGGTGTGATTTAAAAGATTTCATGGGAAGATGAGTAATATTCCTTATTCAGTCGTGTAAACCCCTTGAATTTGCCTGAATCTCATACCTCCCATCTTAATTAGCTACAAAGGATAACTCTGTCCTCCTCACCTTTGTACTGGGATCATTTTTCATGTCTATCACTTGGACACTTGCCCAACTTACATGGAGTGCCTTTATGTGCCTCAAGCTAATGTCAAAAATACAGTTACAAATGAGCAAATGAAGTGAAGTTCCTTCCTCTTCGGAACTTGTAGGCAACACTTAATTTGATAAGGAATGCACAATTACAAATTGAATCATAGCTGGTGCAAGAAAAATTAGGTGCAACTTGCTCTGATAGCAGAATGACCAAGTTTAGCTTAGGAGTCACAGCAAGATTCCCTGAGGAATCACATGTCAGTGTTGAGGTGTTAGGTCAGGTGTAAGTGAAGGGAAACAAGACAGGAAGGCTGCTTCTCATCCACACAGGAATCTGAGGGCCCAAAAAGAATCAGCAGAGAAGGCCTACACAGGTACAGAGAAGGGGGAAGAGGCCAAACATACCTTTTGCATATTAACTCTTCTAACACACACCTTCTCCATGAAAGCTTTTTTAACTAACACAACTGGAAAATGGCTTCTAAGTCTTTACAACAGTCAGCTGTTCTCTTTCTTTCTTTTATCATCCATTGTCTTGGATTATGATTACTTATGTACAAGAAATTTTACTGCCTCCCACACACCGTGCTTAGCAGTAAGCATGTAAGAAATGAGGATATATTTCCTAGCCATGTTTGCTTCCCTCAGTGTAGCACATGTTCTAAAGACACTTGCTGGCTAAGGCCACATCCTCCAAGCCTGCTAACACTGAGATGGCTTGTCTTCATTCAAAGTAACTGTTTCTTCATATCTTTCAGTAACTCTGTGTATTGAATTATCTCTGGGGGACACAGGTGATTGTTTGACCACATGTATATGGTGGATGAAGAAGTATGTGCTGGCCTGCCCTGGGAAAGTCATAGGGGTTTGCGTTTGAGAACCTCTACTTCAAGTTGTCATGAAATACAGTGAATACTGCTCCTAAGAGGAATCAGAACCTGCCGCATACAAAAATTATGTCCAATTAACCAAATTTATCTAATAATTTTATTTGCTTCCTGTTATGCCCTTCTGTTGTGCTCTGTGTCATTAGACGAAGAGAACATGAGCATCTACTCACAGCACAAACAGCTTGATCTTGCCATAAACAGTGCTGACCTTGAAAATTAGACACACCACAGAGAGCATGTCTTAGGTAGACATCATGGGTGGTGGCCTTTGTCCCATTGTCCCCAAGGTCTGTGTGCAATAATATTTGTGATCCGTCCCGTAGAGACAGAAGACATGGCTATATAGGTATGCCCTTATCTTTCGGGACTCATTCATTAACTCAGGTCTATGATAGAATGGAAAAATGGTTGTGAAATGAAAATCATGAGATGCTGATTAAGCATTATTTTTATAATAGCTTGGAATTGGGAATTGTGGTAATACTGTACCTACTAAGGAAAATTGAGCTATGACAAATAGTTCCAGAATTGAGAGGCAGCCAACTTACTTCCAGGATGGCCCAGAAATTCTAGTGGGAAGGAATAATTATTTTATGGAGACTATCAATCTGATTAGTACGCACTGTGAGATAAGGTTTAAAATTTTATGTCAAATGAGGTTGGGGGTTGTATGAGGAAGGATAAGAGAAAGAGTTGATGTTCTGAAGAATCACATTAAAATTATACAATATAGAGAGATAAGTAAACATAAATGGACAAAGTAGAAGTGAGTGTGTGCTTGTAGGTATGGATGGATGTGTAACTTTATGTATAAACTCATATACAATAAATTAACTTTCCCAATAGACTATGTTAGTCCTCAAATAATGGGGTACACGATTTTCTTTCCAATGTAAAAGCATGTTTTTTGTTGGAATATATTGCCACGTTTTTCAGTGTGAAAGTAATCTGAAGGCCATATGGTGAAGTTTAATTTATGGGTGATATTATCTAGCAGCATTCCTTTAGCAGTTGGTAATTGTTATGTTTTATTATATCGGATTAATTTTGTCATAATCTTGTGACATGGTTTATATCATTACTCCACACTGATAAAGTTATTTAGAGGCAAGCATATTGCCTCATAAGTTGTGTGCATGTGTGTGGTGATGGTGGAGTATGCTGGCTGGATTGTTCTTGGATGATATAGAGCATTCTCCTGCATGATTGATGACTAGATTAAAATCTAATTTGTGGAGTTTCGAGAGAGTATAAGGCTGGTAACTGTTTGGAACAGGACCACAGACCCTGTGTTAGATTGGTCTATTAAGAAGGAGAGATTACTGGATCCACCCCCTGTCCCTTTCCAACCAGAGTATAGTCCATCTCCTTTCACTCCATTCTTGTGCATGACTCGCACTAGAGAAGGCAAAGGCCAACTCTTCTCTGGTCAAGAATATTATGTTTTCTGATTTGCAGAGGAAAAGAGAAAAAAAATAGGGCTATTTTTGGACCTTAGCTATAAGAAAGATGTATTCTTTTTCCTATAGGTTAAAGATAAAAATGAAATGGCAAAGAAATGAATGCTTCTTGAGTTAGAGGCATATTGGTGTGGAGGCATATTACATGTTACTTACAATCTTGGCAACAACTGATAAAGGTTACAGAATGTATAGTCTGGTAAAATATAGTTCTTTTCTTGATACATTCCAGATTGGTCTCCACACTCCTTCCATAGATGGGAAAACTGTGACTCAGAAAACTTGTTTTGCAAGGTCCTGGGACAAAGTCATGATAGATGGAAGACTCTACCCCAGGATATCATAGCTCGCAATCCTTTCTCAGTCTTTCTTAAATTATTAACTTTTTTCAAGTTCTCAGAGAATCTCAGCATCCCTTTTTAGTCTGAGAGCATTCTCTTGGCTGTCCCTTCAGTTAACTCTTGAATTACTGAAGTTGTGAAGAAAAACACCCTGCACCAGAATCAGCTCCCAATGGATCAAAGACCTCAAAGTCAAACCAGACACCCTGAAAACATTACAGGAAGGAATAGGTCTTCTTGGCACAGGCTGAAATTTTCTTAATAGAGACCCAGAAATACAACAAATCAAAGAAAGGTTGGACAAATGGGATTGCATGAAGCTGCAGAGCTTCTGCATAGCAAAGGACATAGCTAGCAAGATCAATAGAAAGCCCACGGATTGGGAGAAGATCTTCACTAGCCATACAACGGACAAGGGTCTCATATCTAAAATATACTTGCAACTCAAAAAATTAAATCCCCCAGCAACAAATCCTCAAAGAAACAACTTTCCTATTAATAGGTGGGCTAAAGACTTAAAGAGAAACTTCTCTGAAGAGGAAATAAGAATGGCCAATAGACATATGAAGAAATGCTCAACCTCTCTAGCCATAAAAGAAATGCGAATCAAAACAACATTGAGATTCCATCTCATCCCAGTTAGAATGGCTATTATCAACAACTACAGTGCTAGAGGGGATGTGGACAAAAGGGAATCCTACTAATTGTTGGTGGGAGTGTAAACTTGTTCAATCAGTTTGGAAAGCAGTATGGACATTCCTCAAAAGATTCCACATAAAGCTCCCTTTTGACCCAGCAATTCCACTTTTGGGCATTTACCCAAGTGATCACAAACAAGACCATTCTAAAGCTACTAGCTACTATGTTTATCACAGCATTATTCATCACAGCTAAGATATAGAACCAAACCAGATACCCCTCAGTAGATGAATGGATCAATAAAATGTGATACACACACACACACACACACACACACACACACACACACACACACACACACACACAATGGAATTCTACGCCTCCATCAGAATGATATTGCCCTATATGTTAGGAAATGGAAAGACTTGGGAAAAATTATATTAAGTGAAGAAAGCCAGGCCCAAAGAAACATAGGTCCCATGGTTTCCCTTGATTGCAATAACTAGTATATGTCTGGGACAAGCAGAAAAGCTCAAAAGCTATGTACATATGACCAGATAAGATGATGTTAAATGAAACGAATCCCAAGATACTTTTTTTTCTTTCTTGCTATGTTGCTATTATAAATATGTTTCTAACATATTTATAAAATACCATGTGATTTTTTTTTGTTTCTTTGTATGTTCCCACGGTATAACCCCTGTTTTCACTGTATTTGATGTCAGTGTCCTGAATCTTGTATATACACTTTTCTAGCTTGGGGAGGGGAAGTGAAAAAACAAAGTGCTTAAATAGGGATACAGCTTGACTCATTGTAACAATGAGATGCACAAGACTCTATGCTGAAAAATGAACTTTACAATTTAGGCAGTGGCAGTGGGGGAGTGTAGTTGTGGAGGTGGGAGGGAAGGGATGGTGGGGGAAAACCAAAGGAGGAGGTAACAATGCTTGATAGGAAATGTTCTCATTACCTTGCTCATGTAACTGTAGCCCCTCTGTGCAGTATTTTTACAATAAAAAATGTATTAAAATGGTTCAATGGAATCATGTATGGGAACACAATTTGTAAAGTCTTACAAAAATTCTCTGTTGGTAATAGTTATAAAATGCTCCTTCACATGAACCCCTTATTATTCACATCTAATTACCAGGTGGTATAGGAACAATTATTTGGATGACTAAGTACACATCAGATCAACTCTTTTGCAAGCTGTCTGGATTATATTATTTCCCCTTAGTTTCTGTCTTCACGGTGTATTGCTTAGGGAGCATAGTCTTGCAATAAAAGAGCATTAATTACAAAGGAAAACAAGCTATAGACATTAAAGATAAGATTATATTTCTGAGATGCCCATTGAATGTTTTGAGAAGGACTAAATTGTGGAATTCATAGAATTTGTATAGCTGTACACTGCCCAAGGTGAAGATGGTCTTTTAAGTTCTAGCCAGCATGCCTCATCTTACAATTCAGACAATGCAGACAATGTGCTCCATTGGTCTCACCTCTGTGGCCTTGTGCTGTCTTCTATTTATGCCATGATTTCTTTAAGAAGCTAATACTAGAAAAAATAAAATACAAGTATTAACTTCACTGTGATATTGTTTGCAAATTATACTATAGTATACACAGTTGTTGTTGTTGTTTTTAATGATTCTGTGTATGGGTACTCAAAACAATTAGGGAAAATTGATGTTGATTCTTGATATAGGAGAATAATGTCCAAATATAAGAATCATATTTATTTGTTTGAGGTTAATTCTTGCTATGTAGCTCAGGCAAACTTGCTATGTAGACCAAACTGCCCTTAAACTTATAATTTTTTTGCCTCAGTCTCCCAAGTGCAAGGATTAAAAGCATACACCAACCAATGCAACAGTGATTTATACAAGAAAATAGGTTTAAAAAAAAAAGCATGCACCAGCTTAAAGAGCATTTCTCTTAAATAAGAAAATTAATGCTTTTTTGCTTTAGATTTCATACCAGTAGATAAAAGAATAAACCATCATAACTAGTTTACCAGTAACCAATAATTATGGCTTATCATAAAATGCAATGGCCTTGACTATGTCACTATAAACTCTTGAATTGTAAGAAGTTTCATTTGCAAGGTGAACAATTTTTCTGGTTACGTGAAGAGCAAATAAAGAAATGTCAATAGGTGCATTTAAGAAGTGAAATATATGTGTTGCTTTTCGCGAGTCCACTTGAAATGATAAAAATGAATAAAATACTTTAAGAGACAGAACATCCATCTATATCTACATATTTATGTATTTATCTGTCTTCATGGGAATGTGAAACATCTTGATCAATGATTTAGAACTTTACTGGGATAAGGACGCATTTATTGAGTGTTTATTATATTTTTATCTCAGACAATGCATGGCTGTCTCATTTACTCTCACAGTCATCTGTGAGAAAGCACACCTTACATTAATAAAGTAATTTGTCTTTGATCACATGCTTGTAAATAGTAATGATATTATTCAGACTGTGTACCACATTTAATGTTAGTTGTATCATCCAAGAAGTTTTGCATGAATATATGATATCTGAAGTGATTACATATCAGAATTCTTTTTAGTAAGTTTTTTATTGTGGAAAATATTGTGCAGAGGGGATACAGTTACATGAGCAAGGTAATGAGTACATTTCTTATCAAGCATTGTTGTTTCCTCCTTTGTTTTTCCCCTACCATCCCTTCCTTCGCACGTCATCAACTACACTCCCCCCCCCCAAAAAAATTGTAAAGTTCATTTTTCAACAGTGTCTTGTACATCTCTTTGTTGCAGTGGGTCAATACATATCAGAATTCTTAAGCATGGAGCGTTGAGTGAATGCTACACAAATGGATAAAGATGAATATTTCAGTCAGAAGGGAGCAGTGATAAAATTATATACAGAGATGAGTGGATCCTGTTTAGATAACTCATTTGTCTTCATCTGATTTGTATCTTCAGGGTTTGGAGCCTGTTCATATCACACAAAATTTGATTTGTTTCCAAAATCTTCTATAATTAGGTTTTCCCTCCATGTCAGGGATTGAAGAGGTCAGGCCACAGGAGAATGGATGAAAATATTAACATTCACAAATTCCTTACAGTCTGCCTTAGAAAGGGAGGGAGTAGAAATAGAAACAGCTTGTCTATGTTTTCAGTGAACTTCTCAGTTCATCTCACTTTAAATGCATACAAAAAACTCTAAAAGAGATGAGCTTAAGGACCTTTATTCAAATGCCCCCCTGGGGTAAAATATGTGCAGAATCTGAGAGCTAATCTATGAAATATTACTTTGATGGTTGAGCAAAGAAAAGAAATAATTATGATGAATAGAATAAAAAGCCATGTTTATATTCTTAAATCTGACAAATATGTGATTTTATTACTTTATAGGAGGAAGTGTTTTAAATCATGTAGGGAATATTTTGTTCTATCTAAAGACAAAGTTGGATGGAAATGAATTGTGATAATGATATTATTACTGGTGTCTTGGTATTCAAGATATTAGTTTCAAATATTAATACACTTCAAGATTCCCTTTTAAGGCATTTTATAGGAAATGTGAAGCCTCAGTTGCTAACTTATAACACGACCTTTCCATTCTGTATGAGTTTTGGGATGTGCCCAAATTGTGTGGGTAAGTTTAGTGTCTTTTGAGTGTGGCACATAGAAATGAACTCCTGCCTTTATCTGGAAGCCAATAAAGATTCCCACATGCAATCAGCCTCCCCAGGTAGAAAAAACTGGGATCTCCATGGGCAGAATTACTTAGTAGGTGACTGTGTAGGGGATGTTTTTTAATGGGTGTGGAATGATCTTTGGGCCTCCAAGAGGACAATGTTTTCCCACTCTCTTCTATCTTCTTGGAAGTATTGCAGTCATTGAGATTTTGTTTAGCCAGCTCCAAGCACCAACTGTATACCCAACTGCTTCTCCAGTTCTTGTTTATTTGTTTTAATGTATATGTGTATTTTATTTATATGTGTAGCCATAGGGTATGTATTCAAAATACCTTAACATTTGATTGGAGGATCACATTGTAGGTCAAGTATTTTATTATTCAAGAGAGGAAAGCATAAAACATTCATCATTATCTACTTTTACCAAATTAACATCTGAATAACACCAAATTATTATGGGAATGTCAGGAGCTGTCTGTCACATTTGTTCATTCTAGTTGTCTGACCATACAGATAAGCTTGGTCTTCAGTGTAGGTAAGTAATATTAAATAAGCATAACAAATCTTAGACAGAATAAACAAATGAGATATTAAGGTTGTAGAAGTAGCATATGGAGTAAATACTAAGGTAATGAAAAGACCAGGAAAAGCTAGAGTTCATGTTCATGTCTGATCTAACCTCTTGAATAAACCGGGCTGTCTTTTGTCACAAGTCTTTGTACTTACCTCTTACCTGTTTATCAATATGCCCACTTTAATAGGTTGTTCTGAGGATCAAATGAAAAGATTCATGTAAAATATTTAGCATTCTTATCAACTCATTGGTGAGAACCCAGTTAGTATTAAGCAGTATCATTATCACTATTTTTTTCAGTACAGATGGGTTTTTAAAATGGTATATGATTATAAGAATTAAAACGGGCTGGGAAGTTGGCTCAGAGGTAGAGTGCTTGCCTTGCATGCCTGAGGCCCTGGGTTCGATTCCCAGCACCACATAAACAAAAAAAAAGCCGGAAGTGGCGCTGTGGCTCAAGTGGTAGAGCACTAGCCTTGAGCTGAAAAGCTGAGGGACAGTGCCCAGGCCCAGAGTTCAGGCCCCACAACCAGACCCAAAAAAAAAAAAAAAAGAATTAAAGCTAGCGTATGGTAAAGATAATGCTGCAGAAGTGCTAAACAGGATCAAATACTCTGACTGGAGACTTATGTGAGAGTTAACAAAGTTGGGCATCTGAAAATAGAAGAGAGACTAGAGGGCTGGTCCAGGAAGCAGAATAGTAATACAAAAGGAAAGATGTGAAGACTGTTTTTAAGAAAGAAAACATGATTTCTGGCAGAGGGGAACCCTGACTATGTTGTGAAAATAAGCTGAAAAATTTAACTGTTTAAAACTTTCTCCTCTGTGATTAGTTTAGCATAATTTAAATAGAGACCAAATTTCTTAGAATCTGAGTTTACATTTCTTCTTCTCACTTTACTGACACAAGTCCTGCCTTGTTGATTTGTTTTGATGCTTGTTTTTTTTTTAAATTTTGGTCTCAATAGGGGCATTTTCCAGTACAGTTAATTTCTGTAATAATACTTCCTACAGAACTGCCAGCTAAGTAGAATATGATCCTTTCTCATCATTTCTTTTTAGAAGCATGTACCATGAAATTTGTGACATTTTTCTTCAAATAAACATGCTCAAAAATTGTTTTCTGGGGCTAGGGATTTAGCTCACTAGAAGAGTTCTTGCCTGGCAAGTGCAAGACCCTGAGTTCAGTCCCCAGCTAAAGTGTGTGTGTGTGTGTGTGTGTGTGTGTGTGTGTGTGTGTGTGTGTGTGTGTGTGTGTGTGTGTGTGTGTGTGTGTGTGTGTGTGTGTGTGTGTGTGTGTGTGTGTGTGTGTGTGTTTCTATCAAATTCCTGTGAGTCCTGAACTCTCTTCCTTGAAAATGGCTTAGATAGCATACATTCACTTGTCTCCCACCCATACCCTTGAGAGTGTGGAGTGGCTTGAATATTAGGAACTAATTAACTGACTTGGGCCAGTCAGTATACTCGTTTCCATTTCAATTTTATCTCTTGTTGAATGGGAGTCATGACCAAATTCCATCCCTCAAGGAAAAAGAATGTACAAATAAATGAAATGACATTTTTGAACTGTTTTATATATCCCCAGAAGAAACAAACTGAAACATCATTCTTTGACCTAGTTAACAATGTGTGCCCTGCTTTATACTATTGCTGGGTTTGTACTAGCCTTTGGCCTTTATTTGTACTTTTTTGTTTGTTTCTTTGTTTGTGTTTTTGCTTGATTTTTTTTCTAACTGCTTTGTGAACTACTATTTAATGCACCCATTACTGTGGATACACAGAACTGATGAGCAGAAAGAAGACTCTACTCTCAGAACAATATTCACTTTTTTAAGAATAAGATTAGTGTTGGAGTTAGAGTTCAAATATCCTTGTGAAATTTTTTTCTGCTAGGTATCTACTGATCAAAATTTATTATCCTTCTCTTCTCCCAAAATGAACTAAATATTCAAATAATCATGCTTTAGAATATTTACCAAGTTGGAAGAAGAAAGTTGTTCTTCGGGCAAATAAATGTAAATGGCCTCAGAAATACAATAAAAGGCTAAATGTTTTTATAACTCAATATTCTGTCTTTAAGTACTAGGGAGTTCATCTTTTTCTTCTAACTGTCTCAGTTACTGGCATAAATGATTTAACAATAAATCAATTGTAATTGGATTCTGTGTACCTGCAGGTACAATTTGACCCAAGTCATTGCATTCAATAACAGAAGCAAACACTTCATCTTCTCTACAACTTGACTGATTTTTTCTGGGAAGTAGATAAGGTCAAAAGCTTCAGAAGAATTTTATACCTGAAAGATGATATGCTTTTACCCCCACTGAGATTTGGAGGGATTTTTAAAAACCACTTTGTTTAAATTTTTATATATGGTACAATTCACTCCTTATCCACGAATGATTCATTGGGAAGCTTTGGAAATAAGTTAGTATCAGCATGGTCTTTGAGATCAAACAGTCCTCTTTACATAACCGGATTTTCACTCTGGAATCTTAAGCCAGTTACTTAAATTCTCCAAGGTTCTGTTAGCTCATCTATAAAGAGGAGTTAATAGTAACTTTTTATAGAACAAGATTAAATGAGATCATGAATGAAGCATGCGTTGTGAGGTGCCTGGCACAAAAATGCCACACTAACTATTATCCTTCCTTACTATTATCTATAAAGTTAGTGAGGTAAAATCCCATTTGTAGGCTCTAGGGAAACAAATCAAACTATAGTTATGCGGTATAAGTGCTAGGATACCACAGATGGTGAGTCATAGAAAATCTTGCATCACATCAAATTCTGCTTGTTTTTTTTTTAATTAAATTTTTAAAAAGCCTCTATGATCTGTAGTTTGTACTTAAAGTACTGCCATTAGAATAGGCTTATTTCAAATGCTGAAGAGCCAGGGGAAGCCTCTCTGTTGGATAGTTAAGGGCTGTCCAAGGGCTGCCTTTCTGTTCTCAGTTGAGTAATTCTTTATCTAGAGATGAACTCAACTGGAAAAACAGAATCTCTGGGCCCTGCTTGTCAGTCTTGAGGCCAGTGACAGCTATGCTTTTCTGTGACTGAAAAATAAAAAAGCTTTGGAGTGGATGTTAAAAAAAACTTAGGGGAAAATAGTAAAAAATGTATAATAATAATAATAATAATAATAATAATAATAATAATAATAATAATAATAATAATAATCAAATGCTATGCATCTCTCATCCTGAGAGTGCCAGCTTGGGCAAGTGTGGTCAGTCATGCTTCCTCTCACCCTTGCATAAATCTGGAAAGAGCTTCTTTCTGCAGCTTGATGTGAATCTGGTATCTAGATTGTGGAAAAATCAAACAAAACTCTCTGCCCCTGAAATTGATTCTACAGGCTCCCCAAGCCCAAGGACCCACTTTCTGAACCAATGTGTGTGGCGCTCATTTTCATGCCTTTGGGAAGCAAAGAAAACAGCCAGGCAAAATAGCAAAAATAACCACAGACACAACAATGTTACCATTGAGAACATATTTCCTAGCATTCTCTGAGGACTGTGTGCCACAAAGCATGCTGAGTCTTAAAATCCATCATTCAAATCAATAGAATATTTTTAAAAACTGACTACTTTCAGGGCTTACAGAAAACAAAAACTTACTTAGAAACTATTTGAAAGTTGAAATTAGGTATTACTTTATTTTCCCTAAGCATATTAGCTCAGTAGTAGTATTAACTAGACTGAATGAGGAAACAGGATATCTTTGAGGGATAATGTTTTTCTTTCTCCTTGAAGCTTATGTACACAAAGGTTAGGTTACTTTTGCCTTATACTGTTCCTAATAATTGGGTATTATAACTGTTATGTTTCTTTTCTAAGCATTCATTAAGCAGATGCTATCACCGTGGCACTAACAGAAAAACTAGATAGATAGATAGATAGATAGATAGATAGATAGATAGATAGATAGATAGATAGATAGATAGATAGATAGATAGAGATGGATAGATATAGATATGTACATATATTCCCATTTAATCTGTACAAACCTCTAAATAATATAGTCGTTATTGTCTATTTTTGTATGTACTGTTACCTTCACTTACATATGGAAGAAAATGATGCTCTTAGTATATAACAACAAAACAAACACAAAAATCCTATTTCACCCTCTGAGGCTACTTATCAGCAGAGAGAAATTGAAACCTCAAAACCATATGATCTGGAATTTAGACGGACCAGCTAGATAATCTGAAGTAATTTTTTTAACCCTCCTAACTGAAATTTGTCTCATCTACAAAATGTGAATAATAACAAAGATACATTAACGTGTGAAAAGTTACAGTATATGAAGCACACAGTAAGACTTCTGTGAACAGTGTTTTGTTATGTTATTACTATTTGTGGTTGTGAGGATCAAACGTGGCACCTTGTACATGGTAGACGAAAGGTCTACCACTGAGCTAGTCCTCTTCACCAGGAGTCACTACTAAAATTGTATTTCTACAATTCCATGAGGTCACAACCTGAACAAAAAAGTACTCTTTTGCAAAGTTAGGTAGCAAAGAAGTAGCTGTTTATCAGGGACGTCTTTTGATGAAGTACCCACTAACCTCTACAAGCTTCGGGTCCCTCTGTGTGTGTTACATGTCAGAAGTTGCCTTCCTCTGCATTTGCAGTGTGCATCTGAAGCCAAGATTGCCTAACAACAGGAGACCTGAGGCAGTTGAAAAGATTTACAACAGTGTGTTCTTATTAAAGGACTCAGATCCTTATCTGAAATGTCTGTAAATTTTCAATTTATTTTGCTATTCATACTTTAAATTAGTTTGGAAGACTGGTGAAAGTTTAAATGCAACTACAGACCTCATTGCAGTTTTCAAGTCAACTTGAATATTTTCAAGTGACAGCTCTTATTAGATATTGGAGTGACTGGTTTATCAACAGGCAGTTGGATATGGGCCTTGGCTTTCCTGTGACCCCTGAAATTTCCCCAGATACATGTTTCTGAAGATTATGAAGGATGAGAGTAAATAGGTTTCTGGGACATGACTTTATCAGTTCGAAAATGAATTTTCTTTTTATTTATATCCTGTAAATTATCAAATTAATGGGAAAGAAATATCCAAGTAATTTCTCCAGAGAGACTGTAAGATACATGTTAACCTTGCAAGTTTTTCCAATAAAAATACCTGATTTTCTGCCTTGATCTATGAGTGAGAAGAGACTGGCCACAGGAAAAAAAATTACTTTCAAAATAAAGATTGTTAGTTTCTAACTCATAAACAAGCTTTCAGGTAGGTTGGGAGACTTTTACATGTTTAAAGTCTGTAAGTAATTGAATATAGGAACTTAAATATTTGCAGCTGTTTGTAAAAATATAAAGCATTTATCAAGTCAGAATTATTGCATAGAAGTTAAAAAATAGTAGACATTTGTGACCATATTACACTCAGCAAGTATTCTTATAAAAATTATTCAGCTCTTATTGTGATGCTCATGTGGATACATTGAATCATTATAAGATTCAATAAAGATCTAATAAAATGTGAATGCATATATGTATGACTGAATATCTGCTATCTGATAAAGAACTTTAAAAAATATAACTAAGCTACTAAAGTGTAACATCTATGGGGAAATTCCATAGTTAACAAAAAATAAAGCAAGGTGGTCACAAGTACAATAAAAAAAACCACCAACAAATACTTAAGAATTATTTCTTGATCTATCTGGTTTCCGTGTGCACTATATGTGCCAGTCAGGCTTACTGGAGGCTCTTGAAATATAATCCTACAAAGGAAGTATAAAAAGGTTACGGTTGTCATGAATTAAATTATAATCACCAACAAATATTGACTGAACATCTATTCCAAACAAGGTGTTCTAATAAATGTAATCATACTCTCAAATAAATATCCCACTGGTAAATATGTTGGGTCATGAAATATTAATGACATTATAGACTTACCTTATGATGGATGGATATCCATTAAATCTACTACACTAGCACAACCATAGAGCCATGACTAGTGTGCCTTTGAAGGTATTTTGAGTTGCTTTCTCTTTTCTCCTTGCTATAGATGAATCTCAAAATACTCTGAAGACCTTTCTTTTCAGGACAGGCGGTGGGTGGATGGTTGGGGGATGACAACAAAACCAGAATATTATTTGTAAATAGAGAAAGGTGGTTTAAAAAAAAGCTAGCAAATTCCACAGCAGTTGCTGGGGTATTCCATTTCTAGAAGGAAAATGACCCATGGTGTTCCTTGCAGAATCTGGTACAAGATGACAATTGTGAGCTCTTCAAATGTCTTACCAAACAGAGACAGACAGACACACAAACACCAATTGTGTCATGCTGGGGAAAAAATCAGCTTTTTAGAATACTTTAGTAAAATTGGTTTGGATGTAATAAATATAATTTAAAGGGCAGAACTTAGATAAGAGCTGCTGAGTAGACACTTTTGGTTAGAAGGAGAGTACATTTATATGAGGAAATACCCATTAAAGTTAGATATTATTTTTTTAAATAAAGTCCAAATGAAGCCAGTGGTTAAAGGCAAACTTATGCAAAGTGAGAGACTGAGGTCTAGCCCGTGTCTGCTTGCAGTTTCTACCAAGGAGTAAGTCGGTGAAGTTGCTTTCCCACATGATCTCACTGGCTTCAGCGGCAGCTTTAGCCTAGGCGTCAGTCCCTGGAAGGAGTTGTGAGCTGGAAAAGCATAAAGGATGACCTTTTTGGTGCCTCCGTTTTAAGTGACCCTAGAACCATGCCTAATCTCCCTGTTTTCTCCATCACTTTGCTAAAAGACACCTTGGCTTTCATGCAGAATCTCCTTTATCTTCAAAATGTCCCTATGAGGTAGGTACAGTTAATAGCTCATTGTATCCATGATGACAAATTAAAGGACCCAGAGGGGTTCTACAACCACTCACAGACCTCTAGGTCTTAATTAAATTCTATGAGTATGATTTTTTTTCACACTCTGGAATTTGAACTCAGACCCTCACACTTGCTAGGCAGATGTTCTATGGGCCACATTCTCAGCACCTCATAGTCTTAATTAAAGATGCCATCTTATAAATGCAAGTCCATTTCTTAAAGGAGTTGATGTAGGTCTAGTAAAGCTAGACTGGATTTCAGGCATCATGGTGATTTAGATTCCTCCTTGGTTATCTACTCAGTGTGTGACTGTTGATCTCATACTCAGACACTGAGTACTGCTTTTCTTAATTGCTATAAGGGTAATAAATCTAGCTTACTTTTAGTGCTCACTATCTGCCAGCCATTATTTAAGATAGCTTATTGAATTAACTCTGTTGCCTTTATAATATAGCTATGAGGTAGATACTATCTTGATGGTGGTAGTGGTGGTGGTGATGATGATGATGATGATTTTCAGTTTTAAATGGATTGAGGACCAGCGAGGGTTAGTGACTTGACTGAGATCACCCAGCAAGAAAATATAAACCTGAGATTCAAAGTTGCATAATTTTAAACTACTATTCTCTTCTTACTCTACAGGGAAAACAAGCTAGCACATGTTGACTCTGAGATGCAGGGAGCTGCTCAGGATTCCTGAATGCTTGCATTGAAAATGTTTGTATAAGGGCTGGGAATGTGGCTCAGTTGATACAGTGCTTGCCTAGCATGAAATTCTGGGTTTGATTCCTCAGTGCCAAAAAAAATACATCAAAATGTTTGTATAGAGCTGGAGGGCGGGGAAGGAAGTGTGTCTCAGTGGTAGAGTGCTTGCTTAGCGTTCTGAGCCTCTGGACTCAATTCTCAATACAAAAAAATATTAAAAGTTTATATGAAGTATTCCTTCCATCAAAATGTGCGGCCAGCTCTGCACTTGGTCCTTCCTCAAGCCCTCCCCCACCTATTCTTTCCCCTTACCTCATTCACCTTCTTTTTATTGTGCCTTTATGCCTGCACTATAATAACTCCTCATCTCCAAGCTGAAATCTTGCCCTGCTCATTTTAACAGATTGTACCCAGGGTTGTTTTTCTCAACAGACTCCCTCCCACCATCCACTCTAAAGGTCTTCATCAGGATGCCCTTGTGATAGAACCCGAGCTCCTTTATATGAACTTTATGTCTTACCTCTGATCTCTTTTCTTCACCTATGCTGGCCTTAGGCTTCAAACAGAAGCCCTATTCCTCAACACACTCTCTGATCTCTGTTACCCTTCAGACTTCAGTGAAATTGTCACTTGGGGAAGCATCTGCTTTCTTCCTCAAGTCTAAACTGTGTGTCTCTTTAAGTTACATGCTGCTATAGCCCTCAGAAATTCATTTTCTCCTTCATCTAGTCTAGCATGTTAGTCATTTGAGAAGAAGAGACAATGACCTGGGGAATGGAAGGTTTCCAGCAAATACTATTATGAATAAATGAAACATTCTTGAATGAAGAGCCTAGTAATCTATGAAGAAATGATTTGTTTCTGAACCTCCCTTGTGCCTCAGTATTTGAAGTAGTTTTGTCTCTCCTTCTCTTCCATCATCTCTTTTCAGCTAAGCCAAACTTTTACTTCATCAAGTTTCTACCTCACCAATTTTCAAGGGCCAACCTTTTTCCACCCTGTTATATCCTCTGTGTCCCCCACTGTTTCTGAGATCTGCTGCCTTGACACAGGATAAAAGGAGCAGAGGAAGGTTTTGTTTTCACAGAAACGGTATTCTGCATATTGTCTTTTCTGCCACCAGAAGAACAAGAAGACACATTCCAAACAACCAAAACATGAACATTAAGGATTAGTCAAAATAACTCTCTGGCAGGTTTCTGAATCTCCCCCAAAATGTAAAACCTACAACCATGTCTGTAAAACTTTAGCCCATCATTGTTCTGGGGCTAGTCACCTTTCCATTGTATTGCCCATTTTTATCATTTTTCTCTGTTATGGTTTCCATTTTTATTAAAGAATGGATAGTTTTCCCAGGCCTACAAATTGAAAGATAAAGCTGAATTTGAGTTTCTAAAGTATAACTTATCAAAACATTTTGCCATTTTTCCAGGGTGTTTTTAAGTTCTTATGTGATTTTTAGTTATTTGTACTAAAATATTTCCTTCAACATTTTAAGCCAAAATATCTGGCTAAATTTCAAACTGCACTCTTTATCAAAAGGAGTTATTTTTAACTTTAAAAAAATTTAATAAATCTTTCCTGTGGCTATTAATAGAAATTCAATAACTGTTTAACAAGTTCTTTTTATAAACAACCTAAACATGGCAGAGTGGTATATTCTTCCCATGATCTTTGCAGTGCAAGAGAATCCATCCGACTTGGTATTAAAAGTCAGACAAATTGTCAGGTGCCAGTGGCTCACACCTGTAATCCTAATTTAGTAGCAAGCCTTTAGATCTGAGGATCGTGGTTTGAAGCCAGCCAAGCAAGAAAGTCCGTGAGTCTCCTATCTCCAACTAACAATCAAGAAGCCAAAAGTGGAGCTGTGGCTCAAGTGATAGAACACTGTCTTGAGAAAAGCTGAGAGTCAGCACCCAGGCCCTGAGTTCAAGTCCCAGGACTGGCACACGAGCACACACACACACACACACACACACACACACACACACACACACACACACACACACACACACAAATTTAGGCAAGTACTGGTGTCTCACACCTGTAATCCTAGCCTTATTGGAGGTTGATATTGGGAGGATGATGTTTTTGGCCAACCCTGGCTAGAAAGTCCACAGAAGTCAATCTTAAAATAACCAGCTAAAAGCAAGATGGGAGGTCTGGCTAAGATGGTGGAGTACATCCTGAGTTCAAACCTCAGTAGCAGGGCAAAAACAACAAACATTCACAAAAGCCACATGGAAGATTAGGCGGAATTTAGGAGATAAAAAATTTTATATTATATTGTATTTTGTTGTAAAGGTGCTATATAGAGGAGTTACAGTTATATAAGTAAGCACATTTCTGGTCAAACATTATTCCCACTCCTTTGTAAATTTTTAACATAGGTAGGCAGAGAGATCGAGGCATAAACTAGAACTGTGGGTCTCACAACATAATACATATTACAAAACATAATACATGTTCTTGGTCCCACCCCCAGTGTTTCTGATACAGAAGATGTGGGCTGCAGTTTTCCCAAGTTCCCAGTAGATGCTGATGAAACTTACTTTGAGTGGAATGAACTGGATAACTTCTCTGGTCCTCTCTGTCTATAGGAACACACAAAGTGTGAGTTTAAGGAAATCAAGGGAAATGCTAAAAAAAAAATCACATGAAAATGCAAAATTATAATCCAAGCTGAAAGTTTAGAATTGTGGTACAGGAAAGACAGTTTCAATCATTTTTCATTTTAGTAGATCCTGTTTGGATCCTTTTGATCTCTTTGGTTTATGATTATGCAGCTTCCTTCCTTACAGCACTGTTTTAAACCAGCATTTGTAAAGCTCTGCTTGCTGGTTGTTAATCCCAGATTGGCAGTGACTATGAGCTTTAACCGTATTTCAGAGTAGGTACCAGAGAGGAGATGAGATCAGAACATTTAAAAGAAAAAAAATGGAAGAAATGGTAGATGAGAGGCAAGGAAAAAGAGGAAGAAGGAGAGAGAGGAAGAAGGAGAGGGAAAAAACAAGAAAGGAAAGGAAGAAGTGGGAAGAGACAGTAGAGAAACAGAAGAGGATTCAACATTGAAAACAGAGCAAGAAAGCTTCCCTTGAAAGTAGATGGCTCTGAGTTCAAACCCCAGTAATGGCAAGAGGGCAGGGGCGAGCAAGAGAAAAGAAAAGGCAAAGCTGTTCCTTCCTTGCTAAGCCTGACTTGTAACAAATACCCACTTCCTGCTGTCCCTTCCTGCCTGCCACCCTGTCAACTCTAACCAGTCCTGATTTCTATTCATAGCAATTAGCTTCTAATTTTCCCTGGCATATTTTCTCCTCAGACATGCCTACCTTTTGCCATTGATATTACATTACTTTCTGGTCTATTTCTCTTTCCTTTGATCCTCCAAAACAAGATAAAAATATTGAGTGAACTCTTTAGTACTTTTAGTTAGAAGTCAAGATTTGAGCTAAGACTGCTTGGAAACTAAAATGATAAAGTTTTAGAAAGGGGAATTCTTCTAGAATTATATGAATGTTACTTTACTTTAAAGGAGCATCCAAGTTCTATTTATTTCACTGTCATTCAACCAGGGTAATTGAGTAGTTAATATATGCCTAGAGTCATGGCCGGTTTTGAACAGCATGGGTAAAAGCCTCTATTTATGAATGGATTATGTTCCAAGAATTCACTTGTGAAAGTCAGTTACTTGGAACTTCTGCAGTTTCCCACAGAAATAATTTTATAAATGGTGGTTAGATTTTTTTTCCATGTTTAATTCGCAACATAGGCAATATGCTTGAAATGAATAGGAAAGAATGTGCGAATACCAAATATCCATCCGAAAGAAATTACAAGGTAATTGCGTTATAAAGTTGTTTTCAAATTATATTAAATTCAGGCAGAAGCAAAGACTGTCTAGCTTGGGATTGGATAAAGAGAATGCTTGATATATTGCCATCGCTTCCTTGCTTCCCTGAACACATGCGGCTGGTCCCTTTCCAGTAAGCCTCCAAATTCTTACAAAGGTTTTTTCCTTCTGCCCTGCTACCATTGCAGTGGTAGCTGACACACAGATGTGTTTGCATTTCACTGGAAGAAACGCTATGCTATTTATATTCAACAGGGAGAGCAGAGCAACTTATAATATCATTTGGGTCCTGCAGTACAGGTGATAGTGTGAATGGACAATGTTTGAAGCAGTGGTTCGTGTTCACTGTGGGGCATAGGTTGGTGAGCTTGACTAAAATTCAAAACAAAAGCTTAGATTAAAAGTAGAGTTTCTAGGCCTGGGATTGGCCACAGTGGGGCAGAGTCTAGTGGAAAGGAGGAAATCAAGTAAGAGCTACCTTCCTAGTTCTGAGCTAGTGGTCTTGCCTATTTCATGGATCAAGGTCCATGGAAACTGTGCCCAGATTCTCACCTGGCAGAACTTCCCTGGACTGTGTGAATGAAATGCTGACAGACAGTTTTGCCTGTGCCAGTAACTAGCAAGGGAGGAGTTTTGGTTCCCTAATTTTAAGGAACTTATCGTTAACCATTTATTCTGTATCACCATTGATGACACACCTGGAGGATGTTTGGGATGCCTGAGTGCTAATGCTGTGGTTCAGTTAGAATGTATGATCACAAAAGTATGATCATAAATAGGTGCTAGATTTTTAAAAAATTGAGTAGAGTACAGAATTTAGTTCCCAACCTCTCTTATAAAATGACTCACAGACTCACCCACAAAAGGTATGTGGAGCAATGTTAAATTTATCCTGGGGAATAACTGAGAAATTTCAGGATGAAATATGTTACCTTGAGAAATGATCAACTTGATAATAAGCATGTTTTGAAAACCCTAGCAGATGTCTGTTTCATTAGGACAAGTCATTTAGGGAAAAGGAAGTTCCTATGTGCAGTCTTAAAATTTGACCCAATTTAATTTTAAGTTCAGTTTTCTATACAATACCTTCAAAATCCTTAAAACTGAAATACTTTAAGAATGCAAGTTCTTTGATATTTGCCTAAATATCAAAGAAACTTTGCTAAACTAACTCAGGAGCTCTAGATCTGAAATCCTTACTATGAATGGCAAAAAAAGTTTTATGTGTACCTCTGGAATTTTGTGTCTTCTATACTGGGAGAATGGTGTATTTTAAACTCTAATTTAGACATTGTAAAACTAAAGAAACTTTTATATTTCAGACAAAAGAGAAACAAATATGACATTGTTAATCTTAAAATATTTATTTTAGGAATCATGCAACTTGTAACATATTTTCAGTCCCTAGCTTTTTTCCTGACCTTGTATATTTTTAAGAATTCTAGTTTTTGCAAGAAAGCAAATAAAAATCTACCACATATTAATGTATTTTTATACTAATGTGTATTTGTAGGTATACTCACTTGCTGTTTTGTTTGTGCTGGTACTGGGGTTTGAACTCAGGACCTAGGCACCGTCTCTTAGCTTTTCCTACTTAAGGCTACTACTTGAGCTCCAGTTCCAATTTGGCTTTTTCTATGGTTAACTGGAGATGAGTCTCCAGTTGAGTCAGCTAGGTTTACAAATGTGAGCCATTGGTGCCTGGCTTTTTCTGTTTTGCTTTGCTTTTTGTTGTTTTTTTTTCTTTTAAGATGATTTCTCATCTATAGTACATAGATCTATCATCTATCTAACATCTTCCTGTGTTATTAAATAGTCGTGTGCATCATGGTGCATCAGTATAGAATTCTACAGGATAATGCAGCATGATATAAATAACATGTTGCTATTTGAACACTTGGATTTTTCCCAATCTTTTCACTGTTTTCAAAAAAAAGCCTGTGAATAATATTCTCACTGCTCGATTTTCAATCACCTTTGATTATTTCCTATGGTGAATCTGAAGTCTTGCTGAGATCAGACTGATCCCATTTTAAGGCTTTTATCCTGCAGAAAGGGTTGAGCAGTTTACACTTCCATTGGCACTAGTATGGAGGTCTCTTACTTGCTTTCAGACGGGATAAAAACCCGTGTGTAGAGCATAGCTTTGTAACAACTTTATAGTTGTTAAAAATCACTCTCAGAACAATGACCCATTGGCCTTCTGAAATACGTGTCACTTTGCTCTGTCTACTCTTGAGTACCAGCCTTCACTTTATCAGGTTAACTTAATGTGTCTTTGTATACCCAGAAATTTTAAGGAAGGGAAACATACACCTTTCAATAATTCCCAATGATAGCTAGAACTACACCGCTTCTATGTTCCTCTCAGGCACGTGAGGTTTTTCTAAGAATTTATTGCGTTTATCTGCTGAACAAGGTTGTGACTCCGCCAACTCTTTTCTAATCGTTTAATCTTTTAAAGTCATCTCCTTCTGCTTCATCCAATCTATGTTACGTTTATGTTTTTATTCACTCTTTTTATGCCTCCAAATTTCCAAACGTTTGTTTCATTTCAAAGTACTTGCTACCATAATAATGCATGTTAGATATATATGAATATGCAAACATGAAAGGCCATTTGGATTTGAATTGCAAAGTTGCTCTCAGGTCATGAGCCAGGCATAATATTCTACTAGGAAAGGAAATTGCTACAACAAATCATTTCTAAGCCAAGCTAATGCATATCTCATCATTTCATTAAAGCTGTCTGACTTTGGAGAACAACTTACTTTGTGTATATGGAGATGCCTGAGAAAACAGATCAGGATATTTTCTTTGAAAAAAAATTCAATATCATAATGGTCAATAAAAATCCATAGGGAAGGTATACAGTCACATTAATCATATGTGTCTGACAAATGATGAATAAGACAATTAGATAGGGTGAGTGGAGTCACAGGGTCACTTTATTCTTATTTAAAAGGTTGAAAACCAAAGTTCTTAATCATCAACTCCACAGAGTAGCACATACCTCATGGAAGAATGAAATTGCCTCAGCACCTTTTTCCAACTAATTCAAAATATCCATTCATCCGATGTGTCTCTGTTCCACACACTTGGTGAGAAACCAGACTGATTTTCATAAAATATCCATATTTTATATTCATGGTGAATATAGCCTTAAATGTGTCTTCCAGTTTAACTTATTTTAGTGTCTATCATTTTTTAATTTATTAGAAAAGGAAATCAAGTTATTTTGGCAAGTGGGTGGACTTGATTTTTATTAAGCCAACAGAAAGTTTCTGTAACAATGGTAAATATCCTCCAGTAGAGCAAAGGCCAGCTATGACAGATGCAGAGCTGGCTTTCTTCGGTATCCTTTTCTTCTAATCTCTGGCTCTTCTGCCATGTTGGACACCTTAGGGTTTTCCCACTTGGCTGACTTTCCCCAGGCAGTGACATTACTAAAAATCTAAACCTCACAGTATAACATGTTTCTACAATTCATGTCATGTTTCATTAGAACCACAAATGACTTAATGTGATGCCTTTCTCCTCCTGGCACTTAACATTCAATAGAAAACTATGGATAGTGACTAGGGACCAAGGAAATCCCAAGTTTAGGCTAGAGGCCTTCCTGTTGAATTTCAATTTTGTCATGTAACACCTCATCTTATCCTGGAGTAAGGTAAGGACCATGTAATAGTTATTGGGAGGGTCAGAATTTGGATAAGGCAAATGAGTCTTTGTAAGTATGTATGACAGAAGATAGTTGTGTTTAACCCACCTTTACAAGAGGATTATCATTTTTTAGGATTTAAGAACAACAATCCTATTGAGAAAGGTTTGAAGGGATTACAAGAAATAGTTCAGTCCCTTTCACCTTTTAAGTTAGAGAAATATCACAGAAAGGACACGATACCATCAAACTTTCTGAGAGAATTTCTGGAATTAAAACTTGGACGAGCCAGGCACCTGTGGTTCACTCCTGTAATCCTAGCTACTCAGAAGCCTGAGATCTGAGGATCATGGTTCAAAGCCAGCCTGGGTAGAAAAGTCTGTGAGATTTTATCTCCAATAAACCCCTAGAAAGCCAGAAGTGGCTCTGTGGCTGAAGAGTAGAGCACTCGCCTTGAGCTGAAGAGCTGAAGGATAGCGCCCAAGCCCAGAGTTCAAGCCCCACGACCGACAAAACTTGGAGGAACATAAACTATCTTTAAATAAAATAAAGTATCGGACCCAGGATCAGGAATTTGTATATAAGCCAATTCAGAAGTTCTGGATGACTTCCTAATTCTGTATCAGTGTCCTGAATCATTTCATGTAATTTGATTTTTAGCTCTATTTAAGTTCCAGCATATCATATTTGGTCCTGATTTTCATTCCAGTCATTTCTGTACTCTGTTAATACCAAAAATAGAGTTAATTTATATTATGCATAAACTAGTATCTCACATACTATATATCTCACATACTATCAGAGAATAAAGTAGCTTTTTACATACAAAAATATTAGTGTTTGTACTTGTCACTTCTTGTCCTAAAGCAAGACAGTATTATGTTATACAAAATATAAAGTATACACAATAAAATACACAAAAATATAAAATATAAAATGCAAAGTATTACGTTACATAAAATATACAACTATTCAAAGTTTTTTCAATTGGTGTTCATCTTCATTATAGTCTTTTGGGTCATAGTAATGTTAAAACATATGCTTAAAATTTAAAGAAATTTATTTATGAGATATGGAAATTACAAAAGATAATAAATCATATCTTATCACCAAATTATGTAGGATTCTGGGACAAAGACTAAACTGAACAGGACAGGAAAAAGAGAAATTATAATACAATTGAGCTTTAACACTAGTTTACTCATTGGGATTTTGTCTCAAATTCACAACAGGAGATCCCTGCATCTTTAGTACTTCAGTATTAGAATATCTTGGAGCAAAATTACACATACTCTCTGTGCTCTCTTTAATCCCCACTATCATAAGACTGGATTCTCTGTATGTACAGATCAAGCTCTGAGGCAGAGGATTATCCTTATCATCCTTGCTCCTTGGCCTATTGATTGGTTGTCATCAGGTCAGATGATCTTCCACAGCCTGGCATCTGTGATGTTAATTGTCTGTGATTATTTCTGTTAGAATGGACTCAGAAAGTGGCCAGCATTCTGTAGTTTCACCTACCCAATTATATTAAAGCTCAGTAACCCAGGCAAAATCCATGGCAAAAAACATGGTGGTACAATTTTCTACCATTTCTATTTTGAGTATTTGGAATAGAAAATATATTGTTATATATAGTACTTAATTTGGTAGATGTGTTAGATGTATCTGTGCTCAAAAATGAAAAATACTGTTTATGGAAATACATAGTTTTAAACTCATTTTCTCTTACGTTTTCACACACAACTTCACAAAAATCTATGAAATTGCAGAAAATATGTTATTCCTACCTAGCACCCTAGCATATAAAGTTGGGCTTTAATAAATTTATAAACAAATCAGGATGTGCCTTTCTCTTGGTCTCTCAGACCAGGAATCATACCAGAATAAAGCTCAAATGTTTTTAATACATTTGACCAGCTTAGAACCTCTTTTAAGTAGCTAGGTGTACCTTCTGTAACACATGGCTTCCAATGGCAAAGAAAGGGCCTAGATCATGTCTACCATTATATTAATATGTCTTTAAGTTAATGCTCTTTCTTCCGATCATTTCTACTCCATGAGCCCACTCCAAGACTAAAAACAGTACTGCACTTATAACCCGTGTAAGCCACCTCAGATTTCAGTGGCCCTGCCAAGGTAATGAATGGTTTTTAGCATGGTCAATTAGGGTCAAAAACATGCGAATGTCAATTTCAAGATGACTAGATAGACTGTCCTGCTATGAAGAAAGAGATCTAGTGAGTAGGGTGGATTCGAGCTGTCCTCATTTGTGTGTGTGTGTGTGTGTGTGTGTGTGTGTGTGTGTGTGTGTGTGTGTGTGTGTGTGTGTGTGTGTGTGTGTATAGGGGGGCATGAAATATAGGATTTGAAGAGTTTCATGGTGTTACTGCTTTGTTTGTCTTCATATGATGAAAGAGCATTATTACTATGGGAAAAATACTCAATATGAGCAATTTGCTATAAAATGCTAAATTAACAAGGCAATGTAATTGCATATTCCCTTTGCCCCTGATGAATTGGTGCAAATTGTATTTCACACTAATTGGTCTACAAAATTCATGCACCAAAAAAACAACAAAACACAAAATGGATTTCTCTAACTTGCTAGTAAATGTATATACACCCATAAGTAACAAGTCTTCTTTTTTTCATTTTAATAGTTACAGACTAATAGGTGCGCTAATTGGTTTATTTCTCCAAATGACCCTTTGGGTGACTTTAATAATAATAATAATAACAATGATTAATAATTAGGAGTTCTTAGAAGCATATAACCAGCAAACTGGATATGGGAGAAAAAAATGTGTGTATGTTAAATATTAGAAGCTAAAGTTTTCAAGTAAAAGCAGTATTAAATTTTCCAATTTTTTCATTGTTTCTAGCATATAAACTCCTTGCTGACTTGAAAAATTAATCTTCTACTTTCAGGTCTTTTAATCACTACAAACTCTGCTTTTATATGGATTCTTTTCTGGAAATATTACTCACTATAAAACTGTATTTTCTAAGTAGTGACTAATCTGTTGCACATATTTTTATTAATCAGTGATATAAGAAACTGTTAGTTGGGATTTCTGAGTGGCACAGGTACTCATTTAATGTAATCCTAGCCTAAAGCAAAAACATAGCATATATAGTTAACAATGTAAAATTTAATTGGGAGTAAACATGTCACTTCTTATGGGGAGGTATTGTGGGACTTGAACTCAGACCTGGGTGGTGTCTGCGCTTTCACTCAAGGCTAGCTCTCTACCACTTTGAACCACAGCACCACTTCCGGTTTTTAAGTGGTTAGTTGGAAATAAGACACTCTTGGGGACTTTTCTGCCTGAGCTGGCTTTGAACCAAGATCCTCAGATCTCAGCATCCTGAGTAGCTAGGATTCTAGGCATGAGCCACAGATGTCCAGCTGATTTTTAAAAGAAGGAATCCTGCCTGGAATTCAACCAAGTCTTCCAGAAATCCTACTCAATGTTGTATATTCACAAGAGAAATAAAAATCTCCTTTTATCTTATTAGCCAGAGTCTTCCCTTGCAGTTGATTCTTCTTCTCTTGAACTTAGGTTTTAACCTGCAGTGAAGCCTCATAGGAGCCAAGTGAGAACCTCTCATTTCATGTGATAACCCGGGTTCTTTGCATCTGCCTCCAGTGTTGTAGCTTATTCTGACAGAGCTTATCAGTAGGAAAGCTAAATGAAGTGAGTGGCATCCACCTTCTGTGTGACCAGTCTCACACATATGAATTTCTTTGATTTGTGCAGAGGTTTTGTAGCTGTTTGTCCCCCCCCCCTTTGCATGATAAGCTTTTGGACTAGTGAAACATGTACTCATTGGTTGCAAGTGGAACTGAGCACTAGAAGGGTATGAAATGGTGTTCTTAGCAGCAGTGAACTTAACCCTGTGGTAACTGTTAATCTCTTGCTATTAGCTAGAACTGATGCCCAGTACTTCATAGGAATTACCTTCATGAGGAATTACCTCAATCTTCCACCAAGGCCAAGATAAGCACTGTATCATGTCCAGAAGTGTATGTGATGCTTGTTAAATGTGTGTGCGTGTGAGCATGCATGCGCATGTGCACACGCGCGCACCTGTGCTGGGGCTTGAATGAAGAGCCTGGGAGTTGTCCCTGACCTATTTTTGCTCAAGGCTATCACTCTACCATTTTAACCACAGCTCCATTTCCAGCTTTTTGGGGTTAATTAGAGAGGAACTCTCATGGATTTTCCTGTACAGGCTGGCTTCCAACTGCAATGCTCAGATCTCAACCTCTTGTGTAGCTAGAATTACAGGCATGAACTACCCACACTGGCCAGATTTATATGTTTATATACAATGAAATACATACTCACTGGTTTAATATCAAGATGAGAGTTTAGAATCATCTTGTGAATCATCTCTGACCTAATTGTAAAAGCACAGAAAATTTGAAATCCTAAATAAGAAATTTGACTATTTTATACAAAGAAAGTAAGGAGCAGCTTCTTTTCAGTTCTAATCCCTTGTGGTTCTGTGTGTGTGTGTGTGTGTGTGTGTGTGTGTGTGTGTGTGTGTGTGTGTGTGTGTGTGTGTATGCGTGTACATGCACACACATGTGCATGTGTACAGATATTTAAGTTGGGTGCACATTCTCTCTAGGAATTCTCAGTAGTGTATACAGACAAAAATATATCACTAAATTGGGTGGAGATTTATCATTCTCAGCTCTAGCCCTAGAACAGCTGACTT
This sequence comes from Dipodomys merriami, assembly GCF_024711535.1. Taxonomy (NCBI): domain Eukaryota; kingdom Metazoa; phylum Chordata; class Mammalia; order Rodentia; family Heteromyidae; genus Dipodomys; species Dipodomys merriami. Next base: position 31,260,087 of record NW_027202715.1, on the reverse strand, counting down.
TCTAATGAACAGGCAAAGGGTTTTCAATGGCAAATGATGCCAGATAATTATAATTTGAAGAAACATAAATACTACTACAGAGTTAAGGAGAAGAAGGCTAAGCATTGGGGTCACAAAATAACAAGTGTGAATTGCGCTCCACCACACTGTGTTGGGTTCATTCCTTGATCCATCCTGGGAGGTGTTCGCATCATCTGTCATGGAGGGGCAGAGGAGCGGCTCAGAATGATGGGGCCAGTGGTCCAGTTTCCACAAGCAAGAGCTGGGTCTGTGATAGAAATTCAACCTTCAGACTCTGATGGCCTCTGTCAGTTCTCCATACACCCTCACTGAGAAGGCCTGACTTAATCATCAGGCCACAGAGAACACAATCAGTCAACTCATGCATACAGATGACATAGCAGCACTGAATTCAGGATGCATCAGGCAAATATTCCTCTAAAGGTAGGCTATGTTCTATATTTAAGACCTAGATGTGATGTTAAGTATTTATCATTCCATTCTATGTTTCTTATCAATGTATTAAACTGAAAGATCACTTTTGACAGCTATACCAAATATAAAACACTCCCTAGACCCTTTAAATCAGCAAAGAATTTAATATCCTATTTCCAGCTGAATGGATGTCTCAGTTGATGCTACATTTTAGGTAATTGTTATATCTCACATACTGCTTTCAGATACTCATCAATGTATGAATCTTACGAATGCTGTTTTGTTTTAAGGTCTTTTTTATTTTTTTATTGTGAAAATACCATACAGAGGGGTTACAGTTACATGAGTAAGGTAATGAGTACATTTCTTATCAAGCATTGTTGCCTCCTCCTTTGTTTCCCCTTACCATCCTTGACCTCCCACCCCCCCCCCACCAAAGTTGTAAAGTTCATTTTTCGACATAACATTTTGTACATCTCATGTTGCAATGGGTCCATCTGTATCCCTATTTAAACAATTTTTTTCCCTTCCCCTCCCCAAATTATACTAACATCAAATACAGTGAAAACAGGGGTTATACTGTGGGGGAGGGACATACAAAGCGACAAATAAATCATCTTATATGTTAGAAACAATAGCAGAAAAAAACTATTTGAATCATTATCTTGGGGTTCAGAACCACATCAGGCACATGATGATTTATCATGTGTTTCATAATGAACTGGTGAATGGTAGTCCATCTTAACTTGTTAGTTTTGGTAAAAGATATCAAAACTCAGCTTTCCTTGCTTCAATTGAAAGACTCAACCTCACTTTGTAGATAGCGGTGATTGGATCTAAGGATGGCAAAGCAGTCTCCATTGTCAAACATAAAGAAACTGAGTTCTGATTCCTCCTGGAGTTAGACGGATTCTTTTTGCTAGATTCATAACCTGATTAAAATATATGTGTGTATATCAATGAGTATATAAATATATATGAATGCATATAATATAGATATATGTTCATTTATGCCCATACTATATGTGATTATTTTACTAATGAAAATGATTTATTATATTTATAATGTGTTTAACATGATGTCTGATGCATAGTGAGTCTTTAGTGAAGGATAGCTTTCATCTTACCAATATAACTTCCATTTCTACTTTACACATAATGAACACAAAATTTAAACATCCTTCAATCCTTTAGCTTTGTTTATATTCTTCACTAATCCTAGGGAAACACAAAACAATCTATGCTTTTTTATTCCTTTGAAGGTTTTTAATGTTTGGGATATTTTTCAGACTTTTTCCAAAAATAGATTGGAATCACTTACCGTATTTGGAAACATGTCTAAGATTATTCTGTGGAGTCCACAACTGAAATGCTCTTTGTATTCAGAAACTCATTGTCTACCACATTGTGCTACTGTATTTTGAAACATTAATCAGAGAAAAGTCTGGACTGTTGTTCTTTTCCCTTCTTGCAAAGAAAGCTAATAAACTGAGTGAAAATAGAACCATACCAGAAACAAAATTTCTGTAAAGGCCTGTCCTTACCTCAGAACTTTTGTCTTTCCAGAAAAACAAAATATATGATTAAAGCCAGAAACTAGGCTCTGCACTGATTTTTCAAAGTTTATCCAGTTATAAGATGAAGAAAGCAATTCCTAGGATTCTTAATGTGGGAAGCTGGTCTTTGCTGGGCATTGTCTTTGCAAACATTCCCTTTGGTAGTAAGAGACGAGAGTGTGCTAGCAGCACATTCATGTTGTGAATGGGATTTTCTTGACACCCATGTTTTCACAAGGAGACAACTGCAGATTCTTTCTGCAAGAAAAAGGGTGGGAAAAAGACAAGCTACAGCAGAGCTAATGTTAGCATTTCTTTATATAGACAGATCCTGCTAAACCTGCACATTTTCATTCCCGTATTTTCTATGACAATAATGTTCTTTTCTCCCACGATAGAATTTGGCTTATTAGGTAAAAGCTGCACAGTGTGCACCTCTGGAGCTTTATTTTAAAGCTCTGATTCTGAGTTGGTAGCAAAGATCATTGTAAAGGAGAAGGCAGGATTCTAGTAAGAAAATGTAAGTGAACCAGAATACTTTGTGGAAATACTGCCAGAGAAATCGTGATTCTGTTTCTTCATCCTCCACCTTCTCTTTTCTCTTCTCCTCCTCCTTCTCCTGCTCCTCCTTTTCTCCATCTTCATCATTCCTCCTCCTTCACTTCTTCCTCTTCTTACCCATCTTTATTATTTCCTCTCCCTCTTCATTCTTCAGCTTCTCCTCCAAATCATCTCCATCTTCCTCTTCCTCAATTTGTAATGTTGCTGTCCTGAAACAATTGAATGTGCTCTCTATGCTCATGGGGAAAAAAAACCTGGGATCCAAAATAGAAAATCAGCTTGCACTATGAGCTCATTGACTACCCACACAATACTCATCTGCCTGTGAAGGGGCTATACATAAACAGAATAAGTAATTCTGTGACACTACCTGCCTAAAAGGCTCTGTTGCCATGTTTGTGTGCTACTCTATACCTCACAGCACCTCTACCTGCTCTGGTCTTTGTCCTGTGCCTACTGAGCTGCTGTCTGTACTTTAAAACTCAGCTCAGTGTTCTTTGTAGTCTTTTTTGTTGAGATTTTCCTCCTACTTCACAACCCTGGCTAAATCCTGTGCCTTGTGCCTGTACTGTGTGTTTTTACTGTAAATTTTAGGTAGGGTTTCAATGTCTTACTCCTCTAGGGACCTTAATTTACTGTGTCTAGGAGGGCATAAGGGCAATTCTCACACTCCAATCACACCATGTGCCATCTGTGTCATAGCATCATTACTTCAGTGGGAATTTCTGTAGTGACAATTGTCTTGTCTGTTACACATTCCATAACATTAGCAACCCTTATTCTCATGCTCCATTGTGCTCATTGTATTCATAGTACCTCACATAAATTATGGTCTCCACAAATGGTTATTAAAGGAATGCTATTGGAATAATTACAGTGGCCTAGGACATAGTACCATTCTTGGAAACGGCAAGGACCATTTGCTGTTTAGAATTCACCTACTCATGGTCAGAATGATTTTTTTATTATGGATATGAGACTTGCAGTGTATTATAGCAATGCTATAAAATGCACCATCTTTACATAAATGCTTCAGGGGTTAACTTCAAGAAACATGTTTACTTTTATTTCTAAACCTCTACTTTCATTACATTGTTGAAGTAGAGATAATGATTTTTCTGTGCATAAAACTATTCCTTAGATTTTAATTCTTTCCCCATTTGTGTGTGTAAAGAGATGATGGAGTTGGGGTTCTGAGAACCCAGAAAGCCCAGGCCATTCACACACCAGAGAAATTCTTTCTCTACAAAGTGAGCAACCTCCCCAGTCCATGGTTTAAATTTTAAACACTTAAAGATGATCAACCTGTTGAAGACTCTATAAATTTAGGTAAATGTTGCTTAAAGTTTCATTTTACATTGGAAACACCCTAAGAATTTTTTTAATGATCTTTGAAGACTAGAGCTATTCTTTTAAAAATGCCTAAATAATTATTTTATTTTGCTTTATTTTATTTTTTATTATATTGTAAAGGTGATGTACAGAAGTGTCACAGTTACATAAGGTAATAAGTTCATTTCTTGTCAAACTTGTTACCCCTTCCTTCATTTTTCTCTATTTAAAATTATTATTTTTCCTGGTATTTATTCTAAGCTGTTTTGTTTCCCAAATAAAATTCTTTTATAAAGTCTATTCTGCTCTAGTAAAAGCTGTGTGTGTGTGTGTGTGTGTGTGTGTGTGTGTGTGTGTGTGTGTGTGTGTGCGTGTGTGTGTGCGTGTGTGTAATGTTTAGCTTAAAATAGCTTTAGAATTTAAACAGCTACTGGTTATTCCTCTTCAGTCATGCTTATTAGCCCCTACCACCATGCACTGCAGCCTATGAAGAGAAAGTCATTGTGTTCTGGAGGGCCATGTGGCCTCCATCATTTGGATATACATAAAGGGCTCTGTGACTATTACTGTTGATCATAAACTTAAAGGAGCCATGAGTGTTCACTTTCTTGAAATGAGATTTCCTTAAAAGAAAATGAGGAGCCAAGACTGGCGGTACATGCCTATTAATCCTAGCATTTTGGAAGGCTGAGAGCAGGAGGGTCACAATTTGAAACCATCTCAGGCAGAAAGGTCTATGAGACTCTGCCTCTAAAACTGCCAGCAAAATGCAGTTATGGAGGTATGGTTTAAGTGACAGATTATCATCTAAGCAAACTGAGTAGGTGATTGGTTCACACCCTATTACTACTAAATGAATGAATGAATGAATGAACGAATTGGAAAGAACAAGAGAAAAGTAGGAGACATTTGATTTTTAAGCAAGTAGAAAGAAATGTACATGTGTAAATCTTATGAATAAAATGTACAACAAGAAAAGGAATACTGGGTTTCTGCTATCATGGCTGGCTGTGGGTTTTTTCCATGTAAGGGGTCAGGCTTTCTTCTCTGTGAATAATCATAGCTGTGACCTAGAACTTGAAGGAAGGAGGATTATTGCCATGAAATTTGAGGCAAGTATGTAAAATAAATAATTAAAAGACTAAAACTAAAAGCATAAACATAAAGCTATAGAAGATAGATGAAGACTTCAAAGGACTAGATGGCAGAAAGAAAGGCTTATTTTTCATCAACAAAACAGTTTATGTAACTTGTCCTTAAATGTAGAGTGGGATTAAACTTGGGCTAGAGAGCTAGTATAGAGTTTTTGAGCAAACTACTGGTCAAAATCCCTCTGGCCACACTGAATGTCAAGGGTACATTTACGTCTATAGGGAGGTGCTTAGGAGCTGCTAGAGTATCCTGAGCAAAACATTACAGTCCCCCATGACAGAAGATGTTAGTTGAGAATTGTGATCTTTTTTTTTTTAGAGCTAATTAGATGGTTGACACTTGCAAGGAAGGCTTTTGAGCACTGCTTTTTATAGATTTGTGCTGTGGGAGCACTGTTATTGAAGGTGTTAAAGAATCCATAAATCCACCTGCTGAGACCTGAGCTGTAAGAATTCACTGTTGCATTATGCAGTATGGGGCCTGTGAAACAGAAACCCAGTTTTGATTTTTGCCTTTCTTCTGTGTTTATTACCTCACTCAGGCATGCTTATACACAAGGGCTCTCCACTTCTATAAATACAGTTGTAAAATACATCATCCTCCAACATATAGAGTAAAATGTCCAGTGCCGTTCATTTTAAATGAAGTCAACAGACTCAAGTAGACCATTGGAATCACAATACGTCCACGACTCCTGTTTCCAAGTTCTAGCCCTGCATCTTGCTAACTCAGTTATGCCAGAACAAATAAATTTAATTCTCTGATTTTCAGTATACTCACCTGTCAGTTGGAGACAAATTTCTGGTTTAAAAAAACACAATATAAGTAGTAAAAAAGATGCCATAAAGGAATGGATAAATATGATTTCTGAGTTATAAAATTACCTGCAGATTTCATAATTAATCACTCTTCTACCAACAAAATGGTATCATTTTATGCTTATAATTACCATTGTTCATATTGAAAAGATGGCTTCACTGGAGCTGGGAATGTGGCTCAGTGGTAGAGCGCTTGCCTTGCATGCTGCAGGCCCTGGGTTCGATTCCTCAGCACCACATAAGCAAAAAAAGAAAAAGCTGGAAGTGGCACTGTGGCTCAAGTGGTAGAGCCGAAGAGCTGAGGGACAGCGCCCAGGCCCAGAGTTCAGGCCCTATGACTAGATCAAAAAAATAAAGAAAAGATGGCTTCACTGACCCTCTGAATACTTTTTTCTTTTTAATCTTATTAAAGTCTTTTAGAGTCACCCATGTTTCTCTTGCTCTGTCCTCATGGCTTGGAACCAAGCACATGTTTCAAGGTAAGTTATGACTATAAAATTGAACTCACCTTTGAGAAAACCCATCTGCTATGACATTAACACTATGGTATGGCAAAATAACCTTCCAGCCCCTTAGACCTTGGGGTGGGGGCAGGGGGAAGTGTTAGGAACTTATTGAAAATATTATGCAATTGGAGTTAAGAAAGGTGTCAGTGTGTAGTTGAATCTTTAGGATATATAAGGCCACTTTAAAGCATTTTGTCACCAGTGAAAGAAGTATATTGCTTTTAAATAGGATAATAAATGCAATTCCAATGTGTTTTAGTGCTGGAAGTGGGTAGATAATCATATGGTATATGATACAAAAGATGATGGGCTTCCAAAGCAATGTGCTCTCGTTGGCAGAGCCACTGCCATGATTGTTACCACCATCATGAGCATACGATTAGCCTTTGTATCTGGCATTGCCTGCTATAAAGGCTTTCTCTCTATTAACCTCATTAAACATTGTACAACAGTCTGGGCACCGTGATTATACTCACTTGTGATTTCAAGTAATATTTGTTTTGCTCCATATTAACTCTTTATCATTGGTCTTAGTGTACAGACAAATGGGAAAAAACCCTAGCCAACCAACCCCTTAAATATCCAATGATATCTCTATATGCGTTGATATTGACAGAATATGGTTCTAAGTATCACCCACCTCATTTCTTCATTGAACTAAGTTACATCTGTTAAAGGCAAGAATGGGATGTGTCTCTGTACAGCATCTTCACAATAAAATAAAAATTTAAAAAAGAACGGGATGAAAGGGACCAAATGGGGCATGTGGAATGGGTAGAACTGATTGATGTGTCAGATAATACCAGGAAGTTTCTCTCACTTCCCTTTATACACTGTCTCACTATTTGTTAACTCCACCTGCCTTTTATTAATGCAGATTATCATCAGAGACTTACATTGTTGTCCTACTGTTGGAGGGCTTCTGGGTGACAGTGTGGGAGTCATGGGTCTTTTCACCATGGCTCTGAACATCTGCACTACATTAGAAAAGATCAAGACATGTGAACCCTGTGGCTCCCATTAGTCAGTCCCATGCAGAGCTCTTTGCCCTCTGCCCTGACCACGTCATCAATGTAAGAGTTTTAGCATAAGCAAAGGCAGAATGCTGTTAATTGAAAAGTTACTTAGTTTTCTAAAGTATCAGAGAGTGCATTCTTCATAAAAATTAATAAAAGTAAATCGAGTAATTCTGTTCTATACAAATAGAAGTTTGAGAAAAGGACTTCTATGAAAATGCTAAGCCAAAAAAGATACATTTGATTAGTAGGAAGACAGGAAGAGTTTTGATCTTTGTTTTCCTAGGCAGGACTGAAAACTGGCAGGACATACTTCTTCCTTCTCAGTGTGAGAATAGATTAAAGTCACTGCAGCTTCGTATTAGATGGCCAAGAGGAAGATACCATCTGTACCAAATCTTCTTCTCAGCTGGCTTCTCTATATTTGGATCCGTTTACTTGAAACTGGATCTTCATTCAACATTACCATCATTCATTCAGCCTGTCTGCTGCCTTAATCTTAAATTGGGCTCTTTTGTAGTCAGATACACAAGGAGAACAATTGGATGATTTCTAGTACTTGATTTCTAAATATCTGGTTTTGGCACACAATATTCTTGAGAGACACAGGATATCACAGAAAGCCATTGACATGAACATTCATGAGATAATATCTTTTTGGAGTTGTAGTATGTATGACCATTTACAGCACCCATTGGTTTAATGCCATTGACAATATATATTTTTCATCACTTTTGTTTTCATGCTGGGGGTGTGCATTAAACACAAGACTCTTCCCTTAGAAATCATGAAATTAAGAAGGGGAAAATTAAGTTCTCATTAAGAGGAATGTGTATATATCCATTTAAATTTGCCTGTATAAGTGTATATAAGTGTATATATATAAACATATATAGACAAGTTTAAATGGATATAGTTATATCAAAGGTACATAAAGAAGGTTGACAGAACAGGTAATCGTTTGGGGGGTTTTATTGTTTCAGAAATGTTTTTCTTATCTGGGCTTAATTTTTAAAAATAACCACCCAAATAGATTCTCTTTGTTGCTTTATTATAATGAAGGCTTTAGTCACTGGCTTTATAGATTGAAGAAAGCAATAGTATTTAAATTGCTGAGGTTCTCAAAGTCTGAATCATATTCAGCAAATGCATGGGAGACTCAAATAGAAGCACTTATGCAAACTTTTTGTGATCATTAGGACACATCTCACTAACACACATACTTAAAGGTCCTTCATCTACTTCAATGTATATGGTGGACAGGCAATAATAGTTTCACCTTCATACAGACTGTTGTTAGCTCTATAACCTGAGGGATTTTTTTCATCTGTAATACAAGGGTGATAGTGGGTTTATAAGATTAATGAAATATGTACGCACTAAACATAGCATCTGGCACACATTAAAATCCCTATTGTCATTATCATTGTCATCCTCCTTCACTTGGTTTCCTATACTTACCATGCATCACTCACTGTGACTCAAAGCCCATGTTCTTTCCACATCATCATCTTGCCTACAGGAGTTGGTTTGGTCAACCTGGACAAATTGTTCTGGAGGAAATAGTGCAAAGAAATCAGAAGGCAGATGTAGAATGCCATAAGAGCAGGGGAAATACACTTGATAATCTTCATGTTTATTGTGCCCAACTCTACTTTCCTGATACATCCCTCATCTACTGTGGCTCTGTCTTGCTGTCAAGACCCAATAATTGGATTCATTTATTCAAGCTGACCTTTCAGATTATGTTCATTTTCTTCCTGCTTGTTTCTAGCAAAGGGTGGTAAGAGGACTCTGAGCATTGTAATACACTAGGCATTTGTTAGAAATGCATTAACCCATCAAATTTAAATCAGCTGAATCTGCATTTTAACCAGATTTCCTAGATGTCCAAAGGCACAATTAGGTTTGAAAAGAACCATCTTGCTATGTTCTTGCCTTTCTCTTAGATATCTGGTTTCATCCATTATACTCAAACTTATAGAAATATTCCTCCAATAAGGTCAACTTAGTGATGAGGAATTGTCTTTCTGAGCTACAGTATAGCTTTATACTAAATGTCTCCCCACCTTCACCTTATACTTATAAACAAACAGCAGCAGCAACAAATATGTTGTATGAAAGAAACTAAATAAGAAAACTCCCTTTTCTCCAAGTCTATGTTTAAAAATTCCTATGTCCCTCAAGTTCTGGATCTTGGCAGACAGTCTCATTTATATGTAAGGGAAAGATTAAAAGGGAGTTTTCTATTCTTTGCTGGTAGTTCTTAAATTTTCCTTTAGGTCAAAGAAATTTTTATTTTCTGTCATCTCCTTGATGTTTTTCTTTTATTTCTCATTTTGTTGCTCTGCTATGATTTCTCAATCTGACATGAACTGAAAAGCTGGCACCACTTTTGAAAATTCTTGATCTAGTTTTTTTCCTGAGAAAGTTTGGGAGTTCATCTGTTTTTGCAACCACTGATGAGGGGCTATTCAAAAAGCCACCAGGTCCTATAAAATCCTCATGTGCTGTGAAGAGTGTTCTAGTGTAATCTACAACTGAACAAGTTTGTTCTCTCAAGGGTTTTTTTTTTTCAGGCTGAATTTAAAACTTTGGAATTACCTGCTGAGCCTGTTCTTCAGGGAGATGGTTTCTCTGTAGCTTCTTCTCATCTATTCTATTCTATGATATAATAGAGCTCACAAAGTATCCATTGAAAGATGCAGTTATCTCCATTGGCTATATATTTGATAAATGAAAACACAGAAATCCATGTAAAGAAATGAGGTCCTTGTTCTGCAGATTCATGACACAGAGACTCATACTATTTCATTGTTTCTTTGTGTTAGTTACATCATATGATTTGCATTTCTTTTATGGATAGAGAAGTTGAGATTTCTTCATGTGTCTATTGGCCATTCTTATTTCCTCTTCAGAGAAGTCTCTCTTTAAGTCTTTAGCCAACTTATTGATCAGGCAGTTGTGGTTTTTTTTGAGGATTTGTTGTTGGGGGATTTAATTTTTTGAGTTCTAAGTATATTTTAGATATAAGGGGCTTTTGCCTGTTGTATGGCTAGTGAAGATCTTCTCCCAATCTGTGGGCTTTCTATTGATCTTGCTAGTTATGTCCTTTGCCTTGTAGAAGCTCTGAAATTTCATGCAATTCTATTTGTCCAACCTTTCTTTGATGTAATTAGGCAGGCTCATGAGCAGTAATCTCTCCAGCATTTCATGGAAGTTTTTTTTTCCCCTGAAATCTATTCAATTACTTTTTTATGTTAGGAATCAAGTCTGTTACTACCATAGTAACAGGCAATAGGAGGCAATTTCCCCAAAATTTAGAGAAATAAAAACATGTATATAAATCTGTACTTCAAAATCAGTGGTTAAACCACACGGTGTAATCCAGGTGTCTTTGATTCTGGGCTATTGCATCATTTAAAACTCATTAACTTTTTCATCTAGGAAATAAAGTAAAGGATTTATTGATTTATTTTACTAGGCTTATCCTTTCTTTAAACAGCTACATTTATTGACAAAGCCTCTTTTTCTTCATGTTGTCAGGAGGGCTAAAAACAAAGTATTTGCAGCTTCACAGATTTCTAAGCGAGACTGTAACTTAATTCTGCTTGCAAAGATCTTACTTCTTCTACTAGTTAAGGGGCCTAAAAAGCAAACACTAAAATCCCCCAAAAAAGAGCAGCAAGAGGGTGTTTTAGGTAACAGGGTGACTCAACTGAAAGAGAGCTGAAAGTGGTACTGTTGTCATTTTGTTTATCCTTGTAGAGGTGTGCCAAATCACAGAAAAGGAAACCAAATGCTGCTGCGGAGAGGAGCAGAGAGCTCCGGGCTGGAGCCCCTCAGTGACAGGAACTGAATAGGAATCCTTGTAGTGATACCATACTTTGTGTGTCTGCTTTCCCTTTTATGCTTTATCTGTCCCTTAATTTTCATTTTTTCATACCTTTTAATTATTTATTATTTAAATATTAATTATTAATTAAGTATTATTTAATTATTGTTGTTTTTTCTATTGGCATCTAAACCAAACAAGGGTTACTATTAATTTTTTTTTGAGTGGAAGAATTCCAAGGTGGCTAGTAATTCCAAAATCAAAAGTGTGTTTCTGTATCCTGATAGAGTTGTTCCTTGGGATGCAGAGGTAGATTCTGGGACCCTCCCCCCAGACACCAAACACCAATAATGCTGAAGACTGCTACATAAAGTGGCCTTCATATTTGCATATAAGCTCTAAACATACTTCTGCATACTTTATTTTTTATTTTTAATTATTGTAATTGTAAAAGAGGAGTTTCAGTTCATGCCAGTTTATAAGTACAATGCATTTTGATCAATGTCACCCCTTTTCATATGATCTTTTCTCCAACCATATCCATCACCTCAAATTTTCTAGTTCCACTTTTACATTTAAACATTAAGTATGATGCCTGCACTCACCTCCTTTTCTCTATTTCTCTATTTCTGTACACATTAAATATCTGGGTTACTTATGGATAGAATGTAAATGTTATTTAATAGTCTTCTGTATATTTTAGAGAAAAGTCTGTACATGTTCATACAGACACACCCATTTATTCCAAATATATTTGATCAACAGTTAGTTGAATTTGTACATCGGGAACCCAGATTTACTTATAACCAACTTTATATAATTATCTCAGTATTTTTTGTCCAAGAGTCCATTGGTATTTGCTGAATCAGAAAATATATCTCCTGCGTTAGAAAACTGATCTCTTTTTAAGTATTCAGAAGTCCTCAAATATTCAGTTCTTAATTATTCTTTTTATTTTATTGGTTACAACACTTTAACTGGATTCTATTATCTCAGGGAAACCAGTATACAAATTCATTCACAAGGCTTTCCACTCTTTTCTGTGTGTTGTGTTTTGCTGATAATAATTCCTTTTATGGAAATGTCCTGCTTATTTCTCCCTCAAAATTATTTTCCCTTTCTAGACACCAGCTCAAATGCCAATTCCCCAGAATAGTATAAAGCCTCAATATTTTTAGCTCTAAATTCTCACCTAGAAATAAACTCCATTTTCCCAAAGTAAATATTATCCAAGAGAATTTCTTATCCATTGCAAGTCTAGGCTTCTTAGGTTAATATCTTATTTGGGAAGCATACAGTCTTCAGGCCAGGCTACAGCAAGATTGAAATGTTTTACACTTTTGTTCGCCTTTCCTATAGAGGACTCTGTCAAGAATATAGGAAGTTTTACAGCTTCTGTTGACCTTTTCAGAGCTATTCACCTGCTACACAAGAATTTGCTATGAACCACGCTGTATAGGATCGATATAAATTCCAGAATTCTGATGTTTAGAAGGAAACTGAGTTGTTGTATTACCACAGGCATTGGTATCTTATTCTTCTAGCCCCTGTACCTTTTATCCCTTCTTACAGCCTTTACAGTTCTAAAATCTTACATAGAAAAAGTTGTTTTGGAATATACTATCTAGGCATATTTGAAATTACTGAGTGGTGTGGGGAACATAACATTTTAAAATATAAGGTAGGACTTCCAAAGTTTGAGTATTCACTATGAACAAAGGACTTACATTGTTCTTCCTAGTGAATCAGGTTTAAGACTTTCTACAGCGCAGAGCATCTTCAGGGAGAAGATCAGATATACCATAAGGTAATCTGATCGAAAATATTTTCCCCACTTGGAAAAACATGTTGAATGAATTGGCTTAACAAATCTCTCTGTGTGGGAGCTCAGAGACCTTGTTGATTTATTCAAATCAACATCCATCAGAAAACAGTCTCAAGAAGCAGATTTGTGCTGTAGAACAATGACCAGTTTGAAGATGGAAGAGAGTTCATGCATTATCAAGGACCCCTCCTTGAAGAAACCTTAGGGAATTCCTTCATCCACCAAACAGAAATGCTTTCAATGACAAAATATTCTCCAGGATTTTTAAAGTGAGTGAATTAAATCCCCCAAATGCATAAAAATATTGACATCTCTACAGACCCTACCTTCTCAACTGGAAATCACTGTTGCAATATGTACCTGCTATAAAGTAGGTGCTCAAGATATTTCCCTTTAATTCTGGCTTTTGTGATGATTTCCTGTGCCTAAATAGAGTGTTTTAGATGATTGGAATGCTATACAATATTGTAGACTAGATGGCTCATAAACTGTATTTTGCCCACAGTTCTAGAGGCTTGGGAGTTCATAATCAAGAGAGGGCGTATTTTTTATTCATAGGCTATGTCTTGTCACTGCATCTTCATATGGAAGAAGCAGGGGTGGGGAGGGGTGTTCTTTGAGACCTCTTCTACAGTGTTCTGAGGCACTAATGCCATCCAAGATGCCTCTTCTTTCATGACCCCATAACACCATCACAATAAGTTCCAATATATGAATTTAGCAGCAGTGACACAGCAGTCAGTCTATCATAGGGAATGCCTCTTATCCCTAAGATTCTAGAAGAGAAATAAAGAATCAGAGCCACCAAGTTAGAAAAACCTTCCTTGGCATCAAATACAGTGAAAACAGGAGTTATACAATGGGGGAGGAACATATAAAGAAACAAAAAAAAAATCACATGGTACATTATAAATACATTAGAAACAGTAGCAAGAAGAAAAAAAAAACACTTGTGTCCCTATCTTGGGGTTCTATCTTGGGGTTCATTTTGCTTAGCATCATCTTATATAGTTATATGCATATAGCTTTTGACCTTTCCTCCTTGTCCTAGACATATACTAGTTATTGCAAATAAGGGAAACCATGGGACCAATGTTTCTTTGGGCCTGGCTTACTTCACTTAATATAATTTTTTCCAAGTCTTTCCACTTCATGCTGCACAGTACTTTTACAATGAAAAAACATATTAATAAATGAATAAATAAAAGAAAAACCTTCATTGGACAAAGGAGGTGTGAAGTGTAGATGACATGACAAGTTCCCAAATCTCCTTAGGAGATCTCTTGAGTTGTGGATCAGGTCCTAGAATCCAGATATCATTGTTTCCCACATCAATGCTATTTGCTTAGCTCCTGTCAAATCTGTAGTTCCATTGTTTTGCAGGCCCTATTGTTTCTTAGCACTTGTATTAAATAGAAAGGTTTCCAAATCATGTTTTTCCTTCAGAAAGCTGTAATCTCATATGTCCTCTCTGTACTCTATGATCCTAGCTCATCACCACCACCACCACCACCACCACCCGCCCGGCATGAAACCATCCTTGTACACTGAAGACACTATGAACACTAAAATGTGGAAATGCAAATAAAATGGAATAACTTGAGCAACTCAGGGTGATTGTTATTTCCTTTCTTTTTTTTTTTAACTTCTTAACTAACTCTCCTAAGGCAGCTGAGGCCACTTAGTTTGGGAGGGCTTGCCACATTATGATGATTGTCATTTTGATAATGCTGTGAGTAATTTCTCAATACCATATAACATATCAAGGTCAGAGTAGCTAGAACATAATATGGCAAGCAATAGTGAGTCACAGGATGACTGCTCAGAGATGGCTCTCCTCTGTGATCTAATGTGCCAGGGCTCCCTGCTTGACTGCTCTTTCTGGAAGGGTAAAGACTTTGGAAACCTATTTTTCTTATAGAGCCATAATTATTGCTTTGTTCACCACAGGTAACTATTTTCCCTTAAGATGTAAACACTTGCTGAGTGCTGAGTAAATCTATCTTTATTCTTACGAAGGAGATCAGCTATACTATTTTTAGTGGTTTTTTTAGTGTTTTACTGTGGAGTTTGCAGTAAAAATTCTTTTGTGTTGCTTTTTCTCTTTCCTTTCTTCTTTATTTATTTTCTTCTTCCCACCTTTCTCTCTCTCTGTGTATCCTGTTTACTTGTCCTCCCATGTTATACCACAAACAAACAGAATGAAATTATAATAATAACAGGGATGAGAGGAATTGTGAGTGAAAGAAATCAAATGCAAGCAGTAGCCAGGCATACTTTTCTTCCAATCCTTTGTCTACCATCTAAGGTTAATCAATGGAAATGCAATGTAAAATACAAATGTCATCTTAATGTTTTTCAAGAGCCATGTTTAAAAGCAAATCAAAATTATCAAGTGAAATTCACTTTAACAGACTTTAATCTACTATGTTCAAAATATTGTCATATCGACATGAATCAATATTAAAAATCACTAGGGAGGTATTGTGAATGGTAAATCTTGGCATTCCAGTGTAGATGTTCTTCCTAACAGGTGTCACACAGCCCAGGCTGCCGTGCATGGTGACTCGTGTATTTGAAAGAAATACATGAAATAACTATCAACTCCATGGGTTCATAGAGGAAATTTTTCATGTGCTCTCTAATTTTTAAAATTCTTGTACACTACACCATGTCTGATATGACTTTCAAGGCAACCTGATATGAATTTTTCATGACCTTTGATTGGGATTTAATTCCAGCATCATTGCTTAATAATTAGAAGAGTGTACATAACTTGCTTAATCTCTTCAAACTCCATATCATTTCAGAGTACATAGCGAATACAAATAAGAAGCTTCATTGTGCGGCAGTTATTAGCACATTATTGTGATAATGCCTTCCTTTTTCTCAGTTACTCTCTAAGATGGCTTTGTGAATGCCATTCCCACCCACACCTGCCAGGAGCACCCCAGGGGGTGCTCTTCATTGATTAATACGCTTGTTTAAGTAAATATCTCATTATTTCATTCTGTGATCCCTCCACTTTGCAGCATAACTTCACCTGCCACATCCATGATCAGTTCTTGCTGCTCAAGATCATTCGCTTTTCTTCCTTCCTACTGCCAAAATGCTTACAGCAACAGACACAGCCTCTGCTTCTTGGAAATGAATGACTCTGGTACCAAGTGGTGCTGTACAAGTGCCCATCCACTGGGGCCAACCGCTGACAAGCCACCACTGACAACTATGCCATTCTCGGGGCGACAGCATAGCCAGTTCTGTCCCTGATGTAACAGTTTCCTAGGCAACCTACACACACGGCCAGTGAAGGAAATGGAAGGAGGAAAAGACAAAACCTGCTTCATTTCCACAGTTTTGAACACTGTTGAAGTGCTCAATATCAAACATAAAGGAATAGCTAAGCAGAAGTAATATTATTTCTTGTCATGTTGGTTACAGTCTCTGTCATATCTCTAATAGAATTTCTAGTGATAGGGCTATAGGAGTGAAACGGGTTATTTCTTATGGTACCTTTTGAATAGTAGTCTTATCCCTTTTTCACTAGAGCTGATCCTCTTTTAATGTGTATTAAGAATTTATTAATACTATCTTAAATGCCCTATCTTAAATCTTTGTTATCAATAAGTAAAAGTACAACTAAATTCTGTATCCTCTATCTAGAAACTTTGTTAAATTACTCGGTTTGTTCTAAGAGGCAGATTCTTTGAAGTTTTGTACAACAGTAATCAAATCATCTGCAAAAATTGAGAATTTTGATTTTCCATTTCACCAGTGTGTTTTCATCCGAATGTGAGCAGTAGTTAGGACTTCTGTTACATTAGTTAGTAAAGTGAAATTATAGACAGAAGCATCCCATTTTGAGTAACATTAACTATGTTATCTTCTGTGTTTTATCTAGATACTCTTCTATTTCTTTTTTAATAAGGTTTTTTTTAATTGTGAAAATACCGTAAAATAGGGTTACAATTACATGAGCAAGGTAATGAGTACATTTCTTATCAAGCATTGTTGCCTCCTCCTTTGTTTCCCCTTCCCATCCTTGACCTCCCATCCCCGACCCCCCCCAAGTTGTAAAATTCGTTTTTCAACATAATGTCTTGTACATCTCATTGTTGCAATGGGTTCACCTGTATTCCTATTTAAACAATTGGTTTTTTCCCTTCCCTTCCTCAGCTTATACCACATCAAATACAGTGAAAACAGGGGTTATACCATGGGGGAGGGACATACAAATCCACAAAGAAATCATCTTATAAATATATTAGAAACAATAACAAGAAAGAAAAACCATTTGGGTTCTTATCTTGAGGTTCATTTCGCCTAACATCAACTTATCTGATTGTTTCTGCTTGTCTCAAACATATACTAGTTATTGCAAATAAGGGAAACCATGGGACCTATGTTTCTTTGGGCCTGGTTTACTTCACTTGATATAATTTTTTCCAACTCTTTCCATTTTCTAACAAATGGGGCAATGTCATTCTTTCTGATGGAGACATAGAATTCCATTGTGTATATATACCACATTTTCTTGATCCATTCATCTACTGAGGAGCATCTGGATTGGTTCCATATCTTAGCTATGGTAAATAATGCTGCAATAAACATAGTTGTGCTGGTAGCTTTAGCTTGGTCTTGTTTGTGATCATTTGGGTAAATGCCCAAAGTGGGAAGCTGGGTCACAGAGGAGCTCTATGTGGAGTGTTTTGAGGAACCTCCATACTACTTTCTACAGTGGTTGAACAAGTTTACACTCCCACCAACAATGCAGTAAGATTCCCTTCTGTCCACATCCCCTCCAGCATCTGTTGTTCTTGATTATAGCCATTCTATCTGGGGTGAGTGAGGTGGTATCTCAATGTTGTTTTGATTTGCATTTCTTTTATGGCTAGGGATGTTGAGCATTTTTTCATGTGTCTATTGGCCATGCTTCTTTCCTCTTCAGAGAAGTTTCTCTGTAAGTCTTTAGCCCACTTCTATTTCTACGTAAGAGGCTTTCTCAAAATAACAAATGGAACCAGTTTTTTCAAAGATAGCCTAAAATTATGAATAAAACTGTGATTTTATCAAATAGTCCATATTGCTAGAGATATAGATCAGTACTAGAGTAATACATATAATGCATAAAGCCTTAGATTACATCCATAGCACCATACCACCAAAAGGAAGGTACGAAAAAAAAGGAAGAAGGTAGGAAGGGAAGGAGAAGAAGGAGGGAAGAGAGGAAGGAAGGAAGGAAGGAAGGAAGGAAGAAAGGAAGGAAGGAAGGAAGGAAGGAAGGAAGGAAGGAAAGAAGGGAGAAAAGGAAAAAAGGAGGAAAGGAAACAATTTTTTGCATCTATTGAGAAAATCATACATGCCAGCTGTAAAAATGTGGCTTTAGTTGATAATTCTTACATTTTGCTGGAATAACTCTATTGGGACATGATAAATTATCTTTTATGGGTTATTGGACTTTTTCTAATACTTTCTTTAAGATTTTGTTATTACTTGTGTGGCAAAAATTACACATGCTCTTTATTATAAATTATGCTAAATCTTTAATAATCGTTATATTTATATTTTATATTTTAATGAAATATATTTTATATTTTATAAAGTTTGTATTTTATATAAATTTATATTTTAATGTAAAATGCAGAAAAATATATGTAATAGAACAAGCATTGGTTTGGGTTGGGTATTTCTATTTTATATAAAGTATTGGTAGTGAAGATCTTAATTTATATGAAATTTTTGTGGAGGTCAGGTGTATAATTTTATATAAAATGTTTGCTGTGCTGGTGGAGCATTACCATCTTAAAATATTAGTGGAAAGAGTGTTATTTTATATAAAATATTGGTGGAGGTCAGGTTCTATTTTATATGAAATATTGAGGGTGAGGTGTATTATTTTCTCTACAGGATTTGTTGTGGTGTTGGGGTCTTAGTATTTTATATAAAGCAGATCTTCTTGGTACTTTTGGGAAGTGAAGGGCAAGTCTTTTCCATGTCTCAGAAATGATAGGAGTGAAGTCTTTGGGATATGAAGGTTTGGTTTGAAAGAATGCATTGCAATGTAAATATTCCAATATAAATATAAATGTAAATGAAGAAAGAAAGAATTTATTCCAGCTAGCTTGTCCATGTGCACAAAACACTACCCTCTTAACTTATTTCAGGACTGTATAGAATACTAAGAAATGGGTCCCACTTCATGGGAGGCCAAAGGCAAATAATGTTTGTCACGTCCATGATGATTTTGATTGAGTTGAATTCAACTGTCACAAAAAGCTATCACCGTGTTGCATTGATAAAAGCAGTTGAAAGTTCTTTGTTTCTTTCCTAAACTATTTGTAATTCAGTCCATTAAGCGTTATGAAATGATCCCAAAGACTAATTTGTACCACCTTTATTTTACAAGATTCTAATTAGAGTACAAATACAAGTATGTCTCTTTTCTCATTTAGTGTTTTGTTAGTGAAATGTATTCTAGATTACCAATAATTACCAGGACCTCAATTGTTAGTGATTATCTAGTCTTCTACTTTATTGCTATGTTAAGGTGCTTAATCTTATTCTCCTGTACAGTTTGATTATTTTTATTTCCCTTGCTAGTCAAAAGGTACAGGCTGTCAACATTTGTGACAATATGCCTTACTTTTCTTTAAATTATCTTTAGCATAAGTTCTCCAAGGGGGATCATTTGAGCAAAGAACTTGAAGGTTTGTTTTTGGTAGTGGTTGTGGGGCTTCAACTCAGCATCTGTCACTGTCACTGAGCTCCTTTTGCCAAGGCTGCATTCTACTTTGAGCCACAGTGCTACTTCTAGTTTTCAGGTGGTTAATTGCAGATAGAAAGTTTCATGAACTTTCCTTCCCCGCCTGGCGTTGAACCAAGATCTTCAGATTTCAGCCTCCTGACTAGCTAGGATTACAGGCCTGGGCCACCAGCTACCCAGCTCAACAAGCCAGAATATTTTTATGGAACCCACTTATTTCAAATCATGTTAACTTTATTTTTCTTTTTTTGTCGGTCATGGGGCTTGAACTCTGGGCTTGGGCGCTGTCCTTGTGCTCTTCAGCTCAAGGCGAGTGCTCTACCACTTGAGCCATAGTGCTACTTCTGGTTTTCTAGTGGTTTATTGGAGATAAGAGTCTCACAGACTTTACTGCCTGGGCTGGCTTTGAACCACGATCCTCAGATCTCAGCCTCCTGAGTAGCTAGTAGCCAAACATAGTATTATCATAGGAGATAAACCAAATACTCAGTGATTTTTGTTATCATTTCTAAATGTCCTTTATGGTCTGAGTATGTGGCTTAGTGGTAGAGTGCTTGCCTACTGTGCATGAAGCCTCAATACCACATAAATAGAAAAATCCAGAAGTGGTGCTCTGATTCAAGAGGTAGAGTGCTATCCTTGAGCAAAAAAGAAGCTTGGGGACAATGCACAGGCCCTGAATTCAAGCCCCGGGCCTGGCAAAAAATAAAAAATAAAATAAAATAAAATGAATGTCCTTTACTCCTATATTATAACCTATTAGCAACTTCAAAAATCTGTGTAACCCCTTCATGCTACAAACAGAAAATTTTTATACTCAGTACCTTTATATAAATTGTATGAATAATGAAATATTTTATTCCACATGACAATTCAGAGTCATCTGAAGCCTAAGTATTCAGATAGGTGCCTACTTTTGTTACATTGGAGCAGTGTGATTTTGAATAATGCATATACCTGATTAGTTTTTCAGTTTCCTAATTGACAAAAATTCCCCCTTTAACCAGGCACAGTTGATCATGCTTGTAATCCTAGGTACTCAGGAAGCTATGGTGTGAGGATCACAGTTCAAAGCCAGCTGGGCGTGAAAATCCAACTAATCACCAAAAAGCCAGAAGTGGCACTGTGGCTCAAGTGGTAAAGTACTAGCCTTGAGTACAGAAAGACAGGGACTAAGCCCTGAATTCAAGATCTAGGACATTACACTCTCTCTCTCTCTCTCTCTCTCTCTCTCTCTCTCTCTCTCTCTCTCTCTCTCTCTCTCTCTCTCTGTCTCTCTCTCTCACACACACACACATACACATACACATTTCCTTCACTTTAGAGGTGTTTTATCATTTAATAAAGGCAAATCATTCTGTGCATGGCAGGCATTGATCAAGGTCAAATTTATTATGGTTGCACTGTGTGTTCTTAGGTGAGTACCCAAATAAGATATTGCTGAGTCAAACTTGGAGGGATGTTTACTGGGAATGTTATATTAGCAGCAGCTTCTAGTCACAGAATCTACTGGATCTGCATACCTACATTGTAGCAGAATTCGGGTCACAAGCCAGGGAACCCAGGGACCAAATCTGTCCCTCAACTTTCTGTGTTTATTTTACTTTTATTCCCCCTCTGATACTGGGGCATGATCTCAGGGCCTGGGCACTCTCCCTTGGCTTTTTCATTCAAGGTTAATGCTCCACCACGTGGGCCACACATCCCCTTCTAGATTTTTGTTGGTTGGTTGGAGATAGACTCTCATGGACTTCTTTACTTGGGCTGGGTTCAAACAGTTATCCTCAGATCTCAGCTTCCTGAGTAGTTAGCATTATAGGTGTGAGCCACTGACACCTGAACACACATGAGATTTTTTTAAGTCAGTTACTTATATTTTAAAAAATGGAATTTCACATTAAATCCTGGTTTGGGGCTACTTTTTAAAAATATCAAGGATAAATCAAAATTTGGTTTCTTATGGCAATCATCAGCTGGAACAAAACAGCAACTGCTTTTATCGCAAGAGCTACTTAATAAGACTACCTATTTTCCAAATCTGCTCCATTTCCTATAGCTTACATCTGGCCTGCTTCTCATATTCACAGTGCCCTCCTACTGCTTTCTAGAAGCCTCTGTGCACACAGGGTTTGAGACCTTAGCCTCTGAAGGTAGAGAGGCCTGTGCAAGCATTCTCGTACTCACTAATAAAAACCCATGTTCTTGATGCCTGGCTTACATCAGGATGCTGGAGTCAACTGAGCCGCAGACTCCATTTTTCCTACCAGGCTCCGCGATGTCTCATTATGAGAGATGCTCTGTTTGTTTCAGCCTCAGCCTTCAGGCCAAAGACATACTTTCCTCTGCTCTGCAAGAAGCATAACTGGAGGGAATTGCAAGGAATCCTAGAACCTCTAAAAAGTGCTACTGTTTAAAAAGTTAGTGCAGTTTTTCTGAAAAAGACTAAGAAATGTTTGCTTTGAAACAGTGGAAACTTCGTACCAGTCGCAGTCAGCTCTATTTTTATGCCTGAGAGAGTTTTTAGAGCCATGTTCTCTTGCCTTAAAATGCATAATTCTTATAAGACACCGATAGGACGTGGTGGAGAGGCTGATCTTATGGCAAAGGTGAACAGGTCGAATGGCCGATGAGGGGGTACAACAGGAGATAACTAGAGCTAATTAGCTTCTTCAAGGTTTTGAGAGCTCAAGTTCAGGTTCCCATCGGGCTATTCCCTGTTCACATGTTGCAGTTTATAGCGGAGGGAACCATTGTATATTCCCATGAACCTCACTGCATGCACCTTCCTGAACAGGGATGGTTAGAGAAAACAGTACAGTTATTCTTCATTAAACGTTCTGCTAAGCAGATTAGGTAAGAAACACACAGTGATGCAGGGTAATAGAGCAGAGTTTGAGTCCTGGTGCTGCTACATATTGCTTTCATGGCCTTGGATAATTCATTTAAATTCCTTTCAATTTAGTATTCTTGTCTACAAAATAGGGTACCATTAGTATACCTCCTTCCTGGGGAGGAGGTTATGTGAAAGTATTCATATTAAGCATTTGTGACATAAAACAATGTTATCTGTGATTTCTCAATATGAAAAATCACATGGGTTTTGCTCTCATGAACATGAGAATCTATTCATTTTTGTTATGCAAGACTTATTTTTTATTTTTGTTTTATAACAGACATAGAAAACTTGACGGTCTGGTGCTCTTTATCTTTTGCCCTGGGACATATGGCATCCTACAAAACATTTTGCGCAGTTTTCTTATCTATCAAATGAGGACAAGAGTAAGATACCCTTGTAGTGTCTGAAACAAAATAATAATGTTAATAATCACAATGAGAAGAAAAGCTATCATTTATCTATCCCTTTATTATTAGCTATACTCATTCCATGTGGTTAGTATTAAATTATTACATTTGTGTCATAGTCATCTGTAGAGTAATTTGATTATTTGTGTCATCCTTTTGATGAGGAAACTAAGGTAGAGGAAGCAAGACACCTCCCAGGTATCAGTTGTATAGTTGTGATTACCAACCAAATGAACAACCAAATGAATTGGTTCAGGAAAGATTGTTTAATTTCTTCCAAGGAATTCACTGTGTTGTTTCTGTACAATATCCAGCTTGCTGTGGATGGACATTTCATTCTCGAAGCACTGGCTTTGAAACCCTGCACATTTCACATAGGAAGTTGTCTGCCTGTTTGCCTTAGCTCTGAACGAAATCTTCTAGTCTTCAGTTCACTTGACAGATCGAACCAAAGTGCAGAGAGAAAGGGGTTGTCAGGCTCACCCTGGAGATTCAGAATGAGAATTTTGGACAAAGCATACTGTGGGCCAAGGGGTATGCTACTGAGAAATTAGATGAGGTGACTATTTTCAACCTGATGCATCTCTAATCCATTTGTGTGCAGACTCGACCTGTGAAGAAAAGCACAAGTGACAGCATACTGAGCTGACAGCAGTGCACTGACTAAGACTGGCATTCATGGCTGATTGCCTACTTAAAGCACTGGGAGGCTGTGCTTGCTTCCACTGCATTCTCTCTCTCCTGTCAGGTCTGCGATCAGATTGCACCTTCTCAGTGGAGCCCTCCCTATCCAAGGTGTTTCTTATTCCTCTAGGGGTGTGTGTGTGTGTGTGTGTGTGTGTGTGTGTGTGTGTGTGTGTGTGTGTGTGTGTGTGTGTGTGTGTGTTCGTGTGTGTGTGTGCGTGCGTGTGCGTCCATCCCAGAAAGTCTATAAGCCCTTTGTTTTTTCCATGGCACTTAACCCTATCTATATATTGCACATTTTACTTATCCATTCTCTATTTTTCCCCACCAGGGAGAGAGTGAAGCTGGCTAGCACTTGCTTGTAAGAGTTAGTTGTTAAACTAGACACAGGTGGTTCACATCTGTAATCTTAGCTACTCAGGAGAATGAGATGTGAGGATCACGGTTCAAAGCCAGCCCAAGCAGAAAAGTCCCCCCAATTAACCACTCAAAACCTGGAAGTGGTGCTGCAACTCAGGTTGGCAGAGCGCTAGCCTTGAGCACAAAGAGGCTCAGGGTCAGCACCAGGACCCTGAGATCAAGCCCCACAACCAACAAAAAAAAAAGAGCGTTGTTAAATATTCAGAAATATGGCAAGCTAGATGGCAAATCGGCTACAGTAAAAGTTTTTCTAAAATGGAAATTGCCACAAATGCTACAGATGGATCCCTTTCCCGCCTACCCCCACCAAAGATGTAATTTTGCCAGCACACCACTGCCCCTACTTGTGCACTAAATGTTACTTCGTGAGGGAAGAGATTTTAGTCTGTTTTGTTCAAGACACCTTACACCTAAAAGGTGATATTCACACCATGATTTAAAAAATTAAATTAAAATGGGAAAGAAATAAAGTATGTGAGTGAATAATTAAGTGAATGAGGAAATAAATGAGAGCCAATTAGTTCCCCTCCAAGAAATCAGTTACTTTCTTTGGTGCAGTGATTGAGTAATTTTCAACATGGGCAGAAAGAGCTCACTAGCTAAACAAATTTTATGAGGTCCCAGAGAGTTAAGTTGTAGGACTTGAAGATCAAGTCTAGAGTATATACTTTCTCTCTTCTTGATTCCAAACTTTGGCCTTGAGTCAATGGAGGACGTATTCTTGTTAGATTTAGTAAATCAAGCTTCACTTTGCTTAGTAACTAAAATGGAAAAAAAAGCAAAAAAAAGTATATATAAACAGAACCATGTGGCCATGCAGAAATTGAAGCAACTTGGATTGAGCTCACTTTCATTTCCCCAGCCTAGAGGTATATTTATACATTGTCTGAAACAGGAATGATACCTGTGTTTTTAGTTTGATTGCTCATAATTGCATCACAGATAAACTCTATCATATAATATTGTTGATTTCTGGGAACTGAACTATCTCATGTCATGAATTCTGAGGTTGTTTTAATATACTTCCATTTCTAGAAGGAAAATAGACATCCAGAAATAAAAGCATATGTCCAGAGTTGAAAATGGACTTCATAAAATATGATCATGTTTTTTACTTTCTTCATTGACTTCTTTGATCTTTTTTTTATTGTCTCAGCATCGTTAAAACTGCATCATGTTTTGTATGTCAACTTTGCTTTCTCCTTAAGCAAAAATTGCCTGCCTTTTGGTTCTAGGGTCCATGCTTTTTGTTATTACTCCTTGGGAGTGGAGAATTAAAACATAGAATATATAAGTTCTCCTCTTTAATACCTTTATATAAATTTGGGTCTTTGGACTATACCTGGAACAACCTTATGCTTTGAGCTGCTTGCCACACTTACTTGACCAGTTCACTGGGACAACAGATAGGTACAAGATAATTGACTTATCAACCAAGATTTATCCCAAAAACTAGTCACTTGAGTCCATCTTCCATGTGTTTCATGTCCATGAAAAAGAGAAGTCTCTGAGTATCAATGTCTTGCTGGGAAGGAAAGAATGGATGTTGAATAGACAATAAACAAATATCACAAAAGTATACTTATCCTGAGTTTCCAGATGTGGAATTTATAAAGTTGAGAGGCCCATCTTCTTTACTGATAGTATTTTATCAGAAACGTAGAATAAAGAGGAGAAGAAACAGGAAGAGAAAAAGAACTGAGAAAGGAAAGAAAAAGAAAAAGCAAGCACCAGGTACTGGTGGCTCATGTCCATAATCCTAACTACTCAGGAGGCAAAGATCTAAGGGTCACCATTTGAATCCAGCCCAGACAGGAAAGTCTTAGAGACTCTTGCCTACAATTAATCAGCAAAAAGCTACAAGTGGAGCTGTAGTTGAGTGCCAGCCTTGAGGGAAAAAGCTAAGGGACAGCTCTCAGAACCTGGAGCTTATTATTACAAGCATTTATACTAGCACGTACTTATATTACACTTTACCATGTGTCAGACACTATTTGAACACTTACATCATAATGGAAATTAATTCATTTACTTCTTACAACAAGCCTGTGAGACAGGTGCAATTATTATGATTGCTATGTCATAGTTGAGAAAACGGAGGTATATGAAGATTAAGCACATTGCACAAGAGCTCATAGAGTGAGACGTGGACCTAGGATTTGAATGCAGGAACCCAGGCAGCAATGGAAAACATGGTCTTAAGCAGTGTAGGTTGGCTGACCAGTCTCACATGAAAGCTCTGATTTAACCATGAGAAAATTTACTGGCCTATTAAAAAGTATTTGTTCTTTCTGGTGAGTCTAATCTTGCTTTTTCAGACCTCATACATGATCAGCTTGCTTGGACTTGAAGTAGCCTTTCTGCCTTGTCTGTGCCGGTAAATTCATCTCTGATGCAACTCTGTTTTATTGAATAAGACTAGAAGTCTGCATTTCTGAACACAAGCAAGATTGTTTGTGTTGTATATTTATTCCACTCTCTCATTGTAATCTTTATTCCACACTGATTAAGCAAAGAAAAGTAAAGGTTAAAAGAGAGATGACTTGTAAATGAGGCACATTAACAAAAAGAAGAAACAAAGCACTACCTGAAAGACTTCATTCTGTTTGATCAAGACATCAGTATAACCATTAAATGAATTCTCTTTGAAAAAAATTCATTTTTGTTTTATCATCTTTCTTCAAAGAATAGAGGAAAGCATAAGACACTATACTTCAGAAAGAAATATAAGATTGTGCTGGAGCGCAATTCACAGAGTAATCTGAATTTAGAATTATATCTTGTTCAAATTTGAATGGATATATATATATATATACGTATATGTGATAAAGAAAAATGAATTTCAGTTTTTTATTTATTTTTCTTATGCTTGAACTAGATCACTCTCAGAAGAACTCTAGACTTAGTGTATATTCCAGAAGCCCAGGGATGGAGATGAAATGGCTTGTAGATTTAGATTCAAAAGGCCAGTTCTTAAATCTTGGGTCCCTCTTATAGCACTGTGAGCTTTCCGGTGCACAGTGTCCTTGCTTGTAAAAATTTTTCAAGGATGACACTTTCAGGTTGATATTTATTTTAAATTATTTCATCTCTAAAATCTTTACTGACAGAGCTCACCATGAACTGGCTCACCCTGATTCAACCATGGTTCAGCCCTCATCCTTTGCCTTCTGTCTCTTTTTAGATTCTTCTTGGTCTCACGTCTTTCCTTCCACCATTTTTGCCATTGCTACTTCCTTAACTAAGAGTTTCCCTAACGCAGTAGTTGTAACTCTTATTTCTCTGAGACACTCATTGGCTGGTGTTGAAGATGGTAGAGGGGGAAATTAAAACATTTAACACTAACACTATTCCATCTCCACCAGTACAGCACTTTTTGGGGGGGAGGAGGATGCCACTTCTGGAGCTTCAACTCACAGCTTCCAGCTCTTAATGGGTCTTTCCTGTAAGGTTGGCACTCTATCACTTGAGCCATACCTCCACTTCTGGGTTTTTTTGGTCGTTAATTGGAAGGAAGCCTCACAGACTTTCCTTCCGGGTCTGGCTTTGAATGGAGAGCCTCAGTTCACAGCCTCCTGAGTAGCTAGGATTAAAGCTATGAGCCATCAGCATTTGGGGGTGGAGAGGGGGACAAAGCAAATGAAAAAGGAGAATGATCCATGTATTTTAATGTTTTTTTCTTTCATGCATGTGTTTCTAACGCATTTGTAAGATTATCTCTTTGTTGCTTTGTATATCCCTCCCCCACAGTATAACCCCTGCTTTCACTATATTTGATGTCAGTATAACTTGTGGAGGAGATGGGGAAAAACCAGTTGTTTAAGGATACAGGTGGACCTGTTGCAACAATGAGAAGTACAAGTTGTCATGTCCAAAACGAGCTTTACAAAGTCGGTGCGGGGGGGGGGGGGGTGGTAGGGAAGGGAGGGGAAGGAGAAGGATTGGGATTGGGGGGAGGGGGGAGGCTGGGAAGGGATGTGAAGGGTAAACAAAGGAGGAGGCTGCAATGCTTGGTAAGAAATGTACGCATTATCCTGCCCACGTAATTGTAACTCCTCTGTACAGTATGTTCACAAATAAAATTAAATTAAATTAAAAAATAAATAAATAAAATAAAAAATAAAAATAAAAATAAAAATACATAGCCAAAGTAGCAGACTAGTGTTGAATCTGGTTGGTGGTATTAAAGAAAGGCTTTTGATGAAATTGTTTATTGGATGTGTTCATTAGTATATCTTAAAGTTCTTTATTCAAAAGAAGGAGTGCTGTAAACAAATGCCTTGAGATCTTATGGAATTGTTTTGATTGGATAATGTAATAATAAATTGTGCCTTATCAGAATAAAAAGCCATCCTGCCCTGTCAGGAAATAGGCACATCACATGTCAACACCACATTTGAAGATGACTTGTGTATTAAAACATCTTCATTGTGCTTGTTCTCATTTACCACTTTCAATCCTGATAGTACAGAGATGAAAAGATAGACAACAGAAATTGAGACCTGTTAAAGTGGTTGTCAATGCATATTAAAGAGAATATGTGACATGAATTAGTTCACTTTTATCTGTTTTTCAAATATAAATATACAGGTGCTCTCCTACAGCCAATCTAACTAAGGGAGTGGTACATACCCACAGTGCCCTCATTGAAGTCCCAGGATGGAATAAGTGTATTCTTACCTTTCCCTTGCTCAAGTAAGAAAGGCCAGATGTGAGAAAGGCATAGTGGCACATACCTGTAATCCCAGCTACTCATAGGAGGACCATTGTCTTCAGCTGCGAAGGCAAAAGCACAAGATCCTATCAAATACATACCAAAGTAACAAAGGCTGTGAACCTGGTTCAAGTATTAAAGTGCTTGCCTAACGAGTATGAGGCCCTGATTTCAAAACCCAACAGTGCTTAACAAATGAAGAAAAAAGAGGTCAGGTATCAAAATCTCCTTAGCCTATACCTCAATCATCCTCAAAGCCCTTAGTGTATTCCTCTATTGGCCTTAAACCCCCTTATCCAAGCCAATCTTCCAAGATGTGTTCTCATACAAACTAGTCTTTAAAATGGAGCATCATGTTAGGAGTAACCATGGGGATATCAGCTTCAGAAACAATAACCCAAGGGTTTGAACTCAGAGAGACTCCTTTTCCCTTATTCCCTTCTTTCTTGCTTACCTGCCATGGTCTCTCTTCTACCCTGCTTATAAGTGTCCCTCAAATGGATATACAGATGCTCCTAGATTTATGGGTGGGGTTTCTTCCAATAATATAGTCTTCTACACCTAACCAGGACCATGTTGTTTTCCGTGGTGAGCTTGTGGCTGTCTGGAAGCAGTAGCCCAGTGCTGCTACCCAGCATTGCAAGAACTTCCTGCCATACATCACTGCCCCAGAAAAGGATTGTAATGACAATCCTAATTATCCCAAATGTATATCACGACGAAAGGAGCCATTTTAACTGATCCAAGCTGATGACCATCTAAAGACAAGAGAGATTGAGCTACAATTTAATAACTTTGGAAATCTTCACCTTTAAGTATAGAGTGCATGAGCTAATTTTATTATTGGCTTAAATCAGAGGGGAAAAAGGAGTAGGCTTGGTGGTAACAGAAGTTAAATTTACTACTCTGGAGAAGTATGCCCTATGTTCTTGAAAATTATATGGTATGAGTTGCATAAGAGAATGTTTCTTGTTGGTTCATTATTCAGACGTTTCAATCCTTCCTAACCCCATGGCGAGCTGAGCTCAACAATATATTGTCTACACCCTTCTTGTTCTAGGTGAAGCTTCTTTACTATTGTAGAAAATCAGACTTGTACTAATCTGAGTGTGGCTGTATCTGTAACACCTGTGTTGTCTAGGCTCTCCAGAAAAAAACATCAAGGAATTAGTTCCCAAAATCATGGAGGCTTAGGAATCCAACATGTGTATAGTTGGCAAGTTGCAGACCCAGGAGAGCTGAGGTGGCCATTTTTGGTGATAGTCTGATGGTCTGAGAACCCTGAGGTCCAGTGTACAAATGCCATCTAGAGACCAGTAGATTTCTGAAAGTTAGAAAAGACGGGTAGCCTAGATTAAAGAAGGCAGGAAGAGGAATTTCCTTCTTTATCAGTCTTTTATTTTGTTCTATTGTGTTTAATTGTTTCAATGAGGCTCAGCTTCATTACAAAGGCAATCTTTTTTTTTAACTGTGCCCACTAATTCAAATGTTCTTCTCATCTAGGATATCCTCACAAACACACCCAGGAGAGTGCTTGACTATGGCACCTCACATAACAAGTGGACACATAAACAACCACAGCACTCTTGTACTGTTCTAGTAAACAGTTCAAAGGAAATAAGATAAAAATACTTAAGTGTTTTGTGGGTTCAAAAACTTGGTTACCTGCATTAGAATATTCAGGGTCTCATTGTTGAAAGAAGGATTGTGACTTAGAGAATTCCATGATTTCTGTTTGTCAATAGAATTTACCAATAGAAAGAGGTCATCCAAGTGAATGGTAGCTCTGCCTTGTACAGATCTTGTCAGTGGGTGAACCGTGTGCATGTTAGCCTAAGAACTATGTAGTTGTGTTGAGTTTCACAAGCTGCCCTCTAGTTACATTTTGCATTGGCCTTGCAAATTGTTTGACCAGTCCCATCTCTACGGTTAGAAGCTCTTCCCATGCCATATACTCTTCTCCAAGATGACTTATCCTTTGCAAAAACATTTCCATCAGGAATAGTTAGTGCCATTCACTGCCAGCCCATTGGCATATTGTTAGCACAGACTGCCGGTCCAATACCAGATTTGTTATCTGTATTGACACTTTAGCTATCTGACACTTTCATATGATGACTATCTGAAAATCCAGATTTTAGCTTTCTTACTTACTTTCTTACTTACTTTCTTACCATATCGCATAAGTAAAATTACTTGTGTAGTTAGACCAACTTCACTTTTTTCATGTCTTCTAAACATATTAAATTATATTTTTATTTCTCTCTTTGTCTACTGTGTTCTAATGTGTTTCATTCTACTTGGAATTGTTTAAAATGCATTGGTTTTCTAAAATGCTTGCTACTACAAAGATATGTTATTACCAAGGATAAACATTTATTTAATGTAGGGCAGTTAGTGTGAAGTCATTTTTCCACTGGATCAAATTTTTTACAGTATAAATTAAGAATGTCTGCTTTGAAGCTGACACCAGTACCATACATTTGTGATTTCTCATTCATTTTCTTTATCTCAATGTATTTTCTCATTAAATTTTCTAACCTAAGAGTGGAAGAAATGGTGCAACCTGATGTTTGAACATAAAAACCAAGTTTTGTTTTAAATTATCTAGGACAGGTATCATCTTAGTGTTTTGAATTGTGACATTTATTTTTATAAGTAATATATCCCTTCTATTAAAAAATTCCTATTAGCATCACATATTGTCACAATTTGTGAGAATATTAGAAAGCATCTAATCTGCCATCCTAGCTTCACTAATGAGTTCACAGACAGCAGAACTGCACACAGGCAGTCTATGAATTAGCACACAAATCCCCCGAATGTCATTCCTACTCTCCTTTATTACACCACACAAATCTCTCTTGATGCTTAAAATCACTACGATTTCTTTTTTAATTTTCTGTCTCTAGTAAATATTTATATAGCCTTGAGCCTCAAGTTAAAGTTTAGCTTACCAAGGTCCTATGAATATGAAAATGAGAGACCTGTGGGGAAATGGTTAGCTTTTCTGTGAAAGGGCAACAGTGTTTTTGAAACATTCAGAGTCAGGTCTGCCTTTCCAATTAAATTCTCCTACCAAAGAATGTCTCCAGATGGTGTGACTACTTTTCTAACCTGTAACATTTTATAAAAACAAATTGCCCATCAAATGGTGTCAGCAAACTTATGTCAGACTAAATACATAATGAAAATAATGTAGCTGAATCTTGCGCTTAATGAGCAATACCAGCAAGGTGCTCTATGGAGAGGAGCTTTATTTTAGCTTCACACAGTGCTGGTATTTAATTTGCTGGGGGTAGCTTTGGGCTGGAGGAAACAAATACGTTTGCAATGAAGGCAAATTGTGAGTTGTTTGCAACCAACAACAGGTCTCACAAGGAGCCTTGAAAATAGGCAGCTGATTTCAAATTACAATATTACTCATATCAAAATATGTTTTCCTTTAAAAACCTGTCACCTATGTCATGCTTCAGGAATGTGTTTTACTTGTTAGGAGCAGGCTTTATAACTTACACTCTCCAATTATAAGATAAATTTGCCTCTGATATGATTAGGAAATGAACTTTTTGTTTAAATATTTCTTAAGAAAAAGTAAAACGGAACATCTTTAAAAAATAATTGTTTTTCTTCTTTCTTCATGACCAATTTGCCTAATGTCTGTAAAGTTCAGTTCATTACACAAGAAATCTTTTCATCTGACCCAAAGATGAGATGACTTATTGAGGAGTAACTGTTTTGTTCCTTATCCTGCTACCCCTCCTCACAGAATAAAAGCAGCCAGTCCTGCTTTAGGAAAAGAGCTCCACAGTTATGAGACCTAGAAGTAAAGCTTAAATACTGATCATATTTTGCAGTTCTCACAGTATCAAAAGAAAATCATTTTCCTTACATAAATTTCTCCCATGTTGATCAGCACCACAAGTATCTCTAGATGTTATCAGTCGGCCACTAGGAGGTATCCTAGGGCTGGCAGAAAGCTCTACATTTGAACTTTGATCTTCCATTTGTTGGGTATCCTACTAAGTTCTAGGCCATGTTAGTTAAACTTCCTTCCTTCCTCAGCAACTTAGGTATTCTACTAGTTTACTGATTATTTCCTATTCTATAGCTGCATTGTTAGTTGATGTATAAAATATATGGGAAGAAGAAAATTCTAGACTTAGACACCTCTTTCAGTGACTTTTCTCCTAGGAGTCCAACCTGACACTGTATCCCACCTTAAACAGAGAAGTGAAGGATTAACAACAGGTTGCTTTGATTCTGCCATATGCTTCTTCTTTGGCAGAGAACTATGCCATAGCTCCAAAATAATTTCAGTCCATCCCTGTACTCAGATTCGGAAAGAACGACATCCTTAGTAATTTCTTGAGTTTAGCCTTAAACAAGAATACCTGGTAAGCAACATGACATGTTTGGGATAAAGTCAACCAGTTGAGTTAAGCCCAAGTAAAGTGTTTCAAAACTCCTCACATGCATTTTAGTTGGTAGAACATTCAAGACAGAATCACCTAGAAAATCTTGTAAGTACAAGACACTGGGAATTCCATCAAATCACATACCACAGAGTTTATCTGAAATGACTCAATGGAATACTTGGGTCACGTTCATGGCACTGTCTTTATATGAACTATAGTTCATATGGCCTCAACTTCATAGTCTGAACACATCCCTGGAAAGTATATGCTGACTCAGTACAATGGTATATCCATATCAGGAAATTGGAAACGTGTTTCAAGATGATAGCCACCAAGCTTATATGTACAACTCAACTCTAGGTTATATTATCAGTTAAGTGGCCTCTTCATGGGGTAAGACTTAGTTTTGATTTCCTAGGATATGTGGGAAGATTACATAAGCTAAGGGATGAAGGTATGTACCACTGAGACAGTACCCAATACTTATTTGATGGACAATTTCTCTTTCCCTCATCATTACATCATACTCTTATGGTAAGGGGAGGGCTTCTTTGAAACAACAGATAAGAGTAGGAAATCTTGCACTTATTCAGGAGTTACTTGTCAGTTATTAAAGCATTGGTTGTTAGTGGGGGTAATTGCGTTCCATGAACACTGATCTAAGACTTACTTTTATTGTTACTACTGATACGTACTAAGTAGATATCTACTAAGTATATGTGCTGTTACATAGACAACAACACAGAGAAAAGAAAGTCCAATACAACAGAAAATTATCTGAGTCCAAGCTTCTATAGTGCTATAGTTAAGAAATCTTCCACGAAAGTAGTTGGTTTTCTGTTGGTTTGGTAAACAGCCTATGAAGTAGATGCAGACATTGTGGCATTGTGAAGTCAAGAGGCTGAGATCCCACAACTCATGGCAGAAAGTAGATGTAGACTAATCTGGAGCCTCGATTCTCCATCCTTGCTTTCTAAAGGCAGAGTCATGTTTAAAATTATTTCGTGCTACTCCTCCAGGGTGGCTTTATTAATTAATAATTGGAGGAATGATTACAAGACTTGTCTTCTACAGAATGAATGAGCTTTAACTGTTTGTGAAGGTACATGTTTAAAAAAAAAAACTAGGGATATTGTAACTGTGTAACTGGCTGTCATTGAATTGCTTTGTTTTCATTGGAGTTGGATGAGTGGTAAAGTTGCTAACCTGGCTGTGCTAGAGTCCTGATGGACTTACTCCCATGGTTCTCTTTGCTTTTAAGTTTCTGCTTGCATCCATGCTATATGTTACAATGCAACTGTTTGGGGAGATTTAGAGTTCTATCCTTTTAGGAAAGAATATTCACACTTTGGTTTTGCCTTTTGAGGTTTATGCACATTATCACTAAAGTGCATTATCATTTTTTTTTATCTGGTGTTAGGCAGGATTTTTATCCTCTTTGACTTAGGTGGTGTGCTCCAGGCAAAAAGGATTAGAGCTCATCAGAACTAACAGGGCTGACCTTGTTCCACTGTTTCCTTTCTTTCTTTTTTTTCCTGATAATCAAAAAGAAATAGGGGATAATAGAAACTAAATCAGTTGCTATTTGCAAACTGTTTACTTTCTCTGAATATTTTAGTCTCTTGTTGACATGAGCATTGGCCTTTATTTATTTATTTTTTTTGCTGTACTGGATAATTTATTTTATGTAAGGAATTTTCAACAACCACTACAGCATGTTCTGAATCACTCCAAACTCTATCTGGATAAAAATAAATGCACTCTTTTTCTCCAATAGATGTTTTCCTTTGTTCCTGGAAGTTATGATTAACTTTGATCTTTCCTCAGATCCATTGTATGAATCCTTGATAAATATGGGTACACACTAAAAGAAGTAGCCTAAACACATAAAAATACCACTGAAATGAAAACAAAAATGTGGTCTCACCTCTGGTCTTTGGAGTCTAAGACATCAGTCAAGTCAGCTTGTGAGGTCTTTGATCGGTTAAAAAATTACATATTTTTATCTAAATGGAAAGGAAAGCTGACCATAAAAAGGTGACAATTTAATGTATTCATTAAAAAGCAAAGGATACCACATGTGATGCTTCATCTACATAAAGATGAAGATTTCCTGATCAAAGTGAATGTTGATAATAAGGAATGGAATAAGGGCAGGCAGCATTGGCTTGAGAGTCCCTTTCACAAAGATTAATTCATTTGGTTTATTTATTTATCCATTTATTTATTTATTTCTGTCATAGTCCAAATGAATGGAAATATACCTTCATGCAGAAGTGCCAGCAGAAGACATTAGACACAGACTATTGTTTCATCATTGAACTGTGCTGCTTACATGGTACCATATGAATTGTTATTTTTTAATCATGAAATGTTCCTGACAGTAGCTATATTTGCATGCGTGTGTGCTCATTGTAGACACTGTCTACTGGAAACTCAGCTTGAAAATTGACTACAGAACTCAAAGCTAGCCTTTATATGGTTTTTTCAGAACATGGCAACTGGATTCCAAAACAAGAGTGCTTTCCCCTTCCCCCCCCCCCGCCCACCCCTCCCATTGCCACCTCCCCTGCCCAGCAAGTGTCTTAAGGGGGTGGATCCCAAGATACCTACCCTTCAAAGGCTGCATCTGAAACTGATGGAGGATCATTTCTTTCAGAGTTAATTCATTATACTTGGACTTTGACCAGGAGATTGTGCAGTATGGGCCTCAAGCTCATTTATAATATGCCATAGGAAGTCTCAAACTTCTTTGCAGATGTTCGATAATGCTTTATTGCTTATGCTTTCCATTTTCCATTTATTTGATTCTTACAACTACACGTTGAGACAGATCAACAGAGTGAAGCAGAAAAACATGTCCAAAATCGTCCAAGTGAAACAACTGATGATATCAATCAAAGGTCTGAACCCACAAGGTCTTGTTCCAAGACCACTATTATTCAGGGGTCATGTTCGTGTGATAATTCTACACATATTTTTCATTTGTATGCACAGTTTTTGGAAACTTGTTTTCCCTTTAAAAAATAATGTGTTTCTTTGGAAAATAATTTGAAGGAGGGTGAGAATGTTGAAGGAGGTGACACTGATCAAAGGACATTGCATTTATAAATTGCTTTGTTATATGGTACCTCCTGTATACAACTACCTAAAGATGATAAAATTTAAAAAAAAAGGCATAGATTTCTCAGAATTAGTATAGTAGATATTGGAAATTAACTTTATAATGGTCCAAATTAAAGTGGGATTTCTATTTTTTATAAGCATATGGTCTGAGGTGGACTGAGAATGTGGTGAAGGAAAAGAAGTCCAGAGACTAAATGCTATTTATTTATTATGGGCTACCTGGCGTCTGTCATAAACAGAACATCTTCTCCATCCTTTGAAGTTCCCTTTCTGCAAAATTTTGCATATGACCCACTAATGTTGCCATAGTCTCCTTCCCATATGGCGAGTATTGACATTTAGTTCTCAATGTACATCCCATTGCAGTAGTTTTCTTAGATCTTGTTTTCTTATGTGGGGTGACTAGGAGAATTATGATTCTCCTATTAGTTTAATGTAAGCCTATTCACAAATCCACTGCTTAATCTAAGAATTGTATGTTCTTTGTTTTCATACCTAACTTGGGTCAGAGAATCATAGCCACAGGCACAGCCAGGACTCAGATGCCTCTTTGAACAGACATCTGTTTCTTTAGCAGTATCTCTAGATTGGATAATATTGCTTCTAAGAGTTATAGAAAGTAGCACAGTAACAGAAAACTATAACCCAATATAATTAAAATAAAATAAAAATTGATCAGCTAAGCAAAAAGTGGAAAAATTAAAGAACTGAATAGATGTATTGTCTCACTATGAGATGAGTCTACTCAGGTATAATAATCCTAGCAGTGGTGGTGTGCTTTTTGAAGAATAGTGTTGAGATATGTGTAAAGATATTGATCATATCCTGTAATGCTGTGCCTGGCACAATTTTATTGTGGTTGAAAGGAAAGCTAGACAGCCTTTGAGGAAGACAGTCTTTGAGGAAGACAGCTATGACAGGAGAATTCCTGTCCTGCAGAAGATTAAGATTCCCATAACTATACAGATCTAAGTATTTTTGCCATGCAGTTTCCAAAATTTTCTGATGAAATTTACTTAGTTACTCAATATTGGTTAAATTGGACACTTCCCCTTAAAAAATTCTTTCCTTTTTTTTTGGGGGGGGTGTAGGGGGACCCGGTCGTGGAGCCTGAACTCTGGGCCTAGGCATTGTCCCTCAGCTCTTCAGCTCAAGGCTACCGCTCTACCACTTGAGCCAAAGTGCCACCTCCGGCTTTTTTCTTTTTGCTTATGTGGTGCTGAGGAATCGAACCCAGGGCCTCATGCATGCAAGGCAAGCGCTCTACTACTGAGTCACCTTCCCAGCCCTTAAAAAATTCTTATGAATTATATTTAAATAATTTCAATTGTCATGATAGAACAGATTTATTATAGTGATATATATTTTTTTGGGGGGGGGAGGAGTCCAGTCATGGGGCCTGAACTCTGGGCCTGGACGCTGTCACTCAGCTCTTCAGCTAAAGGCTAGCACGCTACCACTTGAACCATAGCGCCACTTCCAGCTTTTTTTTCTCTGCTTATGTGGTGCTGAGGAATTGAACCCAGGGCCTCATGCATGCAAGGCAAGCGTTCTACCACTGAGCCACCTTCCCAGCCCTATAGTGATAATTTTTAATCCAGATACATAAAGTCATTTCATAATAATCATTGTCATCAGAGTTTGATTCTTGCAGGAAAGGTGATAACTTGTGTTTGGATATTCTTCTTAATTTAGTAAATAAACCATAAGGAAAGAAGTTTTGCAAGACACCAGAGGCAATGAAAAGCAGGTTCTTTTAACAGAATCTTGTCAAATGTGTACATAGTGATTAGCAATGTGGACTGCTAAGGTGCACAATGGAGTCCATGTTGGGACTTAGCTGTGTTATCTTAGCCATGGAGCTTTGTATACTTAGCCATAAAATGGGAAAATAACACCTACATGGAAATATTGTCAGAGCAAAAGAGATCATAGGTATAATTCTCTTACCATATGTAAGATTTTGGTGAGTATTGGTAGTGCATATTTATGGCAAGATAACATTTGGAGTAGTTTCACTCCAACAAGTGAGTGGCAGGAATAGGATTAGGGTGAACCCAGTGAAATCACTTGGATGGAAAAAAAATGTAAGTGGCTACCCAAACTCCGTATTCATGAAAGATGCTATTTTTCATGACTATTTTAAAAAGCAATACAAAATATCCATAATAAGTTAAATATCAAAATGCCAAACAAAAACAGAATCTAGATTTCAAAGTGTCCAGTCTCAATGTGGACACAATTGTGAACATTTTCAGGCCAAAGTGAGTGCTCAATTACTACATCCTCCTTTTGGCTCTGGTTTGTAGTATTTTGACTTAAAGATTCAGTAATCTAGAATTCAAACCTGCCTAAGACCTTTAGAGCCAATGTTGTCAGTCCATGGTTACAAATATTTTCTAAGAACCTGTTTTTAATGTCTAAGATTTGCTTTCAGTTGCCTACGACAGAAACATCATGTGGAATTGTTGACCTTTCACAGTAGCACTAAAAACCTTGGCTGTAATGTCTCTAGGACACATTGAACAAGTATGACTTCCTCTTGCCTAAGGACCCTGGGCTTGGCCTTTGATTGCTGGACAGTTAGAGGGGACAGTTGAGCTTTAGTTGTGTGCATTTCTTCATACTTGAAGGTTTTCTCTGACTTCCTTTGACTGTTGCTGTAGGACAAATTTTGACCATCCTAAAAACCAAGAAACATCTCCGGAAATTGTTTCCTTTGTTGCTTTTAAATATTGATTGGATTCGAACAGAGGGGATATAATTAAACTCACAGCAGTAATCAAGTTTCTTCTTATAATAAGCCTTTTATCCTTTTACCTAACCTGCCACTGCTTTTCCTTGTTTCTCAGGGTTAAATGGCAGGGAGCCATTTGGCTCACCAGCTGTACCTTGGCAGGGCTTACCATGAATCAGATGTCTTGCTCCTCCTCGAAGGCAGAATGTGTTTCTAACTCAGGACTGCCTGAGTTTCAGTTTGCAAATGAGTGTGTGGTTTCTATGTTACTCTATTGGCAGCAGTTGATATATCAACCTAAATGATAGCCCTGGAACATGTGATTACGACAGTTTACAGACCTTCCCCCACTGTTCTGAACCTGCTATTATTCTAGACTGTTTTGTGCATCTTTAAGGTTACAATATTCATTCAGGGATCAAAGGTAGGATTAAAAAGCTCCATAAGGAACTGAAGAGCCAATTGTCTAGCAATGAGGGAAATATTTAAAGTCTATATGGGTTGTTGATGGTCCCCAGAATAGCATGTTTGATGATTAATTTTATATTTCAATTTGACTAGGCTCTGGGTGCCTGGACATTTAACAGGTTTCTGGGTGCCTGTGAATATAGTTTGAAATGAGGTTAGCATTTAACCTCAATAAACTAAGTAACGCTTACTGCTTTATCTCCTGATATGAGTAGATCTCAACCAACTAATTGCAGGAAAGAGGGATTCCTTTGATTTGACTTCCTTGGGACATTGTCTTTCCTGATTTCTAGATAGAACTGAAACAGAGGCTCTTTTTGGTTCTCAGGCCTGCCAATTTTCAGAATGGAACTTAACATTATTAGCCCTCCTGTTTGTCAGTTCTTTGGATTTTGAGTAGAGCTGTGCTCTCTGCTTGTCTGGATCTCCAGTTTGCCAGCTGGGACTTCTAAGTTTCCAGAAATCACTTCAACCAATTCCTTATAATAAATTAATGTATACACACACACACACACACACACACACACACACACACACACACACACACACAGCTTATTAGATGTATTTTCCTAAAGAACCATGATTAATATAGAATGCTACCTATCATTTGGAAATTCACTATAAATTAAGAAATTTGGCTGTAGAACATTAAATTGTTAGAGGAAGAAGCAATGAATGTATCCATGAGTAGGTCGAAGATTATAGAGAACATTCTTTTGAGTATCTGAAACCCTTTATGTGAGGAGAGGCTCCTGCTCACAAGAAGAGTTGCTTTCCTTTTGTAGAAGGAAGAAAAGGTTAATTATGTTTTCACTATCATTTTTCATAGCATGTAGAGTATAAGCCCCATATCCTGAGTTTTAGCAATCAGCCTACACCTTCTAAATTTTAAATATGGAGCTTGTGACCTAGAGAGTTGGGTCTGTGTGGAATTCTTTTTGAGGATGATTCAAGTGAGAGAGCAGTATCCAGTTTCTAGGGGTAGCAATGAAACAACTTCAGTCCATCAATATCTAAATCTAGTGCTGTTGACATACAATGTCAAGGGCTAGGGGCAAAGGCATCCTCACGGGAGGGGGGAGTTCTGTGCTGTGATTTGGACTGTAGGGCTACTGGCTGCGTGGCTGCCTTCATTTTCCACTACATTTTCACATCTGATTCTCCAGCTTTCATTGGCAATTATCTTAAGTAATGAATTCATTTTCTGTTACATTAGCCAATCATTCTCAGTCATTTATAGTTAAGAACCAGGTCTAATTCATTTCCTTATTATTTCTTGAGTCTCTACTATGTGCTAAGTTCTCTTCTAGCTAGGAGAGAGAAGAATGAAGATGGTAGTCAAGACCCTTTCTCCCATGAGATTCCACTCTTTCAGGGAAAATTAATCAATCAATAAGAAAAGAAGAATACAAACAAGGGAAGACTACCTCAATGTAAGTGAAATGGAGGAAGTAGCATAGGATTGTGGTCCAGGAAAGACTCTCTGAGGAAATAACCTTTATGTTGAAACCTAAATGTTAAAATTAGGAGACGCTACACTGATAGTGGAGATGAGCTCACAGTGAGAGTGATGCTTAGTTCAATACCATAAAACAAGTTCAATGAATATAAACAAATTCACAGAAATTTTGGAGTTCTACTAACCCAAACGTACAAATGAATAAAGGAACAAATGTAAAATGTTTTTCAAGCCTTTACTGAAGGCTTGTGAATAAATTCAGCACAGAGAGAACCAATTGCAGGTAGAAATGAGTGAATGAGTTTCTGTTTAAATGTGAATTCTGAGACATGTTTTAGCCCCTCGTTAGTTCTTTATAGTGTTTCTTATCTCATATTTTCCAAGACCAATTTTCTTATACATCTTTCTCATCTCTCACTGGGCTTTATCTGTGGTGTGTATTAAGAGAAGGGACTGGGGAGCTCATGGTACTATTTTCAATTAGTGGCTTTCCTCAGATCTATAGAGATGGGGTTGGATAACAATTTCCATTTCATTCAAGAATAAGAATGACTAAGGGAAAACCATGCAACAGAGCAATGATATGTTCACTAACTTTGAGACAGACCCCTATAAATATTTTTACATGGAAAAGTATTCATGAGTAAATTTCTTTAAAGACTAACAGTCGAAAGACAGCAAAAGAGATCCTTTTATATTTCCTATAGCCATGTAATAGATCTAAACTATTATTTCCAAAAATCATTAACATAATATTTTGTCTTCTGTTTGTGATGGCCTAAAATCCATGCATAGCTTCCATTTAGATCCTATGTGAACTCCCATTGTCACATGTCAAATGCTGAACAGCCATTTTGGCTGATGGCTGCCATTTGGAAAAAGCAAGCTTAGCAAGGGACTGACCTTGCTCTCCTTTGCTTGGAGGGAGGAAGTGGAATAAGTCACCCTCGGTGATGCTTTCATTCCTAGCTGTATGCTTCTGTGTAGTTCTGTCTTCCTTTGTTAGTTCTCTATATTGACTCCCACTTTTTCTCAACAAAATGTTTCCTCTCCTGTCCCTTAGAACGTTCTGTAGCATAGTTTTAAAGCATTTTCAAGCTTCCTTTGTTAAAGTCTTACTTGGTTTCTTTACAGTTCCCTTTCTTGGTGATTTAATTTTCACCTTATCCTTCACTTAGGAAAGCAGTATTAGAAACACAATGAGTCCCTCTGACTCAGTCCACACCCTCCTTTGTCAAATGTCCCCTTCCCCTCATAATTAAGTCTTTATAAAAGGAATCAGAAGTGTCTTTCTAGGATGCTTTAAACACAAAAATAGACATACTTGAAGGGTTTCTCTTTATAGTGTTAAAGTTTTTTTTCCTTTTTGAGTCACATACTGATTTGTGTTTTATATTAATATTCGCTCTATGCACATTTAAGTTCAATGTGCCAAAAAATGAGTCTTATGCCAAAACCAATAGACAAAAAATTGTTTAAATAAGGATACAGGTGGACCCATTGCAACAATGAGATGTATAAGACATTATGTCGAAAAACAAACTTTACAACTTTTGCCAGGGGGAGGAGGGAGGATGGGGGGGAGAGAGGGTGCGGGGGTGGGGGGGGTATGGGAGGGCAGGGATGGTAAGGGGAAACAAAGGAGGAGGCCACAATGCTTGATAAGAAATGTACTCATTACCTTGCCCATGTAATTGTAACCCCTCTGTACTGTATTTTCACAATAAGAAAGAAAGAAAGAAAGAAAAAAAAAGAAAGGAAGAAAGGAAGGAAGAAAGGGGGAAAGCGAGCAAGCAAGCAAGCAAGCAAGCAAGCAAGCAAGCAAGCAAGCAAGCAAGCAAGCAAGAAAGCAAGAAAGCAAGAAAGAAAGAAAGAAAGAAAGAAAGCAAGAAAGCAAGAAAGAAAGAAAGAAAGAAAGAAAGAAAGAAAGAAAGAAAGAAAGAAAGAAAGAAAGAAAGAAAGAAAGAAAGAAAGAAAGATGGAAGTATCCTGGAGGCAAAAAAAAAAAAAACACAAAAAAACAAAAAACTCAACACTGCTTATTTGGACCACTTGGATTCCCAAACATCTTTGTTTTTTGTACCTGTAATTGTAAGTGTCCACTCTTATGTTTAAGCTATGAAGTGCTACAAAAGTATTAGTGATCATAAAATATATAGCTAGTACTGGTCTAACCATTCCACATTTATGTTTATTATTCTTCTTATTATTTTTCCTCCTTCTTGGTATTTGAGGAAGGCAGGTAACTATTAAATCAATGTGTAAATGAATCTATGTAACCTATTCACACTGTTCCAGTGGCTGGAAACTCTAGCCTAGAAGTGTAGGTAGCTTTTACTATTAGCAGAGATGCAAACATGAATGTCTTATTAGTTAAAGTAATGACTCTTTGGGGTGAAAGCTCAGAATATTGCATCCTTGATGGTGAATTGTAAGGTCAACTTTCCTTATGTTATGAATTCCAGGCTGGCCTCTCAGGAGATGTATATTATAAAAGGGAGTGTACACTTGACAAGGTTAATCACATTACTAAATGGCAGGTTTTATAGGTGATCAAAATGCAAAGTTAACCACTACTCAGAAATGAAATAATTATTTGCCCATGGAATAGCCATCTGAGAAAAGGGGAGGGATATGCCCAATTATAGTAAACCAAGAGAATATTAACAAAGCTTTGCATTCAATACATCTGCCTGAATGGAAGTCAGACTTACTGATTGCTAGCATATGCCATGTAGATAGAGATCACTTTTGATCTCTTTTGGATAAACTTTTCCTATTCACAGTGATAGATGTTCAGAGCTCAATTTTCTAATTAATCCACCAAATAAGTTGAAAATTCAATGCTTGGCAAAGAGAAATACTACATGCAAGCTACATTGGCATATTAATACTATTACTCTGAAATACTTAGTATTGCAAATTAATCACACTTGGGAAATCTGAAGAAATATAAAATGTTCCTTTCTAAGACACTTAGCTGTCTCTAAGTTGTGTCAATATAGGACTAACCTCGAAAGTAATCATTAACATTTGTTGACATTGCAAGATACTGTGTTTAACACAAAGTATTTCATTGTTCCTTCACAGCATCTCAACAAAATATATACATTGTTATCCTTATTTAAGGATGAATACCAGAAGAACAGAAAGTTTTCCAAGAATTTATTTATGTAATAG
Source organism: Dipodomys merriami (assembly GCF_024711535.1). NCBI lineage: Eukaryota > Metazoa > Chordata > Mammalia > Rodentia > Heteromyidae > Dipodomys > Dipodomys merriami. The sequence continues at coordinate 31,215,779 of NW_027202715.1, read as the reverse complement.
AGTCAAGGTTGAACTCAGCTCTCCTTTTTTTGGGGTGGGTGGGTGTGGGTGTGGGGGTAGTGGGGCTTGAACTCAGGGCCTGATACCGTCCTTGAGCTCTTTTGCTCAAGGCTAGTGCTCTATCACTTTGAGCCACAAAACCAACTGTAACTGGGCTGGCTTCCAGCTGAGATCCTCAGATCTCAGCCTCCTGATTATAACTGGTGGCTGAGCCACTCACAGTGCCTGGCTCCAACTCTCCTTTTTAGTAAGTCCTTTGGTTGACTGCTTGTTTCATTTTTTAAGAAGGTGAGCTCCTCAACCACAATCTGTTTTTTTAAATTTAATTTTATTTTATTTGTGAACATACTGTACAGAGGAGTTACAATTACATGGGCAGGATAATGCGTACATTTCTTACCAAGCATTGCAGCCTCCTCCTTTGTTTACCCTTCACATCCCTTCCCAGCCTCCCCCCTCCCCCCCAATCCCAATCCTTCTCCTTCCCCTCCCTTCCCTACCACCCCCCCCCCCCCCCCCGCACCGACGTTGTAAAGCTAGTTTTGGACATGACAACTTGTACTTCTCATTGTTGCAACAGGTCCACCTGTATCCTTAAACAACTGGTTTTTCCCCATCTCCTCCACAAGTTATACTGACATCAAATATAGTGAAAGCAGGGGTTATATTGTGGGGGAGGGACATACAAAGCAACAAAGAGATAATTTTATAAATGCGTTAGAAACACATGCATGAAAGAACAAAACATTAAAATACACATCTAAGGGTTCATTTTCCTGACATCACATTATCTGACCTTTTCCGCTTGACTCATACATCTACTAGATATTACAAATAAGGGAAACCATGGGACCTATGTTTCTTTGGGCCTGGCTTACTTCACTAAATATATAATTTTTTCCAAGTTTTTCCATTTCCTAACAAATGGTGCAATGTCATTCTTTCTGATGGAGGCATAGAATTCCATTGTGTATATATACCACATTTTCTTGATCCATTCATCTACTGAGGGGCATCTGGGTTGCTTCCATATCTTAGCTATGGTAAATAATGCTGCAATAAACATAGTTGTGCTGGTAGCTTTAGTGTGGTCTTGTTTGTAAACATTTGGGTAAATGCCCAAAAGTGGGATTGCTGGGTCATAGGGGAGTTCTATGTGAAGTCTTTTGAGGAACCTCCATACTGCTTTCCAAAGTGGTTGAACAAGTTTACATTCCTACCAACAATGAAGTAAGGTTCCTTTCTGTCCACATCCCCTCCAGCATCTGTTGTTGTTAGAGTTCTTGATTTTTGCCATTCTAACTGGAGTGAGGTGATATCTCAATGTTGTTTTGATTTGCATTTCTTTTATGGCTAGGGATGTTGAACATTTCTTCATGTGTCTATTGGCCATCCTTCTTTCTTCTTCAGAGAAGTTTCTCTTTAAGTCTTTCGCCCACTTATTTATTGGGCAGTTGTTTCTTTGAGGATTTGTTGTTGGGGGGTTTAATTTTTTGAGTTCCAAGTATATTTTAGATATGAGACCCTTGTCCGTTGTATGGCTAGTAAAGATCTTCTCCCAATCCGTGGGCTTTCTATTGATCTTGCTAGCTATGTCCTTTGCCCTGCAGAAGCTCTGCAACTTTATGCAATCCCATTTGTCCAACCTTTCTTTGATTTGTTGAACCACAAACTTTTTGACAAGAACACAGAGCAAAGAAATAATGAAGAAGTGCAACTATGGGTGATCAGTTGATCTGTACAAACTATTCATTTTTCCTAACTCTGAGTTTCTGTAACCTATATGCTTTTCTTTCATTATTGGAATCTTTATAATAATTATAGAAGAAAAATTACTCTTTTTGATTTTATATATTATCAGAGCAATCCAGCTAATTAAATCAATGTCACTTCCTGTAAATCCATTTGCCGTCTGTTTGTGTGTTTGTTGTTCTTTCGTTGCATTTCCCTTTTTTTTTTTTTTTTTTTTTTTTGGTGGTGCTGAGGAATTCGACCCAAATCCTTGCACATGCTAGGGAAGTGTTTTACATCAATGAACTGCATCCCCAGCTCTTGGTAATATTTCCTGTCTTTTATCCAAGTCTCTGGATGTTCTCTGCTCTCATGCTTATCATTCTCTTAAATATGAAGGTCCTATAACAATTTTTCTAACATATGTTAGTACATAGTGCTGTTGTAGCAAAGATAAACAAGCAGATATTTGGGACCATAAAGACTGATCTTTAGATGAGTGCTAATGGCTCACACTTGTAATCCTAGCTACTGAAGAGGCTGAGATCTGAGGATCGTGGTTTGAAGCCAGCCAGGACAAAAAAGTCCCAGTGAGACTCTTATCTCCAATCAACTGTTCAATAAACTAGAAGTGGTGCTATGACTCAAAGTGGTAGAGCACTAGCCTTAAGCAAAAGAGTTCAGAGACAGTGCCCAGGCCCTGAGTTTAAGCCCGACAGCCAACAAAAATAAATGAATGATTGAATAAATAAATGAATATCACAATGAAGCTCCTTTGTGCAATTAATTTATGCTAATAAATTTTTTTTAAATAATGGTTCTGTAAATGATGCACCAAATAGTTTTTCAAATCTTCACCAACACTTCTCTTTCGGCATTATGGTATGTCTAAGTAAAGTTGACCTCATGCTTAACCAGTTCCACTATACAAAGGTGGTCCTTTAAGTTAATATTTTAATTTTTATATTATTATTATTAAGCAATTGTGCAAAGGAGTTGCTGTGTTGCAGAGCAGTATATGAATACAGTGCATCTTGATTGATGTTAAATTATTATTTGAATAAATGTAATTCATAACGTGGTTTATAAACTTCATAGATTCATAGTAAGTTATAAAGAAGTAGATCTGTAGATCTGTAGATTGTCTGTTACAGAGGCCAAAATATTTCTTATTGCAAGTGTTAGGAAATAAACTTAGCCCAACCTGGTCAAATTTGGTCTGAAGTGGAAAGGACAAATTAACTAAATGTGGTATGAAGGACAAGGGTTGACCCATGGATAAACAGATCAAGATGGTAATAATGCCCTATTTCATTTTGGAATCCAGCTCAGTTGCTTGAGTTAAAGTGCTTGTTTCCAACACCTGTAAATGTTGGTGGCTTGGACAAGTGGTAGGGTTTCTTAGGTTATTTCTCTTGCCATGATCATGAAAGAGTGCTGCTATGTTGTACTCATATAAGTGGAACTCGGCTTCTTCCGATCTTAAACCTTTGCAAGAATCTTGGAGGAAGAAAGTCATATTTTTGTTAAGTGCACACTAATGGCCAGGGAGAAAAGATGTCCGCTCCTACCTCTTTACTTTTTCTCTGGTAGATTTGTAACTTTTGCAGCATTTTAGGAAATCAGTTGGGAGCCAAGAACCATCTATTATACTGAAGAATATAGCAAGGATGGAAGTTTCTGTTCTTGTTTTTCCCTTTGAGAATTTATTAAAGAAAAATAACCATTAAGTACTTATTGAGTTCTAACTACAATCAATGGGCAAACACTTCAATATTGATAAGGAAGTCTTCTACAAGGATGATGAAAGGATCATGCTTTTAGAAATTGCAAACATCTGAAAATCTGCTTTGCTTAACCAGAAGGCATTTAGAAAGTATTTATTTTTGTATATCTATCGTTCATCATTCATCATTCTAAAATGTGGTGCCAAATAAAGTACAAAATGCTTTGTACTTTATTTTTATATTATTATTATTGTTATGATTATGATTAAGATTATGATGTTTCCATATATGGTCTTTCTAGATAGCTATGTAGGCAAGCGTGGTCTTGAACCCCAGATCTTATTTCCTCATTCTCCTGAGTTATGGGATTGTAAGTATGCGCCACCATCGCAGGCTCACTTCATATTTTAGATACCAGAGAAGACATCAGTGGGATTACAGGAGGCTCCTTTTTTCCTGTTTGTGTTGGAGGAATAATTTCTTTTTGAAAGAAGTCTCTATCTATGTGTTTAAACAGTCCCAGATAGATTTCACTTGTTAAGCAAAAGCAGAGATAGCCACTACAGAAACTCATCTTTAAAAACATGTTTCGGCTATAAGTACTTTCTTCCACTTACACACACAAGACATTTGAAATATGTAAACCATGCAAGCTGAAGAATTGAATTTAAAACCATATCAGATATTTGATCCCCAGACATGTACATCTGGCATGCGTATTCAGGAAATGAAGCCTTTGGCAACCTTTTACTGGGATCTAAATATTTGACTCTTGGAGACAGCAGTTTCCTGCACTTGTGTCTCATCCTGCTTCTCCGATCATATGTTTTGACATTAGATAAGCTTGTTCCCATAAAAGGTATGTGGAAGGATGCAAAGGCTCCAGATTGCACACACACAGTAAATGGAGGTAGAAATCACTTGGGTTTCAACTCATGTAGCATCTGCATGAACTACAGAGCGAGGTGGCAAGTTCCACAGTGGGCTCAGTGTACTAGAAGAGACATTGTATGATTGGACCTTAAAAATAATCAGATACTTCCTTTGCAACAGGCCTGTCAGGGTAGCAAACGGTGTTTTGTCATCTACCCTGCTGTTTGTTCCTTTCTCGGTTTAAGGCTTGTGGAGTGCCCTGTTGCAAAGCTCCACTTCTCTACCTCCTTCCACCGCAGAAAGCCTAGCTTCCCTCCATTTCTCCCTTAAGGCATTCTCAAATTGTCTTAATGATGTTAACTACCCTGGTGGGTAAGCACAGCAGCAAACAGCAACTCCAGGCCCCCTGCCTGCTACTGTTGAGCTCAACCAATGAAATCAATTTGTTGTCAACAGCTGTTTCTTTGAATACTCATTCAAAAACTTTATAGATCATTCAAGTTCTCCTTAGTAAGGAAATAAACCCTCACCCAAAGGAAATGGGTAGGTCTGTTCACATTTCAAATTCTTTCTTCCCTATATAGCATGTGGATTTCCTCATTGTCCCACTAAATCATTTCTCTAGGATCTGATACTTATGCAGAGTGATGCTGGAGGAGAATGAATGCGTCTTGATGTACTGAAGATAGATCTTTACCATGGATTGCAAGCCTGCTTTTCAACAAAATCAGGAAGGACCAGGTTAATTGTACTGAGACCCAGAATTCTTTAGATGAAGCAGGAAACTCTCTTGCAAGGAATCTCTTGAGTTTAATACTATGATTCTTCACAAAAAAATTAGCTAATAAATTAATGAACTAATTAATTAAACACCATATTTGCTTTGTTTATATGGCATGCTTCTATTTTATGTTTTGATGGCATCTGCAACAATAGATTCAGATCTTGCTTGATACCTATCCTATAAAAGTATACCCAGAAAGAAATATAAAGAAGTGAAGTTGTTGTATAGTATATAATTTTCCTGACATATAGAAAAACAAATATGATAACGTACATTATATGAATAAGAAAATAAAGGTTTTGAATTTAAGAAATGATTTTAAATTTTTTTACAAATATTTTAATAGTTATATGTTTATTTTGGATATTCTTGGTGAATTTTGTAGACAATATTTTTTTTTTCTATTTTATAGTAAAGATGCTGTACAGAGGGGTTACAGTTACCTGAGTAAGGTAATGAGTACATTTCTTTCTCTTTTTTTTTCTTTTTTTTTGGTCAGTTGTAGGGCTTGAGCTCAGGGCCTGGGCACTGTCCCTGAGCCTCTTTGTGCTTATGTCTAGTGATCTACTTCTTGAGCCACAGCACCACTTCTGGTTTTTGAGTGGTTCATTGGAGATAAGAGTCTCATTGGGACTTTTCTGACCAGGCTGGCTATGAAACCCAATCCTCAGATCTCAGCCTCCTGAGTAGCTAGGATTACAGTCGTGAGCCACCGGCGCTTGACCTTAGTGACTTTTTTTTTAACCTCTTAGAAGTACACAGATAATTTCTTAAAATAATTTTGAAATCAAAGTAATTGAATTCCAAAGGGTTTAATCAACTCCTTTAGTGGTAATGATAAGGAAGGGATTATATATGATTAAGCAAATAAGAACCTGAAATTCAAAGTTACAAAACACTGAAATTATGTTTGCACTCACCACTTTAGGTATGCATTGATATCTGTGTACATGTACTTGTGCATCATTTAGGGTTGTACCAAGGGAGAAGAAGTTTCCTCAAAAACTCACACAGCCTAACTATTTCTATCTGATGATGCCTCTACTTTAGATAACAGTTAGCACTTTCTTAATGGACTTCAACTCTAACTTTGATCCCTTTTCTGTCACTCTCTCTTCTGAGTAGGAGTGAAATTACCTAAATCTTTCTCCTTCAGGCCTAACAAAGCCCTTCACCCATATGCTTCTCCTGAATATTTTATGACCATATTTTATGGCAATGAGTCAGTATGAAGAAGCTGATCAGGGACAATTTTGCTTTTAAAAGAAGGGCATGGATTTAAAACCAATTACTGCAATGTTGCTGGAACAAACAGTACTTGTAGTGGGGGAGAGATGATGGCATTACTGAAAAAAAAGAAAAAATAACATGAAGTATAATATTAGTTTTGATTTGGAATTAACCTCTTGCTCTGTATTTAACAGAAAAGAGTATGTCATTATCTGATATTAGTAGCTATGAATGATATATAATTAAAATGACAGCGTTTGTTTCCATTTTTATCACACTATGAAATAGTCCCATACTTGGACTCTAGCAGGTTTAACATACTATGAAACACTGATTATCCAATGCTGATTAAATATGAAGTGTGTGTGTGTGTGTGAGAGAGAGACAGACAGACAGACAGACCCACAGACAGACAGACAGAGACAGAGACAGGAGAGAAGGGAGAGTACAATCTTCAGAAATATATCAGTAGAGCTTTAAGAAAAAAAAAAAACGAAGGACTTAAAATAATCTAATATCTTTTGATCAAGATAATATTATATAAAATGGCCCTAAGAGTAGAGGTTGGCATTTAACTTATCTAGAGATACAATGGTGTAGCTAAAAGAGAATTTGCATTGTTTCTTTTCTGTGAAATGGCTGAGGTAGGAAATGAACATTATTGAAGTATATAGTATCTATCTTTACATTGCCAGTTCAGAATGTGCATTTTGACCATACTATACATTTAAATGGAATCCTTTAAGTATAGCCAGAAGTAAGGGAAAGGAGGGAGGGAGGGAGGGAAAGGAGTGGGAAAAAAGGAAGGGGGAGGAGGAAGGGTAGAAACAGAGGAAATAAAGGGCATATCTGGTGGGTGTCTGGTATAGTGATTTCTAAAATGGTGTCTCGCTCAATGAGTAAAGATTTGTAATCTAGGTTCTACAGAATTTTAAAACTTGGCAAAGGACATAGATAGTTGGCAAAGCACTGAGAAAGTAAGATTGTTCCCAGTGGAGAGTGATAAAGAATGTTTGTCACTCCATATTAAATGATGCATTTCTCTGGAGATCAAAGGGCCTTTTCTTGTTGGTTGTTTGTTTTTGCCAGGACTTAGTTGGCACTCTACCACTTGAACCACCCTTTTAGTCCAACTTTTTGGAGGTGGAATCTCATGAACTTTTCTGCTTGGGGTGGTTTCTAACTTCTATCCTCTGGATCTAAGCCTCCTGAATTTCAGGCATTAGACAAATGCAACAAGTTTTCAAAGATTTTTTGTTGTTGCAGTTGTTCGCTTAATTTTGTTGTGATTGTTGCTTATTGCTTCAAAACAATCTTTGGTGTTCCTCATGTATACACAAACACAAGTAGAAATGTTTTCTCTTTTTTAATTATCATGTCATCATTTTTTAATTTAATTTTATTGTCAAAGTAGTGTATGGAGGGTTTAAAGTTACATATGTAAGGTAGTAAGTGCATTTCTTGTTGAACACTTACTCCTTCCCTCATTTTTCTCCCTCTTTCCATCCCCCTGTAATACCCCCTCTCCCCCCCCCGCAAAGTTGTAAAGTTCATTTCCAACATATATTGATTAAATAAACATATCATGTTTAATTTAAAGTTGTATTTGCATATGGTTCAGAGTAAATATTCATGGCAGACAAAATGGGAAATCAGAATAAAGAAAATATTGTTCTGTAAACTAAAGATCACAGTGGGCACTTTGGGTATGTATTTCCTTCACTGGTATTTCTTTGCTAAATTTTGGGGTTGTTTTGCTCATCTGATAATCAGAAGACTCATACCCTTCAACACGTGACTTTGAAGGAGAGAAAGTGTAGGGAATGCATGTACTAAGAACACGACTGTCATCAGGACTTACTTGTGAATCTTCCTTGTGATACATAGTGACTATGTGACTATGAACAAGTTACTTGATTTTTCGGGTCTCAATTTCCTTATTTGAAAAGGAGTTAAGAATATTCAGTGTTTGTGGCTTTTTGAAAATTCCAGCAAAAGTCTGCACAATTCTCATCATGGAGGCTGCTTTTAGAGCAAAGTTGATGCCCCAACACTGGCAGCTCTCACTTCAGCATCATATTTACCTCTCTGTCTCCTTCTCCAGCAAACAGCAGGAATGTTGTGACTGTTGAATGAAGGTGGTGCTAATAAGACTGATAGGTTGATCAGAAAGGATGAATAAGAAAGTACTGAAAGGCGGCATCTCTGAGAGGCAAAAATAACCATTGCTGGAATCCTCACCCTGGCCAGGTGGTCTGGGTTCTACACTCTCAACACCATGGAATAAATAGTGCAGCTAATGTTTCAGGCTTAACTCCCCTGTCATCTGAGGCATAAGTTTTGCTTAAAAGATGGGTAGCAAGTAAAAAAAATGAAAAACTCTCAACTAGAGTCATCTGGAGGGAATGTGAGAAAGAAGATTGTAACTTTCTCTAAGTCTGTCTGGTTGCCCAGGGTAAAAATAAGTCAAACCCATAAATTATGTAATTTTAAAAATCAACTTTATGTCCCCATGATGTTACTAACACCAAATGTGTTTAGGAACACCAACATAAGTACATTTTAGAGTTACTATAAAATATTTCAACTTGGTGATTTTATTCTTGGCATTTACAACATGCTTTCAGCATTAAAAAAAAGTAATATTATGAGAATGCAGGCCCACTGCATAATTCTTTTCTACACTTTTATTTGGTTTTAAAATATCCAACAATTACAATGGTCAGATATGACATTAATTATTCAAGCAATATAAAGATTGGACCAGAATTCAGAATTATAATGAATAACAATTGCTAATATTTATTAGATATTAGCTTAGGGATTCCATATGTACTAGTTCAATTATCTCAAGAAATTAATACAATAGCCTGACAACAAGACACGTTTTCCAGATAGGGCCCAGGAAAGTTGACTAACTTGCCCATGGTCACATAGTCAATATGACACATAGTCCAGACAGTCTGCCCTAACAGCCCATGTCCTTGTCCTTGTGCTGTTTCTCAATAGTAGAATCCATTTACTGAATATGTATGATGTGCCAGATCACTGATAAGAACAAAGTGCATACATTATGATTCCTGGAATTTGATCTCTACAAATCCCTGTAAAGAACTCCTATAGCCATTGGCCAGCAGAGGAAAGGAAGATCTGAAGCAAGTAGATAGTGTTAACTCTGTTATTTTTCTTGATGGCCTTCAGCATTCTGTGGCTTTAATTAGTACGCTTGCTGTCTCACATGCATGGTGAAGCTAGTATCAAATGTACCTCCTTCACCATTTGGTCACAATTTGGCTTGATGTATTTTTCGACCTATTAAGATTGCACAGGTGAGCAAAAAGGGGATCATTAGTTATAAAATATTGACAATTACTTACCTGTATCATGTAGATTTTGCTTTCTTGGGATTTGTTACTATTTTGTAAAATATAGCCATGGGGCTGAGAATGTAGTTCAGTGACAGCCTGTACTTACTAGCACATCTGAGGACCTGGGTTGGATCCTTAGTGCTGCAAAGTAGCTAGCTAGCTAGCTAGCTAGATAGATAGATAGACAGACAGATACATACATACATACATACATACATACATACACACATACATACACACATACATACATATACACACATAAATGCATAGATATATGATAGATACATAGATAGATATATACATAATACATAGTTACATAGATCCATAGGTGTAGATAGATAATAGATAAATAGATATATGGTAGATAGGTGGTAGAAAGATACATTGATTAGATACATAGATACATAGTAGAAAAGTAAAATGTAAAATTCTGCATAGATGAGTTCAAGAAATTATTTCAGTGTGTCTGATATGAGCTAAACTTTAGAGACATAAATGAAAAGTTCTACATTTGTGAGTCAGCCTCCCATGTTGTGAATCTAGGTGTATTTAGTGATTAAAGAATACAATTATTTAAAAGATTAATTTTAATTAAATAATTCAAAATATATTGCAAAGTATTGTTGTGGCTTGTCATTACAGAGATATGGTATTAAACTCTGTCTCCACAGCTTGGATATTATGAGAGCCAGGGCATAATATTTAATCTTGTTTTACATAGAATAGGGTTAAGTATCTACGTTTCAGGATTTTTATGAGAAAACACCCAGTAAAGCTTGTACAGACCTATGGTACACACAGTGTTGAGGATGACAGATGGCTGGTTTCAAGCTCACTAGTATCCCGTCAGTTTATTGCCCTTCTAGCCATGACCCACAGGTCTCTGTCCTTAGTAATTCTTTAGTTAAGGTTTTGAGGAAGGTCAAGTTTCTCAGAATTCAAAAGAAACCAGCTTTGCAGAAGAATTTACCTCTTAGTATTCAGACTTTCTAGTAAGATCACTTGATGCAACACATACTGTTAGCAGATTGTAAAATGATGGGTCTGTGTTTTAGATTTTAAGAGATAATGCCATTTAGAACAATCTACTAAACTTGTTTTCAGCTTTTACCTTGTAAAACACTCTGGCATTGTTTCCCAGGCTTCAGTATTTCATCATTACCATCTTTCAAAATAATGTGCCATTATTTACTTACTATACTTCCCCAAACATGCTTTTACTTTTAATCCTAATTTTTAAAAGGTTTTATTTTGACTCATTTGTGCCACAAACAAAACAATATCACTTGTCATAATAGGCATTTTAAAACAAATGGACACATTATCATAAATAAAGTCATCTGTTGAATGAGATTAACACACAGAGGTGCAATTTTAAAAGGTGATGCCAAAAGCATGCTTGAAAAGAAACAAAAGTAGAGGGTGATTAAAACCTGGGAGACACACATATTAGAGTGGTCCTTTGGAAGTATGATTGGATGATCTAGGAGACTGACATGCTCCCTGTAGAAGCTGTGTATTAATGTTCTCCATTACCAGAATCTTAAGCCAAGTGAAAGATTTCATGCAGGCATTATGAGGAAAAAAGATATTGCTTTGACTCACAGAAACACTTAGCAGGAATTGCATTCTTAATCTAAAAGAAATTATAACAGTTTTTTTTTAAAAAAAAAACATATTTTTCTACTGTTCTGATAGTGTGACTCAATAGGCCAAGATTTGGGTTGTACTTTTTATTATATCTCTCATATTACTATTCTTTACATGTGCTTAGATGATTTGGTATTTAAGTTTCATGAGAAAAAATGTATTTTAAATTCAAATAGTCACTGATACATAGCACAGGTGTGTTTTATCAGTGGGAGTCACTGATCCCCAGTGAAATCATGGAGACAGAAAAGATGAGCAGTAAACCCTGAGGAGTCTTATGTAAAAGAATTGAAGGACTAGTGAAACAAAATAAGATTTTAGTGGTAACTATGGCAACCTTTATGGATAAGGAAGAGCATGAAGCTTTCTGGTCATTATTATTATTGTATTTCAACATCTATTGATTGACTGCTTTTGCAGAATTGGGGCTAATCAATTTTTTTTCTCGAAAGAAATAAATGAATGGAGATGAGGTTTTCCCTAACAGATAGCAGTGCATTCTAAGAGCTTTTAATGAAGTTGGAACTGTCAGATAACAAAGGAATGTTACGTTCTTTGTGTAGGACAGTGGAGACAAGTGGGCAAATGTAGTGACATTTATGCTAGAGATAGCTGACAGGTAAACAGATATATGATAAAATCAGTGAAGTGGAATCGAAGAAGCGGAAGGTTAGATTTTAGATTAACTAGGTTATTGTTCTGAGAGAAAACAATTATATATGTGAAATATATATATATACGTATATATGTATGTATATTCGTGATATATATATATATATATATATATATATATATATATATAAATTTCTGGGACTTGAACTCAGGGTCCAGGAGCTGTCCTGAGCTTTTGCGCTCTACTATTATTAAGCCACAGCTCCATTTCTGGCACTTTGGTGGTTAATTGGAAATAAGAGTCTCATGGAGTTTCCTGACCAGGCTGGCTTTGTCCACAGTCTCGATAATCTCAGCCTGCTGATTAGCTAGGATTATAGGTTCAAGGCACTGATGTCCAGCTCAATATTATATTTGTGGTCAAGTACCTTCTTTTGGTTGTTGTTGTTCGTGGGGCTTGAACTCTGGGCTTGGGCTCTGTCCTTGTGCTCTTCAGCTCAAGGCAAGTACCCTACCGCTTGAGCCACAGGGCCACTTCCAGGTTTCTAGTGGTTTATTGGAGATAAGAGTCTCATGGAGTTTCCTGCCTGGGCTGGCTTTGAACCTCCATCCTCAGCTCTCAGCCTCCTGAGTAGGTATGATTACAGGCGTGAGCCACCGGCGCCCAGCTTCAAGTAGCTTCTCATGGTATCCCTGGAGTAAAACTGGTTTACTATTGCAGCACAATTAAGGCTCTACTCTACCCCAAACCTAACTTCAATGCTTCATATCCTGATGCAGAAGAACTGTTAGAAAACATACAACTGACTAAAAGAAAACCTCAAAGCTCCTCTGGCCAGGCAAAGTTTGGAAGTTGGGCAGGATAGAGGATGAGATAGTAGATAGACATTTTTACATCTGCCAAGGGAAAACTATTAGAATTATGAGCACAGTTCTGAGTAGAGTCTCTTCTCTGGATTTATTTCTCAAATGAATCATCTGGAATCTGTCGTTTAAAATGAAAATTTAGAATAAGTAGAATCATGTAGATTCATCAGAGTTGTGGTTAGCCCCCAGATTCCTCATTTTTAGCAAAGTTCCCATTGAGAACAATGCAGATGATAGGACCATACCTTCAATCGTAAGATTCAACTTCGTCGGCATAGTAGATCAACTCATAACTCCTAAACCAGCACAATCAGTAGCACATCTGAATAGGTACAATCTAGGGTCTGAGAACCATAGCAGCTTGCAGGTCAAAGGTTAATGACAGACACATTGATCTGGCTTAAATGGAATTTTACAATTTTCTCTCACACATAAAACTATAGAGAGATCTCACATACAACCCACATTTGCAGGTTTTTATTTAAAAAGGAAGGTCTTTCCATCTGTCTGCCATCTGCCAAAGCCACTTGCTTTGTTCCTTTAGAAGGGGTACACGGGGTTCAGGTCACCCTGCACATTTTTCTCATTACTGTTGTGAGCCTGTCTCATGCAGGTAATCGCTTTTGCAGCTCTGTCTACCAAGCCCCTGCTGTAACATGGTTTGGAATCCCATTCTTCCATTCTTTTCTTCAGTCCTTGATTCATACAGAATAGAAGTATTGGTAAGTTTAGTGTTCAGGATTCCCATTGAAACACTGATGAAAAACTACTAGTATAGGAGTCAGGGGCTTGTCTGGTGCTGCCTCTTGCTGCTCTGTTGATACTAAACAAGTCGTTAATATCTCTGTGCCTTTGTAGCCCTTGTCTGTAAAGGTATGCGATTTTGCAATTGGACTAGCTATCTTTTGTCAATGCCCAATGGTGTCAGCCACTGTTATTCATTGAATCTTAGGGAGCATTTGCTTATCCTGTGCATCCTGTTTTGAATGGAGAAGATGAGAAAAGGGAGATGTGTACCTTATCTACTTACCGGTGCTTTGAGAGCTGGAAATGTTCTCTTGAAGGAAAGGTAGGGACTGGGGTGATCATACATTGTTTTTGCCTAAGCAGCTCAGTTTATTCTTGACAATCTGATGGTTATTAACCATGCTAATGTCATTCACAAAGCCATTCCCTCTGTGATAACAAACGATTTTGTCGATGTAATTAGGAAAGGATTGCACCAGGGAATTGTAGGGTAGAGGAGCCAGTGGGAATCCATAGCTGAGGTAATTCCTGGGTATCTGCAGGCATAAGCCATTGGCACCCAGCTTTGATGGGCCTACGGCTCTCCTCATCTACTCTGCTCTCCAGCTTCTCAGAGGAGTGTTCTTGAATGGGTCCCAGCCTCCAGGCTGAGACAGTGCATGGAAGGAATGAATTTAGCCAGATTTGGGGCATTTTGTACACTCTGATCCAACTATAGCAGCACTCACAGCATGAATTTCTGTGATTGTTTTCCTTTTTCAGCTCCTCTTTTCTGTTCTTTCTTGTCGTGTGCATTTCCAGGCATCTTGTTTGTGGTTCTACTGCTGAAATTCCTCTTCAAGTTAAACAAAACAAAACAAAACCCCAGTGACCTGACATTTCAAAGGGCCACGTGTACGCCTACTGCTGCCATCTAGTGGAAGTCTCAGAATGTCATGATTGTGTTTATCTTTGATCAAAACTAGTGTAGGCTTTGCTTGAAAGAATTATTCAGTCTTTGCTTCCAGTTAGATGGATGGTGATTCAAAACTGAAGATGCTTCTGAAAATTATACCAGTGTGCAATCTCTGTTTAAACCATTTTTTTCTGAAAAAGTATTTTACAAGCCAACTCTAAAGCTCCCAGGATGCCAGTTCTACAAGTACACAAATAAGTAATATTGGCTTGAGGAATACACAAACCATGAATCACAAAAAGAAAAAGAAATAATTATTCACCTTTATTCAAACACAGTTTATTTTGCTTGTCAAATAAAGCCTACTACACTCTGTATCTCTTTACCTGTCAAAGACCTTCTAGTAACATGATCCATTCTCTGTTTCTTAACAGTAGCTTAAGAATTTCAAATTGAAAATGTAAATTCTAGTTTTCCTCTTGACATTTTGATTTATTGAATGACAAACAATCATCAACCATCTTCCTAATCACAATGAATAAGAGGTATTTGCTTTCTTCCTATTTCTTTGTATTTTTTGTTCTCCCTTTTCCAAAAATAGGCATCCTTGCTAATTACCTCCTCCCTATTTCTTTACCAATCTGATGATGTTTATCTCCAGATTTCTTCCCACAAAGCCTTCTGTTCACTATGAAGATTCGAGTGGTTCTCATCTAGTTAAGTAATCTAAATGGATCAACTTAATCTCTAATTTCTGAGAAAATGTTCCCTTTCACATTCTTGATATATTGGGAACACTTGAATATGAATAAAAATCAACAATTAATAATATAAATAAACCACATCTTAGGGTGATGGCTTTAGCACTATTTCTGAGAATTTCTCTGGAACAGCTTATATTTCAGGACATAGTTTACAGAGGTCAGTGGAATATTTAATATTTCCATAATTATTTTTGAGTTACAATAATTAGCCCAGAGCATATTCTAGGAATAAATCAACAGTAGTTTTACTTGGGGCAAGAAGGACATACGTTGAACTGTGATCCTCATATTGAATTATACTACCATATTATGTTTGCAACATTTGGAGCTGTGTCATCTTCCATATTTCTGTGGACAGCATTGGTCCTGAGCTCATGCTTTCCAAAAATATTACAAAGACTCTTCTGCTGCTTTCAGTACCATTATGGTGCCTAAATTGAAATATCAAATTGCAGATATTTGAGACCTTGGCATTTTCTGGTTGGAAAATACCTTACATAAAAGATAGGCCAGTTCCTTCTTATTTTAGCATTGAAGTGTCTGAGCCCAGGGAGACAAATTACCTACCGGAGGTCACATAGCTTTTTGTCTACCAGAATTTTCAGTTCTCATTGACCCTTTAGAATGGCACTCACTTTATTTATGTAAACATATGAATGGATATATCTACTCATCTTATTATGTCCTATACATATTTTATAGTATTAACGAATTTGTGAATCACAGATAACAATATATCAATAAATATACGTGCAGTTTTTTTTTCTAATATTTTCCTAAGGGTTTTTTGTTTGTTTGGTTTTGGGGTTTTTTGTTGTTGTTGTTCTTGTGTTTGAACTCAGGGACTTGAACTTGCTAAACAACTACTCCACCATATGAGCTACATCTCAATCTATTTTGTATTTGTTTTCAAACTATTTCAAGAACTTCTTGGCTTTTAAAAAACATATATTTTGATATGGAACTGTAATTTGAATATTTACCTATGTTTAAAATGATTTTAATCATTGCCTAAAAGTGTCATTCCAGACAAACCCACACTGACCTCCAAATAACTAGCAAAATATACTGGAAGTGTAATTGTAGCTCAAGTGGTAGAGCAACAACCTTGAGAGAAAACATCGCGAGAGAGCCCGAGAGCCTGAGTCCAAAACAAAACAAAGCAAAACACAACAACACAAACCAAAAACCCAAACCTCTCCTTTGACAAGAAATTTTTAGAGAGAAGCATTCATCAAATCTCTGAGGTTAGATTTACAACATATTGTTATAGAAGCACTGTCATCTTCCATAAACATATTTAAATAAAAATAACAATTAACAATCAATTATAGAGGTCTTAATAACCAATTGCACTTAACAAATGGTATCTATTTAAATGTCTTTTATTTCAAGGATGCTTTCAGATAAAATTATATTGCTCTTTTCTTTTTCCTTTTTATGTGTTAGACTAGTCACTTTTGCAAAGGGGTACTTCTAACTGTCTCTTACTCCTAACAATCTCCTAATACCTCAGAGATACTTTTCCTACTAGTTTTTTTTTATGATAGTTCCAGTTCAAATTACCATAAGAAGTATCAATATTAAAAAACAGTCTTCCCGGGGCTGGAAAGGTGGCTCAGTGGTAGAGCGCTTGCCTTGCATGCATGAAGCCTTGGGTTTCATTCCTCAGCACCACTAAGCAGAAAAAGCTAGAAGTGGTGCTTGGGTCACGTGACAGAGTGCTGGCCTTGAGCTGAAGAGCTGAGGGACAGCGCCCAGGCCCAGAGTTCAGGCCCCACAACTGACAAAAAAAAAAAAAAAATCTTCCTGGTTGGTTATTGTGTACTTACATTTTGGTTTTAAACAGAATACAGTCCTTCACTTTCCTCTTTTTCTTTCTTCTTCCCTTCCTCATTTTTCCTTCTTTCCTTTTTATCTTCTTTCCTTCTTTCATCCATCTTTCCTTCCTCCCTTCCTTGTCCTCTTCCTTTCTCCTTCCCACCCTTCTTCCTTTTCTTTCTTCTTCCCTCGAATCCCTTCTTCCCCATCCTTTCACCCCTTTCTCCTTCCCTTCCTCCCTATTTTTCATCCATTTCTCCTCCTCTCCTCTCCTCTCCTCTCTTTTCCTTTCCTTTCCTTTCTTTCTTTCATTTCCTCCCTCCCTCCCTTTCCTTCCTTCCTGCCTGCCTGCCTGCCTGTGTTCTTTCTCTCTGTCCCTCATCAAACATTTGTCCTTGACCTATTATGTACAGCATTTTTCAAAATGCTTTATTTCTTGAGTTTTTAACTAGGTTGTATCTTAGATCTGATTTTCTTTTATATTGTTTCCAAAAGTATACATCAAGTTCATGGTCATCTCCTGAAAGTTTATATGTTATTTTACTTCAATGGTTATAGTAACTTCTTAAAGAATACTCTGACACTAAACATACACATTACCCTATGTTTAAAGAAAATGTATACAACTGTATGATATGATCAGTATCATCCATCACACATCTTTTCATTTATACAAATTAAATCAGTTGACATGGTGAGAGAGGTTTTCTTTCCTTGTTCTACTTGGTAAGAGAACTTCAGCAACAATATTCCCATTCATTAACTAGAAGGCTGATTTAATAGAGGAGTTGCTGCCTCCACCCCTGTTCAGAAACCACAGCAGGCAGGCCTAGCGTGGGGTTCATTAGAGTCTAGGAGGATGACAACAGACTGGGAAGCAGCTGTACATGATCAGAACCAGGCGTTGGCTAGCTACAGCTTCTGCCATGACCAGCATGGTTCCAAATACTTTCTAAATTCAAAAGAAAACATGCCAGCCTTATGCCTGATGATCGCAGGATACAGACAGGATATAGGTTTCTAGCTTTGGGGTTTTAGACACAATGCTTCTCATTTCTCTGTCTGTCTTACAACCATATATCAGCAGAAAATGACACTTGAACTGAATATGTTTGTTCACAGCAGCTCTATGGGTGATTCTTAGTTTCCTTCAATCTTCAAGATAAATTTGCATTTAAAATATAATGGGACCAGGACCTCAGAGATCATCTTATAAAGGCCTTTTGTTTTATAACTAAACACAAAGCTCAGAGAAGCCAGATCCACAAGGGGTTAAGGGAAGTGTACAACCAAGCATACCACTAGACTCCAAGAATGTGGACATGAATAAGAAGGGAGCCCTTCAGTATTCAGTGGCACAGTGTTTTGCCCATCGTTGACAGTTGTCAATTAAGTTAATTTACAAAGATGACAGGGCAGTATGAGCATGGTGATATAGACATACAGATAAACAGACTGAGAAAGGCAACATAATTTGTATGAGTACATACGAAATAGTGTATTAGGGTACTCTATTTAATTAGCCTGAAAGTATAGAATCCTGATGTTCAATTATACTAAAACAAAGCAGGTATAGATGCACTAAATTCACTTCTAATCCTAAAAGACAAATTGTGTGTGTATATGTAAGTTTTCAGGTGCATGTTTACCAACTAAATCACCTCCTGTTGGGGCGATATTTTGCTTTCATATATTTTCATTCTGACCAAGTATAAAATACAATTCATGTGTGTAGAACAAACTCAACAGAAATATGCTGAAGAATAAAGAGGGACAACAGGTAGTTATAGGAAATCCTCATTTCCAGGATTTCTCTCAGACTTTTATCATTCTTACTTTTCATTCTTCCTGTCTTGACTCAGTTCAAGATTTGTTGTTCTGTTTTGTTGATGATATTTTTTAAAAGCTCATTTAGAATATCTGTGCTTCTACATTTCCATTTTGTCCATTGTTGCCTGCTTATTTGTCTTTAGCTACATCCACCAAGAATAAATGCACTTGAGGGTCTATAATTGTTTTAATCGGAAATCCAGCTGAGAAATAAAGTGACCTAGAAAACAAGGAGGTGGAGAGGAAAGAAGAGGGACAGACAAAGGAAGAGAAAGAAAATGGGGAAAGAAGCAAAGCCCGCATGAAATACTGTGTGACCAAAAGCTGACACAGTCTACCTTGGAAAATTCTGGTATTGTGGAGGTATAACCACCAACCTTTCATGCTCTAGTAAAGTTCCAGGGTGCTTCTAAACTTGACCAGCAGGGATAAAATAAAAAAGAGTGATATGGCTGAAAAATCACCAAATAAAATAAAATAAAATAAATGCCCTGGATACATTCCTTAGAATATCTCCCTCCTCTAAGGCTTCCTTTCAAGAGTTTCTGTAAACATAAATCTCCACAAAACTCTGTGGCTCAAGTGGCCAGTGATGGAATGGAGGATTGACTTGCAATGCAAAACCAGCGGCCAAAAGCTGGTTTGTGACTTAAAGGGCACCTTGTAGCAAAAGCTGCATCTTCTAGTAGGTGCTAAGAGCTTTTGTAGGGTAAGTGTCATTATGGACCATCACCATTACCTAAGAGAGTTTCGTCCTCCCTTCTCCCAGAGCTTTGAAATCCAAATCTTTATCTTACAGTGATTCTCAGATGATCAGTAAGCAGGTGCATTTTAGTAGAAGATTCCAGCAGATGTCCTCTTCTGAGGAGCTTGAGTAGACAATATGACAAATGTTACAAGCACCAGGAGAAATAATTAGAGGCATGATAAAGAAAACACCAATGAGGTGGTGAGTCAGTAAAGCCATGTTAATAGAACCTGTGAAGGAGAATGAATATGAGTGAAGTCCCTTTAGCTGGTAAACAGGCAGAATAGAAACAGAGAGAGAAGCTGACACGGAGGGCAGTAAAGAACTTCTCTGAAAGAGTGACTCCTGAAATTGATGCTGTTAGAGAGATGCGTTCTGACTGCTCCAACACCTATTGCCTCTGAAGAGCTTTCCGCTTTTCACACATCCTTATGCAACTGCTAAAATCAATGCTCTGTTTCCTACTTTCTTCAAAACTTGCAGCAAGTTCATATCAGCTGAGGTCATTTAGAGAGTATCTTTAATCCTGGCAATATTAAATAGTCCCCAAAGAATTCCTTACCTTTTCTCCTCAGGTCTAGTTTGTCATTCTTCTGTAACAGTTTAACTTCTTGGGAAAGGCATATTTAAATACCCTGTGTAACTTCACTAATTCCTGATGAAAAAGAGGTTTAGGGCCTCTAGAATCTTTGTCACAGCAATGATTCTGGAGACTGGAAATTTGTCAAATGGGTACAACAGCATGTGTAGCATTTATTATGGAAAATGACTGACCGCTGTATAAGACAGAGTAGCAGCAGCACTCTGCAGCACCTCCCTGGGATTGATTTCCTCCCCTTCAGACCCTTCAGTGTGGCACCTGCACCAAGGCAAGGCATACAAATAAGGTGAAAACTGTAACTTACTTGCTACTGAGAGAACTGATTTGATTTGGAACAAAGAATGGAAAAGCTGCATGTCATTGGACATTGTGAAAAGTACTAGTGATCTGGGTAATAACGGGAAGACCAACACCATGTAGAATGACATTATGGTCCTGGTTGGGACCATTCGGAAGCAGAATGGCAGATTAGCCAAAAATGTAACAGAGAAAGTTTGTGAATGAGTCAGCTGCAGTGTGAGTGAGATAAGGACCCACATATGTTACAGTCTGTATACACATGCAAATTTGCACACAAAGGCAAGGTAAAATGACTCAGTTTCACATATCTGTGGCTAAGCATGAGACCATGCACCAAATGTAGAGGAGAAACAGGAAGTTCAGGATAAATGCTGGGACAGAGTTAAACTACCTAAAACTTGAATGAAATCCTGAACACCCACACAGATTTTCTGCACAAGACAGAATTTTATTGGTCTACTTTGTGTGAGTGCAACTTCTGACCAATATTAGTTTACCAATAGCTATTTTGACACAGCAATAATCACAAGGAAGTAAATTTGTGTGTGTGTGTGTGTGTGTGTGTGTGTGTGTGTGTGTGTGTGTGTGTGTGTGTGTGTGTGTGTGTGTGTGCGTGTGTGTATGTAGGTCCTGGATCTTGAACTCAGAGCCTAGGAACTGTCCCTGAGCTTTTGCACTAAAGGGTATTGATCTATCTCTTTGAGCCACAGCACCATTTCTGGCTTTTTGGAGATAATAGTCTCACATACTTTCTTGCCGGGGATATCATGATCCTCAGATCTCAGCCACCTTAGTAGCTAGGATTACAGGTATGAGCCACTGACATCCAGCTAAAGCTTAGATTTTTAAAAGTTAGCATACCCCTTATCACTGTTAGGCAAAGTAAAGTTACTAAACAGTTTAAACTGCTACTAACAACAATAGAACATCACAGTCAAATTTTTCAAAGGAAAATCATAAGTCAGACTTGTTTGATTACCTAGCCTGTTGTGTTCAGTATTTATTAAAATAAAAGTCTTGACATATGCATAAAAACAGAAATGCATGACCCAACTAAAGGAAATAGTCAACAGGAACTTCTTGTAAGCATCTTAGATGAATGACACTAAACTGAAACATTATGAATAGGTTCAAGGGAATAAAAGAAAAAGTCGTGTTTCAAACAACTTAATGTTAAGGAAGATAAAAATGATTCATCAAATATAGAATATAATAATAACAACATAAAATTACCAAAGGGAACAAATGGAAAGTCTGTGTTCGTCAAGTATAATGTCTGACGTGAAGTTTTCTCTGGAGTATCTAAACAGCAAACTCAACAGAGTAAAAGGAAAAATCGATAAATTTGAAGATTGATAGAAATTATCCATCCTGAAGAAAAAAAGTATGCATACACAATGTTTGTGAACCTTTGTGTGTGTATATATGAAGAATGGGGTTTTAAAAATTATTAGCCTATTATCAGATAATAATAAATACATACAAGAGGAGACCCAGAAAGGAAAAGGGGAGGCAGAAATATATTTAAGTAATTATAAACTAGATAAATTTTATACAATACATTTAAATTTACACATCCAAGAATTTCAACAAATGCCAAGTTCACTAGGCACAACAACTTCCATACCTAGACCCATCAAATGAAATTACTGAAAACTGAAAAAAATTATTTAAAAAGATAGTACCAGCATTGGGAGATCCTGAAATCCTTCTACACCAAGGACTACTTGGGTGATTGTATAATGCCTACATGTTCACAGACAATTTGGTAGGCTAAAGTATAAAAAACTAGCAAAAACTCAGACACACTACTTGTGGTTGTAGTATAGATTTTTCCAAATATCAGTTGTATAAGTGGGTAAGAGTTATGGTATGTACAATATGCCTCACAAAAGCAAATGGCATGGGAGATGCACTCACTGTCACCTGCAGCTATAATGAGCAATTATATTTAGGGAAGAGAAGTTGTATCAATAGCTATACCCATGGATTTAATATGTGGTGGTGAGTGATAGCACAGAGAGGCCAAAGATACTGAAAGAAGAACATATCACTCACAATTCCAGAGAGGAGGTCATGAGGCATAATACAGAGCTACTTGGAGGAGCTCTAGGTTCAGACAGGAGGCAGAACAGACCAAAAGTATATTCCTCTTTTTCCCTTGGCAAAGACAAGGAAGGAGGAGGAGGCAAAGTAAACAGCTTTGGCCTTGCCAGTGTGAATAATTCTAGTAGCTTCTGGTACATGGGGACTGTTGTCTGGTACCTGTTCTTGAGTTGATTTGGAGCAAGAAGAATATTGGCTTGGTATATGAACGTTTAATAAAGAAGAAGATTGAAAGTATGGGCTCTGGATTGGTTAGTTTACATATGAAAGATCTGCTTTCACTTGAGTCTTTTGCTGTTTCCAAGAATTGACTAGGCCTGGGAGGGGCAGTCTCTCCCAAGTTTAGGGACCCATGAATGCTACTGCAGCCAGTGGCTCATGCCTGGAATCCTAGCTATTCTGGAGGCTGCGATTTAAAGATCTCAGTTCAGAGCCAGGACAGGCATAAAAGTCTGTGAGATTCTTTTTAAATATTTTTATATTGTAAAGATACTGTACAAAGGGGTTACAGTTACATGAGTAAGGTAATGAGTCCATTTCCTATCAAGCATTTTTTTGTTTTGTTTTTGGGTCTGGTCGTGGGCCTGAACTCTGGGCCTTGGCGCTGTCCCTCAGCTCTTCAGCTCAAGGCTAGTGCTCTACCACTTGAGCCACAGCGCCACTTCCAGCTTTTTTCTTTTTGTTTATGTGGTGCTGAGGAATTGAACCCAGGGCTTCATGCATGCAAGGCAAGCGCTCTACCACTGAGCTACCTTCCCAGCCCATCAAGCATTTTTATCTGCCATTAACCACCAAAAAGTCAGAAGCTATGGCTTAAGTGGCAGTAAGTAGCTTCGGGCAAGAAAAATCTCAGGGACAGTGGCTAGTCCCTGAGTTCAAACTGGCCCAACTGGCAAGAAAAATTAAGAAAAAAGAAGAAAGAGAAGAGGAAGAAGAAAGAGGAGGAGAAGGAGAAGGAGGAGAATGAGGAGATGGAGGAGGAGGAGAAGAAGGAGAAGGATGAGGAGGAGGAAGAGGAATAGGAGGGGGAGGAAAAGAAAGAAGAAGAGGAGGGGGAAGGAAAAGGATGAGGAGAAAGGAGAAGGAGAAGGAGGAGAAGAAGGAGAGGAAGAGAAGATGATCAGCAGTAATATAGTGAATATAATTGGACTGTGATGGATGGTTGCCTAATAGACAAGCACAGAAATCAAGGAAGGAACAAATTTAAATGACAATAAAGTTGAAGCACTGTTTCTACTTTTCAGTGTATCTCAATAACAGTAATTTTTGAAGCTGTGTATCATTTTCCCTGGAAGAAACCAAATAAAACCCTATCCATATGTTTTTAACCAAACGGAAACATAATGCCATTTATATATGAACTCATTTGCCTTTACAATATATACAATATATGCTTTAGCAGTAAAATAGGCTAAAACTCTTTTTACCTAAAATAGGCTAAAACACTTTTAATAAAGCCTTAATACTTGTACCTAGAGAAGTGATACCTTTTATAAACAATGAAATGTGCTACTGTCAGGTCTAATATTTATGAGGACAAAGGAAGAATTTCAGACCTTTATCTTTACATGCTTATAATGGTTATTAGCTCAGAATTTCTGGTCACTCAGAATCATGTGAAGCTGAAATATTTTAATTGCACTCAGCAATTTAACAAAATAATGAAATAAAATGACCATAATCCGATTAAAATTTCAGATGTTATTCTTTCTAAATGTTTTATTTTTAGATAAAGTCGTAAGTTATACTTGGAGGTATTTTGTAAAAACCAAGAAATGAATGAAACAACATCAGAAATCTAGGAGGGAATGGTTAGAGAGTTAAAACACAAAATCAACTTGAGCAGCAGCATCTAACAGATGTGTAAGCAGATGAATGACATGTGCCTTCTGCATTCCTAATGAATTCCAAATAATATTTCTTGATCCTGAGAAATGCGGCAGATCACTCAATTGATACCAGCCACTGGAAAATGGTGTTTAAGAAAGTCTGAAGTATGGGCTGGGAATGTGGCTTAGTTGTGCAGTGCTTGCCTAGCATGCACAAAGCCCTGGGTTTGATTTCTCAGCACCACATTTAAAAAAAAAAAGGCTGGAAGTGGTGCTGTGGCTCAAGGGGCAGAGTGCTAGCCTTGAGCAAGAAGAAACTCAGGGATGGTGCTGAGGCCTAGAGTTAAAGTCCCAAGACTGGCCAAAAAAAAAAAAAAAGTAAAACAACAACTACAACAACAACAAGTCTGAAGTAGCATGCTTCGTCATTTGAAATCATGGTCTCATAGAGTGCTTCTAATTTTATATATATATCCTTATCACTCTGTTGAGCTTAAATACTGTTTAGGATGAGAGCCTTTCCCAGTAAACACTTAGCATGGTGTTTTTTTTTAAATAAGTTTTTTTTATTGTGAAAATACTGTACAGAAGGGTTACAGTTACATGAGCAAGGTAATGAGTACAGTTCCTATCAAGCATTTTGTTTTTGCTTACACTTGCTCTTCACATCTGTAGGACTCACTTCATGTGTGACTTCTTTCTGACCCACTATGTTTGAGCCAAGTACTTTTTCATCATGTTTATTAAAGGAGATAAAAATGTTTGCTAGTAGCATGACCATGGGCTGTTTAGGTTTAAACAAATGGAAAACCATTTTAGAAAAACCACTTTGGAAAAAATAGAGCTTCTTAAGGTGGATACTGAGGTTAAAACAAAATAGATCTTTCTCTTTAGAGCATAGACATGTTTCTAAAAAAAAAAAATCAAATGGATTTGGAAACATTATCAGATTAGAAAATATAGCCCATGATAGATTTTTTTGAATGTTTTCTGAATCAGAGCTACTAGGAAACAAAATTGCTCAAGTTACTGGGGAGGGAATCTAAAATGAGATAAATCCTTGGCTTTTAGAAGTTTAAGTTTTTCTGTTAATCTGAGAATAAGGAGAAGGAAAAGAGAATGTGTGGTTTGATGGATACTGCAACTGGGTAGCCTGTTAAACTTATTAAGCAGATTTAAGAGGTGTCTTTTTCCCATCAAAGAGCCTAATTTTAAAGCCAAATTGTAATAATTTGGACATTTTTGGTTCATGTATTAGCTTGGGCATTTCCAGATCCTCTCTTGGAGCCTTAGGATTCTTTATAAAAAGGATTTGGTCGTAATGATTGAAGTTTGAAGATGGGAAGACTAATACAGTGTTGGACTTCTATGTATACATCTGAGAAATAAAACCTTATGAAAGAAATGATGACTGATAATCACAGGGCTATTCTACCAGGTGTTTGTGATTTTGATAATGTCTGAACAGGAAGAACGACCTTTTGTTAGTGCTCTGTAGGTCCTGCTGGCTGGATGGCTGAGTGTGAGCATATTGTGTGTTCACTTCGGATTGTAGCTGGGCATCACAAAGTAACTACTGGTGGGGGCCAGACTGGAATATATGACCATGGTCCTATAAAACTACAATGGGGCTGAACAATCTCTGTGGCCTAGGACTACCTTAACCATGGCAGTGCTTAAGCACAATGCACTACGCCCATGCTTGTGGTGATGGTGTGAACAAACCTACTGTGCAGACTGTTACGATAAAGAATGGCACATGCAACCATGTGAAGTGCATAATATTTGGTGGTAATCAACAACTGTTGTTGCCTTATAATGTAGTGCATTATACTTCCATCACGCGCTTAGTGCATAAGCCTGTACTTCTAAAAAGTTGGCTGAGGCATTTCCAGTCCTATTTTGGAGCCTGGGGATTCTCAATAAATGGAGTGGGGCAGGCCCCTCAGGATTTGTTCCAGAAGCAGCCATTGTTGCCATGGGAAATGATAGCTTCAGTGCCTGCTCTGTCCCCAAAAGCCCTTCCAGTGGGACCTGATAGAGGGTCAAGGCAGTGATACTGATCCTCATTGGCCGGCGCTCCCTAGGTTTAGGCTAGTATGTGTTTGTATCTTAGTTTAAAACACAGGAAAAGCAGAAAATAAAATTACACTTAAAAGTAATTTGTCTTATGGCCTAGATCTGAAGTAAGTTGTACCTTCTGGGTTTGCCTATGAACACTCTGTAATGTCCTCAACGTCAAAATCACCAAAAGGTGCAGTTCCCAAAGCAGGCCCGCATGGGTCAGGGATGCATGATTGTTTGTGACTGAGGTTTTTTCCTAGGGACAGTTATGCAGGAACCATGAATAGGACACTGTGTTACAGTCATGACATAGATTATATATTTGGAGATAGAATATTCAGACACAGTAGCTAACTCTGTAACACAGAAATCTTCCGCGGCACTCTGTGGGAACGAAGGATAGATAATTTATATATTCTTTTATCATCTGGAATTCTCATCCATCACCTCTGTCCATTATACTTTTTGAAACAGGTATTAAAATATTACTGTGTGGGTAAGGAAGCTAGATTGGACTTTAAAGGTTGTACTTCTAGTGCTTAGCAGAGCTGTGAGTCAAAGTCGACTTTTCCTGCTATAAGCCCACAATGTTTTCCCTCAGTGTATTCCAACTGTCATTCAGAGCAGGTGTACCTTTTTAAACAAGGCTGGCAAGGTTTGCAGCTGGTACCCTGCTGCTGAAACCCACAGCTATGGCAGAGTCTGTTTCTGGGTGACTTAACCCCAAGGCAGTGTGCCTTCAAATCTGTATCACCGGCTGCAAGCAACCTTTTCATCTCTCTTCTGCCCAGTGCAAGCGGCTGCCATCAGCCAGTATATCTGCCAGTTCATCATGTGCACAGAAAAGCGAAAAACACCAAGTAGCAATTGAAAGGGGGCAAAATTCTGCTTAAGAAAATGGCATTTTCCTGGCATTGATGAAGGTATCAGCTGCCAGCCAGTAGAGAGTGGAAATCATTTCCAGTTAAGGATCACTTGGTCAAAACATACATTTTACATGCTTTGGGATACATTTCTGCAACCGAACACCTGCTCAGAAAGAAAAG
This sequence comes from Dipodomys merriami, assembly GCF_024711535.1. Taxonomy (NCBI): domain Eukaryota; kingdom Metazoa; phylum Chordata; class Mammalia; order Rodentia; family Heteromyidae; genus Dipodomys; species Dipodomys merriami. The sequence continues at coordinate 31,188,186 of NW_027202715.1, read as the reverse complement.
CAATTTGGATGCTGTGGCTTTCTTGCTTTTTAAATGAGACAGGAGTTTAATCGGCAGATATATCACCAAAGAATGAATGCTCAGGAGGCTGGACAACCATCAGCTATTACATAAGATCTGTACATAGGGCATTTCCAGTCCTCATTTATTTTCCAAGCACATTTGTAGAAATTGTGGGATGGTCAGGTTTTTTTTTTTTTTAATCACATCTATGTATGTAAAGTAGAAGTGAAAACTGTAGATTGTAATTTTCTGAAGTTGTTTTTGGGGAAATCCTGACTGATGTTGAGGACACTAAGAATGTGCCCGGTAGATGCCCACACTAAGCTATTTTGTGTCTTCCTTCTTTACACAATTAACCTGAAGTTTCACTTAACAAAGCCAGTAGTCACTCATAGAGTATTTCATCACGAAATCTTTGTTTAGACAAGAACAATTTAATCAATACCTTAAAAGATATCCTCTTTCCTCTTCCCAGACAGGTGTCTGGATGACTTGGACCCTACATTTCCCAAGGGATGGAATTTTAGATTCTTCATAGGAAGGGCTGTGGAGTTTGGCATGAAATATTCCTCATCGAGCCCAGCTTCCATTTAGTTGCACAGTGGTTGAGTGATTTGATGGGAGAAATCCATAAACATTGTAGGCTTGCAGTGGTATATGTGAGTTTTACAAGCTACTGATCTTTATTAGCAGTGGGTTCATGGCTAGGGGGAATAGTAGCCCTAATTTGCATTTCCTAGGCATCAGTACAATATGAATAAAGGTATAATGGGTATAATAATGGGTATAATAAAGGTATAGTGTATAATGAATAGTGCCTGTCATTATCCAGGAGCATTAACTGCCTTTAAAGGTATGATTTGTGCTTTGTGAATGAGGTGCCATGGCCTCTTCAGGACATCTAAAAGCATGGCAAGCTGAGTGTGCACTCTCTCTTTTTTCTCTTTTCATCTTTCTCTCCTTTTCCTCCTCTCTCTCTCTTTCTCTGCCCAGATATGTTATGAAAATGTCACTTACGTTGCTAGGATTTTTTTGCCTGAGAGTTTTGTTCTGAAGATTTTGGTTGATGGTACAGAGATAACCTTTAAAACACAGTAACCAGCTCCTGGAGGAAACAGAACAAGGACTAAAATACCATCAGGTTTAAACGAGTATGCTGCTGTGTCTTTGGACAAGTGATTTAACCTCACTAACCATCAGCCATCTGTAAAACAAAGGCAGTACCCCCCGCCCTTGCAGCAAGTTTGGCAGGATTAGAGATTCCATGAAGGTTTTTTTTCCCCCCTACCACAGTCACTGGTTGACATATGGCAGGTGCAAAGTAATTATCAGCTACTGTTGTTGTGGATCAGTGGTACTATCTGTCTACGAAAGGACAAGGAGAAAGGATGGAACGGCTTTAGTGGTTTTAGCTCTTGCATGCATGGTTAAGTATATAAAATCCAGCTCTAGAAGTCTCCCAAGTAACTGATGCTAATGCTACAGTGCCAGCTATAGAAGGCACTTCCAGAATTCCCAGGCCTTTGGAGATTTGTCCTGGGTAAACTAAATGATTTGTAGCTCATTGATTCCTCCTCCTTCCTAAGGTGTCTTGTGCCAGAGTGGCTAGCATCCATTGGGCACAAGCAAGACATTTCAAGTCGACTTTCCCTCTGCTTGTCACATTGAAAAATGGCTGCTAATGAATTCTTAAAAGGGAAAAGAGGAATGGAAGGCACAGTAGTCTCAAAGCAGCCTGAATGGATGGATGTGATAGCACTGTTGCGTTCTGGGGTGAGACTGTCTCGCCATGAAATGTCGACCCACAGACATTCTTAATTTGGCTTGCTGATGTCTTGATCTGAACTGCATTTTGGTGAGTTTGAATAATGGGTACAGCCCTGCTTACCTGTGCATAGGGGCCACCCCCCTTGCTTATGCTCAGGACCCCTATGTTACACTCTCTTATTTCCTTACACGAATACAGAATGCAATTTTCAGAATAGTTAACTGACTTGACAAAGGACATCAGAATCAGAGTTGGAAAACCTGAAATTAGAAGTGAGGCCCTGTCACCCAGGTCATTCTGCATATTATATATATATGTGGGGGGGGGGGTCAGTCATGGGGCTTGAACTCTGGGCCTGGGCACTGTCCCTGCGCTCTTCAGCTCAAGGTGAGCATACTAACTCTTGAGCCACAGCGCCACTTCCGGTTTTCTAGTGGTTTATTGGAGATCAGAGTTCACAGACTTTTCTGCCCAGCCTGGCTTTGAACCATGATCCTCAGATCTCAGCCTCCTGAGTAGCTAGGATTACAGGCATGAGCCATGGGTGCCCAGCTCATTCTTCATTATATTATACCAGCGTTGTCTTCCATCTCTTTGACAATCAATTGCTTTGTTCTCAGGATCTTGAGTAATGGTAGAGAGAAAACTATGAAACAAAGAGATCAACAGAGGAAATAGTTATGTCTGCTGCCATCCTTGTTAGCCAAGCCCAGGTTGCTGGAATTTCTCAGGAGGCCTTATGTCTTAGTAGGACAGACTTTTACCCCTGACTTTAATGAATGTAAAGTAAGTCTGGGGGTTATGGTTTGGAACATTAGAATCAGATATTTTCCTTACCTTTTATTTCCTGTATGATATTATATAAATAAACTGCTCTGAGTCTGTTTTTTTTCTAAACTAGGTTAACATATTTCTTTCTAAAAGTTTCAGCATATCAAATGAGAAAACATACAATAATGTGAGTACAGTGTTCTTTAAGTTGTCTTGTTCTATGCAAATATAGTGTGTACTATTGTGCTAGCCAGTCTGTGTGTGTGTGTGTGTGTGTGAATGAGTATGAGTACTGGGGCTTGAACTCAAGGTCCCTGTACTGTTCTTTAGCTTTTTAACTCAAGGATAGTGCTTACTATTCGAGTCACAGTTCTACTTAAGGCTTTTCAGTGGTTAATTGGAGATAAGAATCTCAGATTTTCCTGCTCAGACTGGCTTTGAATCATGATCCTTAGATCTCTGTCTCCTGAGTAGCCAAGATTATAGGTATGAGCCATGGGCACCTAGCTAAAATATTCAGTCTTACCTTCATTGTTGAATGTAAGTGCTTTACATAACATTGATTATTTTATAGTTCCTTATCTTCATATATTTTTTCCTTACACCATACATTTGCTCAATGGTAAGTTCTTGGAAAATGGAAACTATATATTTTTAATCCTATTTCACAATGATAGCAAATAGAGGATTCCTTGCAAGTTAAAGTTTCTGAAAGTCTAAAATATACCAAGCAGTACAATATGGTACATCAATCAATCTCTTTTTGTTTTTTGTTTTTCATGATTTGGCAGGAGTTTCTTTTTTTGGGGGGAGGGGGGTCCGGTCGTGGGGACTGAACTCTGGGCCTGGGCGCTGTCCCTCAGCTCTTCAGCTCAAGGCTAGAGCTCTACCACTTGAGCCACAGCGCCACTTCCGGCTTTTTTCTTTTTGCTTATCTGGTGCTGAGGAATCGAACCCAGGGCCTCAGGCATGCAAAGCAAACGCTCTACCACTGAGCCACCTTCCCAGCCCTGGCAGGAGTTTCTTTACGAAAAAGATTACCAAGGTAGAATAACATTATCCATCAAATGATGCCAAGATGCATACTACCAATGATTATCATGACCTGATCACCTGGCTGAGGTGGTTTGGTCTCAGTACTTAGCTACATGATTTACCTCTTTCACATTTGGTTTACTGAACAATGGAGACACTGGTCTTTTGTTGGGGAATCCTGAAGGCTTCACAAGTGCTAGATGTATTGTGTGCATGGAGCTGCGAATTTTGCACTTAGAAATGAACATTTTCACAGACTAAATTCTGGACTTGGTTCTTCTCAAGGGAAATAGCCAGCTTGCTGTAAAGGGTGAATCTGATTAATCAGAAGCACTGTGAACTACCTGGAGCCAACCAATTAATTGATATTTTTTCCCCAAAATATAAAATCCACCTAAATTTCAGTTTCAGATTTGAATTCTAAAACATGTAAGTCAGGATGAGTTTGTAGCCCTATGGTCATTCCAAAGAAGTTTTCTCTTACTTTACAGTGAACATTTTTATCTGTAGTGGGGCAGTGGTATTCTAGGAGGTATGGGGATAATAGTTCTTATACTGATGACCAGGTCATGTGTGTGTGTGTGTGTGTGTGTGTGTGTGTGTGTGTGTGTGTGTGTGTGTAACAGTATAATACAGGGGCTTGTACTCAGGGCCTTGAACTCTCAGTTGGCTATTTCACTTAAACCTGAATCTCTACCACTTTAACCATACTTCCAGTTTCTACTTTTTACTAGTTAATCAGAGAAAAGAGTCTCAGAATTGTCTGCCCAAGCTGGTTTCAAATTGTGATCCTCAGATTTCAGCCTCTTAGGTAGCTTGGATTATAGCTGTGAGCTACTGACATCTGGCTAATGACCATGTCTTATAAGCAGTCATATAGTAATATAGTCATATAATAATCAAACTTCTTTCCTTGTTAGATTTGGATAATTATTCCTATACCATGAATCTTCATTGCATTGATAAAATGAAATAAAAGGCCCCAAAAAGTATTTTTCTGTCAAAACCTGTCACTGTGAATTCTAACCTCTGTTTTTATTTGGAAAACTCCAATCCTGCTTACATATTTCAGCTTAGTTTTCTACTTAAAAGTGGATTTCAGCTATGGTTAGAATATGGTTTCCTCTCACAAATTCATGATGTATAGACTTATTCTCCAATATGATAGCAACCTTTGACATGTGACAGCCCTTTATGAGACAATTGAAGTTCAGGATGGATTAATGGCATTCAAGGACTGAATTGGTTCTCACAAGAAGGGATTTTTATAAAGCATTTGGCTCTATTTGTGCCTTTCTTCTGACTTCTGCCATGAGTTGAAGAGGCACAAGTCCTCACCAGAAGCTGAGTAGATGCTAGGTAACAACATCTTCATGGATTTTTAGAATCATGGGTCAAAATAAATATCTTTCTTTTATAAGATAGCAAATCCCTGTGATGTGGTGACTGCAATAGAAAATGGACTACTGTTGTCTCCAAACACAGCATTACCACTGTTTTAGAGATGTAAAACCTTCTTATCAAAGAACAGTTTAAATCTTCAACTTTGAGACAAACACCTACTCATAGCTTCTCTGAGATTCCCAGGGGCAAAATGTTCTCTGAGATATCCATGCTAGAGTGTGAAGAACCCAGAAGCCATGCTGAACTGTTCCCATTTATCTGAGTAAGTGGCACATTAAGGGACTTAGGTTGAACAGGGAAAGTGGCTCTCTAAGTTGAACAAAATGCTAGCTGTGATGGCCTGTGAATTTGAACAGAAAAGCTTTTGTTGAATTTGAAGTATTCTTTGTTCCATAAACAGAAAGTACTGAAAATTAGATTTAACTCCTACAAGCATGTTGCTTTTTCTTTCTGAGTAAACATTTAAGAATATTGTAATCTGAGAGTTGTACTTCAAACTATCCAGAACCCCTTAAAAACTTTTTTTGGATGAAGACTATGGGAACTTAAAGAACATGCACAATCAGATTTTTACTTACTAAGTCAGAAGGAATAAAAAAGTTCTTTTTGCATTACATCTATTCCATGCAATCTTCCTTGCCGCATTTTATCTCCAAATAGCATAATTTGTTTCTTTTAAAGTAAAATTCTATTTAAAATATGAAGATTTATCTGGATAATGATATCTATAAATTATATCTATAAATATTTAACCCTTTGGAATTTTTTTCTGAGATTAAAATTTTCAAAGTGGATATCATAGGTTTTCTAGCTTAAAAAATGTTGTTACAGTGGACTTTTGACACAGGCCTATAATTACATCCCAAGTGTATTAGAAGGTAGATACTGTTAGGAAAATAGAGGAGAATGGAAAAGGAATAGCCAGACTTGATTGTCCACAGCAAAGAGTACAGACCTTCCCACGGGTTTGGAGCTTGTGCCAGGGACTAGATTTTTGAGTTCTGAAGTTGTGTCAGGGACTGGATGTTAGTCTGGTCTTATATAGGGCTTAATAAAGAAGCAGGAAATAAAAAATCGACTATGGTCTCCTGGGAACCAAGGGTGGAGTCCTTGGCCAGGCCCAGAGTGGGTTGCTCCACCTGGAGTGAGGGGCTATTGTCTCTTGGGGGCCAAGGTCAGAATGGCCTGCCTGTGAAAAGCATGTCAGTATGCACCTGATGCTTTGCTTGACCTGGGGAATAAGGCAGGACTCAATCCTTCACATTCCATCTTAGATATATGAAAAGATTGGGCTGAGAGGGGAGCAATATGGAGTTATGACAACAAAGCAGATTCCAAACATGCAAATTCCCATCAAATACAATTCAGACAAGCACAGAACAAAATTAGCAAGATCATATCTAAAAAACAAAACACAAACACAATAGGGCAGGACCCATGGCTCCAAAGTATTAGTGCACTGAAGGGTAATTATACAAAAGAATTATAACACATACACACAGCAATTAATTTCAACAGTGAAGTAGAGCTTGTGAACATTGTGAACTTTGTTCCAAAGTTTTACGACAAGCTAAAATTGAGATCATCATGTTTGCCCATTTTAATGCTTGCACAATAGCAAAATGCAGCATTTCTTTGCCTAAATCATCTCTCTGGAGGTACCTCTCTGGGAAGATAGCGGGTACAGATAGAAATTAAGACAGTTACTAAAAAAGTCAGGGAGGTGAAATTTCCTTGTAAATGGATTTTCTGCCTCTATTTCAGTTAAATGGAATCAAAGCAGAAGAGTTAATACAATACCTATGACCTGAAATATTGGAATTCTTTAAATATTAAGAAATAAACATGTGCAAATGAAAGAAACCTTCGTTTCTGTAGTAATTAATTTTTTGTGAGTATCTCCAAGTCTCTGGTTCCTTCCTTATAATCAGACTGTGTAGGAACCATTTATGTTGTTGGATGATAATCATAGTTAGCAGTTTTTATTGGGGTAAAGGTCACATCAGTGCACAGATGGCCTAGGATGGTTTTTTTCATCTGTAGGCCATTTCAATTTTGGTCAGATTTGATCTTGATATACTTGATGTGTTATAAATTTATGAATAAAAAGGAAAGTATGACAAACTTAAATGACAGTAAGATTTCATCTCACTTTAATCAGAATGGCCATCCTCAAGAAATACTGTGAGGATACTGGGGAAAAGGAACTTTTATGCTCTGTTGGCAGGAATCTAAACTCCTGCAAACATTAGGGAAATCAGTATGGAGGTTTCTCAAAAGCCTAACATTAGGGCTATCATATGATCCTGTAATATCCTTCTTGGGTATTTATCCACAGGAATGTAAATCTGGATACAACAGAGACAGCTAACACAGTTAACCTCTGTTCATGGTCCCATGTTTAAAACAGCCAAGCTACAGAAATAGCCCAGATGCCCTATAATTGACAAATGGGTCAAGAAAATGTGGTAGAGATACACAATGGAGCATTATTCAACCATAAAGAACAAAGGAAATTATGTTCTTTGCAGGGAAATTAATGGAACTGGAGAATATCACATTAAATGAAATAAGTCAAGTTCAGAAAAACAGAAGTCATAGTTACTTCATGTGTGGATACCAGACCTAAAAGATAATATATAATATAAACAAAAGAGGATCATATGTGAAGTAGACTCAGGTATATGCATATACACAAATATACATATATATGCACAAACTATAACATGTTGGTAGTTGTAAGGCTGTTTCAAGGGATTTGTGGGGATAGAGAATGTTAGAGGGTATACAGTATTAAAATATTGCATCTGTGAATGAGGACAACAGCTGACTGACAGTTCTAGCATTATAGCAGGTAGTGAAGATGAGGAAAGCAAAAATAAATGATAGGGTCAATATTATAAAAATGCTGTATATGTGTGTGTAAAATACCATGGTGAAATCGCATTGGACCATTAGTATACACTAAGAAGATGAAGGACATGAAAATAAAACAGGTCCTATCTAAGATGGGTATACTAGTGGGAGAGGGGAAGAGTGGGTAGGGTGAGGGATGATGAATAGAGTAAAAATGCTTTATGCATATATGTGAAAATAGAATGATGGAACTTGTTGAGGTAGGTTTGAGAAGGGTCTAAAGGGGATGAGGAAGTGTGATGGAGAGCGTGAGTCTAATCAATACATTATAGACCTGTTAAAACGACATTAATTAATGCTAATTAAAACTAATTAATTAAAAAATAATAGGTGGAAAGAATTGAATATGATTTCTGGCTGATAGAAGACTGCTAATGTCCAACTATGTTCTTTTCATCAACGTGTGCCTCTATTTTTAGTCATACTTACAATGGCAGTTGTTACTAACCTTTATAGCTATTTTTCCTTAGCCACAGTGCTCAGATTCTTATGAACCCTAGCTTCTGTGAAATGGAGAAGAATGCAGATGTCACTGCTTTTCTGGGCATTAGTCCCCATCTTTTGAAAAGAGCAGCATTGGAGTGGCAGAACACAAATAGAACTTAGGATTGGAAGCTTGATTTATTCTGGTTCAGCTTAGGCATATTTTTTGCCAAATTATTTGTATAATATGCAGAATTGATCATTTTGACCCCAATCCTAATATGTCATGACTACAGGAATTGCCTTTCTGAATTATGTTTTCCCACTCCCCTCTTCCTGAATTATGTTTTCCCACCCCCCTCTTCCTGAATTATGTTTTCCCACCCCCCCTCTCTCTTGAGCCAAGACTTATCACTGTCTTCCACATTCAGAATTTAGGTATTCAGAATCTTGGTTTTTGCCTTCAGGCTATATCTTTCAGATTTCCACATCTGTCTCTTTACTGAATTCATAAGAGCCCATTGGAATTTAGCTCTCTAACATTAATAATCTTCCCAGTTGAAGTTATCTAGAGCTATTTATATTTAAACTTGGGAGTCTTTTATTTCATTAATTTTATCAGAAAAGAGTCTTCATTGTTGCTACTTTAAGCTCATTTGAGATTGTGATTTTTGTGCAAATAGACACCATGAATAAACCAACCTTTCATAAGTTAAGCACCCTCTCTAACATCAAGTTTTATTTTTCTATTCTCACTTTTTAGTCTCAGCTTTTTATTTTAAGGAAAAACAAATTTTGTTTAGAATGCATATATACTCATTAAACTAATTGTGATGGAAATTTTATTTATAATTGGTGCTAAGATAATTTTTAGTGAATCCATTCCATATCCCTTCCTCATATGTATTACTTGACACTTGGGCTGACATGTCAATTTTTCAACCTGTCTCTCATTTCTTCCCAACACAAATGTGACTGAATTTATCTATGCTGATTAGTATAAGAAGTTAAGATTCTTTTAAAATTGTTTTTCTTCATGTAGTCATTGGGCTAATAGTGGTAGCTAGAGACAGAGTTATCTGGGTACCTGAGTAGGATACAGAAGCTACCACTACTACTTAAATTGTGTTGGTATAAATATGTTATAGGATCAAACTAGATTTAGGGAGGCTGAAAATTATAAACCACCCCCTTGTATAGATAGTGTCCAAGGCACATTGTTAATGACTTTTTGGAATAGGAAGCATTGGTTGTTTCTAGAAAATAAAATCCAACACAATAGTTTTAAAGAAATGTTACTGTATATCTTGGAATTGAACAGTTGCAGTCTTCAGACTATCCAAACCTCTGCTTTCTATGTAAATTGTTTCATTGGCAGATAGATGTGCTTAGAATTTAAATGCTGTCTGCAGCTGGTTTCACACCTCCACAACAGAGTTTTAGAGCTGTAGTAGTAACTGCATGGTCTATAAGGCCTAAAATATTTTACTACCCTGTTGCTTTATTGCAGTACTAGGGATTGAACCCAGGTCCTCTACCACTTAAGTTGTACCCTAACCCTTCAGTTTGTATGCACATATGTGTGTATGTAAATATGTATGTATGGATTTTTTGTGCCAGTCCTAGGCTTAAACTCAGGGCTTGGCCACTGTCTATGAACTTTTGTGCTCCAGGCTAGTTATCAACCACTTTAAACATAGTACCATTTCTGGCTTTTTAGTAGTTAGTTGAAGATCAGTGTCTCATGTATTTTCCTGCCTGGGCTGACTTTGAATCTGAGTCCTCAGATCTCAGCCTCCTGAAAAGCTAGGATACAGGTGTGAGCCACTTACAGGTGGCTGTATTTATTCTTCAGATATGGTTTTACTATTTTAGCCTGGGCTGGCTTCAAATTCTCAATCCTTCTGCTTTGGTCTTCAGAATAGCTGGGATTATAGGTATGCAATGCCATAGTCAGTTCTAAGGGGACTTTTGCAGAAAGCTTAATGCCTGCAAAAAGAGTCTTAGTATTTTAAAATAACATTAATGTTTAAAATTAAAAGAGCATTAATATTAATATTTAAAATAACATTGGCTATTAACTGCTTTAGTTAAAATTTATTGTCTATTCAGGAATCTTATCTATTACTATTTTTTTTAGGCAGAAAATAGCAGCTCTAATAAATTCCAGGACTGTCATGATCTTTGGATCCAGATGGTGTAAGAGAAAATGAACTTGCTTTCCTCATCAGAATTGAAGTCTTAAGCCCAATGTGCTGGCTCTTGCCTGTAATCTTAGATTACTATGGGAGGATCACTTTTTGAGGCCAGTCTAAACAAAACTTTCAGAGATATTTCTCAACCAGAAATTGAGTTAGTGGTATGCACCTGTCGTCTTAGCCATATGAGAGGCTAAAGTCAAGGGCTTCAGGTAAGCCTTTGCAATAAACATTTATGGGACTCTATTTCTACCAAAGGAATCCTGTCTTCATGTCATGAACCTATAATCTCAGATACAATGGGAAGCATAAAAATAGCAGGATTATAGTCTGGGCATGTGTCTAAAGAAAAATCAAGACCCTTAAAAAAAAAAAAGTGCAAAGGTAAAGAGAAAGCTAGAGGCATAGCTAAACAGCAGGATGCCTTATCTTGAGTTTAAAGCCCAGTACTGAGAAAACAAAAATAACAAACAACAAAAGCAAAGCTTTCACTTTTGTCCCTTTCCACTCTTGTAAGTGTGGGCTTTGTGCTTTGCTTATGAGTTATGTTTTGAGTTTTTTAAATTACATAGTATATGGGTTGTAGTTGTTTTCATACCCCACCTAATCCCTCAAACCTGTAAACAAATGGAAATCATCTGGAGAGCTTTAAGAACTAGGTAAGTTGCCCACCCCACCCTCTAGAGAACTTGTTATCAGTAACAGGCATCACCATTTAAAGCCTGTGTGCAGTATGCTCAGAAAACACTGGGTCACCACAATGTGCTTTATTTCTCTTGATGTGCATTAAATTGTGTGAACTAAGGGAGTTCATCGTACTAACCACAGTACATTTTAACATCTCATTAAATCAACAGCCAAACAATCCATCCTCTGTGAGTTAATAAATATAAATTAATCTCTTGCAAAGAAGTGACTCCAATTGGATTTGAAAATAGACTCAGTATAGTAATTACCTGTTGGCAAAAAACAATGTTCTTAGAAGAAGATAAAGTGGCTTTGGGGAAAAATATTTTGTTTTGTTTTTCCATACAGACCATGGTCAGAGGAGTAAAATAAGAGCAGGAATGAAGCAATGGCAATGAAAAGGAGTTAAGTATTATACTAGTTTTATATTATAGTGACTGGAACTCACTAGTATTAGAAATTACTGTAAGATGGTTGAAGTTGGGAAAATAGTGAGAACTTTTGCAAGGGGTCACTGGAAAGAGAATCCAGCCAAGAAATGGACTTCATGATTTTGCCTTGAAAGGTTGAGGTGAAGTGTTTCTGTGTTGGAGGAATATAGAAATGTTACTATAGTCAAGATGTAAAGTCAGAATTTGAAGAAAAAATTCAGTCATCTGACAAGAGTTACATGAATGTAAAGCTGATTCCCAGGGAGTTCAGGCAAGGAGGTTGAATCTTTGTTCAATTTTATCACACTATGTTGAGAATCTGCCTTTAGCTCTGGATAATGAGGGAAGACAAAATAAGCTCATTTCCAAAAGGCAATATCTTGAATGCTTTCTGTAATTGTAATATCCGGCATACTCATTTGGTAACTTTGACATAATTTCAGATTTTAATAGTCTATAATGGGACTAAAAGCTTCAGCTGCTGGTATGCATGAAAGTATATGTCTCTGCCAAAGTCATGCTGCTAACATGCATTATTTACAAATTACCACCAATTTTATTATTCATAAAAACACACACAAAGTCTGTCTTCTCCCCCAAAACCACTTTCAAAACTGAAAAATACAATATATAATAAACTAACTGTAGAAAGGTTTGCTATTTTGAATCACTGAGGAGAGGAGACCTCGGGTTGTTTGAAAAGTGAATGGCTAACTATGAGCATCCATGCAAAGTTGTCATTGCTGAAGGGAGGAATGATTCTTCACAGGGATGATGCTATAGCATGCTTTAGTCCATTTCCCATCACTACAATGAAATGCCTGAAGCAGGCTACCTTTATAAAGCAGTTTATATAGCTCACTGGTTTGGAGGTTCCAGAGGATAGCACTGGACTCTGTTCAGTTTTTTTTTTTCAGGGTTTTTGTTTTGTTTTTTCAGCAGTGTCACATTATGAGAGCACTTGGGTAAGGGAGAGTTTGTGCCTCAAAACAGGAAGCCATGCCTACAAAGACCTAGTGACCTCTCACTAGGTTCTACCCCTTAGAGGTGCCCATCTCTCACCACTACAGTAAGGACTTAGCACATGCACAGTTGAGAGTGGGAGTGGGGACAAACAATATCTAAGCATAGCAGAAAGTACAAAAAGTGATTACGCTAATGTGTAATAGAGCTTTCTGGAAGGATGGGGCATCCTTTACTTTTTAGCTTGGTAGTTATTAGTAGTTATTAGCCCTCAGGGTCCTTTGAGCACTTGACATATAGCTACTGCAACTGAGTAGATTTTTGTATCTTACTCATTTTTTAACTGAGTGCCATTTAAATGATTTCCATTTAAAACTTAATAATTCCAATTTAACATTTCTCATGTGTCAGTAACTACCATTTGGAGAGTACCACACAAAAGAACCAAGTATGCTCAGGATGGACAATAGAGAGATTGTAAATAATGTTTCTCAGAGAGATAATCCAGAACACAGTATGTTTCTAATATGTATCTGTCATAATTGGCAGAGATGACAATGAACATTTTTCTTCTTAAGTGATGCCTTTTTAATAGGATATTTTGGCATTTACTTTGATAGAGATTAGCCTTTGGTTATAATGTTTCACCTGTCAAAGGAATAGATACTATAATTATTACATGGTTACAGGAAACCTCTTCCATACGCTGGTTTACAAAGCATGATGAATGTCCTACATGTCATATTTAGGTTAAATAGGACAACACACACACACACAGACACACACACACACACACACACACACACACACACACACACACACACACACACACAGTGAAGCAGATTTGTCCCAAGGGACATCTCATCAAGTAGTTAATTTGTAGAAAATTTTCATTTTTTCAATTTGAAAGAACAGATGGCCTATTCATTAAAATTCAAAAGTAGATAATTACTTGATTCTAGTATTTTTAGCAAAAGGACATTTTTCTAACATTATGTTTGGGGAAGACTCATAGGTCTTCAAACGTCCTGTGTCAGTGGACATGTGATTCTCTACTATCTACCACTGAGTGCCATGCTGAATGAATAAGCAACTTAAAATAGCTTGATAACTCTTTCTCAACATTAGAATTTTCACTATAAAAAATCACTCATCTCTCTGAAGCAATATATTCACATTAACCTCTAAACTCTGTTCAAACATCCAATCAGAAAATATTTATCTATCATTTTCATTGCTGGATGCTTGAAACTCAAGATAGATATTTGAAAAAAGATTGCACCTGCCTCTAAGACGTGGAGTCCAATGGTGAATGTGATTGATTAAAATGTCTTAGATTTTCTTTCAATTTAGTACTTTCTGCAACTTTTTTTCTCACTGAAGTAGTTCAATAAAGGTGAATTGCTAGTGATTAATTAGAGAGTTTTTATCTGAGATATACTGCTGCATGGGTTAGTTGGAAGTTGACTAGTCCATCTCCTATATAACTATGTTAATTGTTTGGGGGGGGGGGTCCGGTCGTGGGGCCTGAACTCTGGGCCTGCACGCTGTCCCTCAGCTCTTCAGCTCAAGGCTAGTGCTCTACCACTTGAGCACTTCCCGCTTTTTTGTTTTTGCTTATGTGGTGCTGAGGAATTGAACCCAGGGCCTCATGCATGCAAGGCAAGCACTCTACCACTGAGCCACCTTCCCAGCCCTAACTATGTTAATTTTGAAAGTCACTTACTATTCTAAGCCAGAGTTGTTTGCCACCAGACCTGTTCCTCTTATAAAAATGAAAGAGAAATAATCTAATTGTCCAATTTCCTTGGTCCTTAGAAATCTCAGAATTTCCTCATCTGGAAATTCTTTAACTGTCTCCTCCTCTCTTGTTTCTTAGTTCTTTGTGGTTTTTCTGTAAGTGGAGGTTTACTTTAACATACTTTTCTGATGAATCCATAGTTTTCTATTTTTAAACTGCATCATTTTCCACAGAATATTTTAAAAGTTCCAACAAACTGTCTTAACATTTAAGAATATGGAGTTCATGTTTTTCCCATGAGCCAAGGTATATCAAGTAAACTTGTCTCCTTGAAATTCTAATCAGAGGCAAACCACTGTCTTCATTCATCTTTCTAACTCAGAGTCTGCTCTTTTACATAGAATTTTGTCTATTTTGACTTTACACTTTGACTTATACTTTGGGAAGTATTACCCCCATCATAAGCCTTTCCCTAGGTCTGTCTTGACAATATTATGATTGAATCCTAGAGAATAAAAATGTGGTTTTGTGTACCTACCTTACTGAACTACACACTATCAGCAGCATATTCACATCTAAGAGGCAAGAATGTCCCTCGGTGACAGCCGTATAAGGAACCTTCCAAAATAAAGTAATGCATGCTTGCAGGATTTTTCTAGGAACCTATGAGTCAGATATATCAGAACTCATTCTTTTTCAACAGAAAAAAAAAGTAGCTCAGAGCTCTGTTGGCTCAAGGTTGTAATCCTAGCTACTCAGGAGCTGAGATCTATCTGGAGGATTGTGTTCTGAGGCCAGCTGGGGCAGAAAAGTTGGATATACTCCATTTCCTCTGTAATCAGCAAAAGAAAGAGTGGTAGAGATGGTAAAGCTTATGCCTAGCAAACATGAACACCTGAGCTCAAGTTCTAGTACCACCAAAGAGAAAGAATACTTATGACCTCCGGAGAGCAAGATAATCCATCAAGGCACAGTGAAAGGTGGACAGAAGTTTATTTACACTGTTTACACCAGAAAGGGGTCCTGTGACTACCTTGTCCTGGGCTAGATACCCAGCACCAGGAGCAGCTTCAACCACCAAACCTCCAAGCCTCCAATGGGCAGCCCTGACCGCCCCACCCCGACCTTTATTAGTTGGTTTGTAAACCACCAATTAGTCAGTCTGCAAACCTCCAACCCCAGACCTCCAAACCTCAGACCTCCAAAGCTCCAGAGCTCCAAAGCTCCAAAGGGGAAGGCTTTTCCCTTTCTTCCCTTCCTCCTTCTCTGCAGGCCTCTCCACTCTGCACAGGCCTGCCCTGCTCTGCTCTGGGAGGAGCCTCTCCGCAGGCCTCTCTGGAGGAAGGCCCTGGGAAGGCCCTGAATGGCCCCTGGCCGCTTGCCCTGCCCTCCATGGGCCTGCCATGCTCTGCTCTGGCAGGCTTTCCCCTCCTGTGGTCTCTCCCTCCACTCCTCCTCCTTCCTTAACTCCGTACTAACAGCTAATGGTTTTGTTCCCTAATGGTTCTTCCCCTAATGGTTTTCCCAAGTAACGGTTTTCCAACTGCCATTTATGCTCCTCTCCCAAGCTGCCCCCTGTCCAGTCACTTCCTGACAGCTGCCATGGGGGGGGAGGCTCGACTCCCCACCCCTCCAGTAGCCTCAGTGGCATGCCCGCCCCCTTTCGGTGGCCTGGCACGCCCCTCCAGCCGCAGGCCCGGTGGGGTGGTGGCATTAGCCTCCCAAGGCCCTACTCTGTCCTGTGGAGCTGAGTCTCCCCTCTTGATGCCCAGCCCCCTTCATCAGGCCGGGCCATGGGGCCAAGCTGACTATTGGGTCCCGCTGATTATGGGGGCCCCAGGGGTTATTATAGAATAAAAATGAACATAGAGTAATAGAGTGCATTTACTATACTCACAAATGAATCTTAGTATCATTTGTAACCAGATACATTCTTCCACAGCAAAACTGTGAATATTCATCACTTATATAGAGATTAGCCTCCTATTGGTTTATATCAATTCATTTTTCTTTTTGGTATTAGGGATTGAGCCCAGGGCTTAACCCTCACTAGGCAAACACTCTACCATTTATGCTGCAACTCTAGATTTTGTGGAGTTTTTGTTTTTGCTTACTTGTTTGTTTGTTTGTTGTTTTGTTTGAGATAGAGTCTTTCTAACTTTGCCGGCGCTGGACTAGAACTCAAAATCCGCTTGTCTACATCTCCCATGTAGCTAAGATTACAGGTATGAGCCACCTTACTTGCCTTAGGTCAGGTTTTGAAGCCAACTGAGAAAATTCTTTTTTTGATTTAGAATGTTGGTGAGTAGGTAATAATGGACCCAGTTGTAACTGAACTTCTCCCGGTTCAAACACACCACAGCAACTCTCCCTGCGAACCTATCAACCTATAGCCCTGTAGGCTATGCACAGATAGAGTCCTATGAAGAGACTAGCAACAAGATTTTGCATCCCCAGCATGATACTCTGAGCAGTTTTCAATAATATATCAGAAAAAAACAAGTTATTATAATATAAACACAAGTCTCTGGGCGACCAGAAACACTGAACTGCTTTTGATGGCTAAATTACTTCATTTATCTTTGCTACATTCTAGCCTATTTTCTTTATTGTTACTGTTCTATTAGTATACAATCTCTTACTGTTTTTGTTTTTTATTGTCTTTTATACAACTCTTCCTTCCTCTTTATCTGTAATGTTCATATCTTATGTAACATTTACCATCTCTTCCATAATTAGACATAATGCTGAATTAGGGTCTAATTCTCTTCAGTATTAAAGCCAAACTAACTGAGTTCCTTGCTGCAATTGTTTGAGCAGAAATACCTGGAAGGTGCCTGAGCAAAATTGTAAAAAGCTGTCCTTGATCTACCCTCAAGTATTCTAGTGAAGATGTCATTGTCTCCTAGCACATGAGTATAAACTTGAAATTATAAATGGCTTCTCATGAATAAGTAGGTAATCATTATTCAGTGAGTACTTAATGTCTTTGGGAGTATCGTTTATTTATTGTGAGAACAGAGCAAAACTAGAAAATATTTCCTGTCCATCAAAAAGCAAATTGATAGTCACGATAGTTTCATCCAGCAGAGGTACTTTGTTTTTTTTTCCTATAATTGGTGCATCTAAGTGTATGTCTTACAACAGGTATGAATCATTTCTGGAGGTTTTAATTATGTCCTTGCATACATATGTGTGTATGTGTTTGTGTATTGTTTGTATGGTGCTTGGGTTTGTACTCAGGGCCTTGTATTTGCTAAGCAAGGTACTCTACCTCTTGAGCCACACCTTCAGTCTTCTATTTGCATTAGTTACTTTTGAGATAGGGCCATATATATGCAAACAAATATACATTATTTAAGCACATATATGTGTGTATGCATATATGTGTATATATATATATATATATGTATGTATACATATATATGTATGTGTATGCATGTCCCCCCCTAGAATTGGGATAATTGGGATCACAGACATTCAGCATCACATTTGTCCTGTCTGTGCCTTTAATTCATTTTGATATTGTCATGATACCACATGAAGGGTTTTACTCTCCTTTGAAATTCAGCCAGCTTCTTTCTTAAGATTGTGACTGTACTTTCTACCTGGGGATCTGGAGAGGTTGATCCTTATTCATTTATCAAGTAGATTTATCGAGCATCACCCTGGTGTATTTTTCTCAATAGCACACAAGAAAAGAATAACAACAACAAACAGATTTGTGTCTGTGCTATAATCTTCTTAATGTCCTAAAACCACAGGTCTCTGATACATGTCAATGCTTATTTGAATCAATATCTGGACAGGCAGCCATAAACCTTGTCAGCAACTTATCCATCCTACAAAGTCTTAATTTTCAGGCTTCATGGACACCTAGCTGGTGTTGTGATGCTCAGTATATAGAAATAAATTATTCTACCATATTGGTTATGTTCATTTGAATGAATATACAATGATGAGGAATTTCTAAAACAATATGTTTCTTTTGATATTATAAAGAATAGCTCATGCAAAATTTTCATTAAAGTATATGTCCAAAATCAAAACTCAAATGATAGTAAAAAAGGTAGTGACTTGATTTATGAACTTAATAGGCTACTTAATTGCTAAGACATTAGTTAATAGAATGATAAATGCATGAAGTGATATATCAATGTTAACATCTTTCCTTTCAGCTGTTTCTTGTAAAGGAAGAATGGTAAGCATCAACGCCTCCAGGACAAAAATGTGTACTGGTAGCACAAATAGGTTTGTGTTTCACTTAGGAGCAATTCACTTTTAAGTTTTGAAACTTGAACAAACAGAAGCAAAGGGTCTTTAAACATGAACTAAAGAAAGTAGAAATCCTTATTAATGGATTTTTCAGGCTACCTTCTTTTGCGTGTTGTGGTTCAATATTCTGAGAAGTTGTTTTAGATTTCCACTGACCAAAACCTGCTCATTTTCATAACTAGACTTTGGTTGTGGTCAAATTTGTATATACCCAAAATGAGTTTAAATAGTCATATGCCTCTACTGCTTTTTTTTAATCTGCGTGATGGTGGTAGGTCAGGAGGAGTCCTCTGATTTTTCTTGCTATGTAATGAATAAAATATGTGGGAAATGTGAGGAGTTTATGTAAGCTCTTTTGTCTCGGTCTTATCGAAGGGCTTTAATTTTACTCTTCTTTTTTAATCCTGGAGATGTCAAATTGGTCCCGTGACATCTTTCAACTTTATACTTTTCCTATGGAGACCAAGGACTTCAAAGTCTGATGGGACAACCAAGAAAATAAAGGCCCCTGGCTAGAGACTTTGAGCATTACTTTTCCTCAGGAAGCTGTACTGATACCTAAACCACGTATGTTGTCTTAGCATTTAGGCATAAATTATAACCATACAGTAACAACAGAAAACTTATTTTCTGAAATTTTTAACATTTTTTTAATTAATTTTTTTATTGTGAAAATACTGTACAGAGGGGTTACAATTACATGGGCTATTTTCTGAATTTTAACACATGAAACATCCCATTTCCTAATAATGCTGCTTGAAAATATTTTGTGTACTAATTTTCATGTAAAGAATATTGACTGGAAGGAAACATAGCTTCATTACTGTTAGATCTGTTTTGTAATTCTTACAACTTAAAACAAAGTGCTTTTTTTTTCGCTTTTTGACCTGTTGATAGTCATTACTGTGATGGAGTTATAGTGAAGTACCTTTTTAAAAGACTCTGCTTCTCTGGGATCTGGGAAAGAGTGATGAGGGAATGCAAGTTTGACCCAAAGAGGAATAGTCCTAACTTTTTAATGTGAATCAGTGGTAGTAATTATGCAGATATACATATTGTAAATGCTGTTTAAATCCTGTTAAAATACTGTCACATTTAAATGCTGTTCTTCATTGTGACAAGTCTAAGAGAATGATATGTTTATTGATGAAGAAAAGTTTTAAAAATTTAGAACACAGTGTTCTAACATGAAGATTACAAGTTTATTCAGCTAACTAGAGTTAATTTTTTTTTCTGTGTATGCCAGGGAAGACTGTTGAAGGCTGATATCTGTGAATCCTGTATCAGAATAGTTTTGTGTGTATATGATAAGAGTATAGATGCTTATAGATGTTTATTTTAATATTGTAAGTATTAAGGACAAAAATCAAAAACATATCATCATCTTAAAGTTGTAATGAGTAGAAATAATGATTAAAGATATCTGTAAAAATTGTTCTACAGTAAGACAATATCATTTCTTTTGGAGACGTAACCAGTTCAATTAACCTAATAGGATTTGTTTCTATGCATTTATCACATTTTAGTTCAAGGTTAGTAACCCTTTCTTATTTAAGTTCATAGGTACCTGAATTCGATCACGATAAGAACCTATGAGCTGCCCTGTGATGTCTGAGTAAGAGAATGACCAAGATTCAGAGTTAGGTTAATTACAGAAGATTCCAGTTGGTGGGAAAAGTGAACCATGATTGCTAGCAATGTGAATTTGACTTTAGCATGAGCTATTCAGTCATAATAATATAAAATAAATATTCCTGTTCCCATAGCTGCACCAGTTGTCCAAAGTAACTTAAGCTAGAGTTCAGCCATATAATGAATATCAGGTGGACTAAATTTGCTCATACTAAGAAGTATTTTATCATTTTCTGCATGACTTCAACGATGATTTGATGTTTTTGCACAGAGAGAAGTTAGGATGTCGTTTTTATAAGGAATAAATAATTTGAGAAGGAAAATGAGGAAAGGTTGGTGAACATTGTTAATGTAATTGTCCACGAAGGAATAAGAAAGAAGTTACTGTGGAAGTATGAAAGGCCAAAGCTGTCTGATTGTTAATAATTCTTCTAAAGGAAATTATTATTCTATTAATGAAATTAATGATCATGCTTATAACTGAGCAATTATTATGTACCTGTGCTAAATCCTCATTTTAATAACTTCACTGATATAATTCACATAGCATAAATTTTACATACTTAAATGCAATTCAAAATTTTTTTACCATATTTACAAATTTTTCAATGATAGCCAAGGTTAGGACATTTTTTATTGCCCAAGAAAAAACAAAAACTCCACACCTTCTAACTATGGTACCCTGAGTTTAATCAACCTTTTCCTTGTGTCTCTATATTGTCAAATTGGTTATTCTGTATATTTTGAATAGATGAAAATACATAGTCTTATGTTTCTTTTGACTTTTTTTTGTTTTTTTCTTCTGTTTTTTTTTAATATTATTTTATTTTATTTGAGAACATACTGTACAGAGGGGCTACGATTCTTTTGACTTTTTATACTTAGTATAGTTTCAAGGTTCACTTACATTGTAGTGTATATCAATGATTCATATTTTATTATGGATAAATAATATTCTGTACATCAACTGATGAAGCTCTTCAGCATTGCTTCATGCTACAATTTCCTTTGACTATTGCCAGACAGATGTTAAGCAGTTTCTCTGACTTTAAGTTTCTCTTGTTAAAAATTATCCTGATATAACTCCTCTTTGAGGCCCTTCTTCAAATAGGGAATCTCACTACTTTGCTATCACTTTCAAGTAAGTTTACTCTGCCTTCTCTAATACACACACACACACACACACACACACACATCTTTATACTTTGTTCTGTCCTCATTGGTACAATAGGATAAAAGTAATTTCTCTCTGAAAAGTTACTACTTTTCAAGCAAGTTTTCTCATTCTCTGCCTACTCTAGTCCATTTGAACAACCTGATTTTGGAAAAGTAAGTTTAAAATCATTCTTTTGTGTCTTTTTATAGATGTCCAGAGTATTTTGTGAAATGCATGGTGATTCTGTTTGTTCTTCTCTGCGTCTTTTAAAAGATGGAGTGGTCGATATATGTTTGCTGTATGCTCCAGAGAATCCTAGCATGGTATAAAGGGAAAAATACACATCTTACTTCATGTGTAGCTATTTTACAGTGTCAAATCAAAATTCTCATGGCAGGAAATGAACTTTATCAATGTGACAGCTACAATGGAGGTTAATATGTTGAGTAAGTTGTAGTTCAGACATGCTTTGAATAAGAGGAGTAGTTCTTAGTGCTGTTCATTGTTGATGGTCTTTGATACACAAATAATAAGTAATCTTAAATGTAATCTTAAATGTAATCTTAAAGCTTTTGATATAACTTTGATCACAAAAGTGGTTATTCTGAGTAATATTCCAATTTACTTATGGATGTCAGTAAAGGAACTATTGGACTTGGGAAAAGAAGACATAATCTCTATTTGGAGCAAAATCCCCTTGTTGACAAAACTTAGTTTTCTAAAAGCCTTGAAACTGAGAGGTGAAATTGGATGAAGTACCCATTGGACATTCTGTGAAAAACCTGATACTTTCC